>NW_006408625.1:4068433-4186277 GCF_000296735.1 Chrysochloris asiatica
TTCTGACCAGTAAACCGGTCTTTTTAAAAAATTAAATAGCTTTGAGTTTTGTTCCACATTTTCTCTCACTCTCTCCAGGACCCTCTAATGTGATCCTTATTATGGCAGTTGGTAGTAGTAGCTAGCACTGTTTAGTTCTTCTGGTCTCAGAGTCATGGAGACTGATGTTCACATGTTCCGTTAGTCCATTGGACTCATTGATCCCAAGCCTCTTCAGTTCTTATCACTCTTCTTTCTTCCACATGTGGAGAGAGCTGCACCTTGGAAGGTAGCTCATGAGCTTTCAAGATCCCAGATGCTACTCACCCAAATAGGAACTAGAACATTATCTTTATGGACCATGTTATGCCAATTGACCATGGTGTCCCCTCAGACTATGGTCCTGAGCTCCCTGGCCTACCAACTCATTGCCTTAAGATGTTTGATAATATCTAGGAAGTGCTGTATGCTCCACCACATTTATAGCTGTATTTGCAGGAAAGGTAAATAAATATTCATGGAAAAGATCCTCTTTCAAACTCTTATGTATTTGTGGGATGTATAAATAGATAACCTGTTAGTTAATGCACTGGACTGCAAAGTTCACTTGAACCGGGAGGCCTGAGGTTCAAGATCACAAGCTGCTCCTCGGAAATCCAATCGCTGTGGGTCGGAACCTGACTTGATGGCATTTAACAACAACAACATTCCACTCTTCCTCCCTTACCCATTCAGCGTATGTCTCAATCTGTGTTTCTACTCACAAACACTGTTGTTCCAAGGTTGTATATATATCACTATTTACCTCTATCCCTTTTAGCCCATGCATACCTCCCTGTATCTTCACCTGTCTTCATCATTTGTCTACCAGCCTCCCCCTTCTTGTATATTGCCTTCCCCATCACCCAAGCTAACTGTGTCTACCCTCTAGCCAGAGAATTACTCTCTCCTCCCTTCCACCCTTGATAACCATCAAAGAATGTTTCTTTTAGTCTGAAAACCTTTTCTTAAACTTTTACAATAATGGTCTCATACAATATTTGTCCTGTTGTGACTAATCTCACTTAACGTACTGTCCTCCAGGTTCACCCAAGTTACGAGGTCCCCCTCAGATTTCCTTCTGCACGTAGTATTCTTCCTTTTCTTATGAAGTCTCTGTCAATGGCGTATTTACAGAAGCTCTTCAGTGAGACAATCTGTAAGTTGGCTTTTATAGCTAATTTTACTGCTATACTGGGTGGAGCTCAACCACTAATATCTGAATTTTGCATAGATTTTTATTGGCATTGGTGCTGAGAGTGTCTCACTTGATTAAGGAAGAGAGGACAGACCTTCTCAGTAGAGAGGCAAGAATAGGAAATTCTGAAGGGGTCAAAGTTGACGGGTCAGGACTGCTTAAAGACTTGGGTGGGTTTGGGCAAGCACATGCATGCACGCTGTGTGTGTTACAGCTTTGCCTGGATACTGATTATGTCCTTAGCAGTGGAAGGATAATTCATAAACTCAGGCATCCTTCTTTACTTATACTTTGAAAATCCCACCTTAATTGAGTGTGCCTTATGATTACAGGTCATTAGAGACCATTAGTAAATGAACTAGGAGATTTTGATCGTGAAATGCAAACTTGCTTGTGAAATGCAAACCCAGTTTCACATATTAATTGCTTCTAATTAAGGAGGAACATTTTAGCCAATTAGCTTTTGGAATTTAAGTGTAATCAGAAGGATAGTTCAGAGATTTGCTAATTGCTTCCCCATTGCAGCTGTTTGCCTTGCATGCTTGCGTATGTACTCTGCGTGAATGTGATTATGCATCTACATATGGGTAGCTGGGAGGTCCAGAGGTGATCTTGCTTCTTTGTCATTGTGCAGATAGCAGTAGCCCAAACTACTGAAATTTCAAAAAATAAAAATGAGGACTGTAAGAGAGAACCTCAGACTGGGCTCCAGGGATCCAGGTTCTAATCTTGACATGACTACTGAGTATTCTGTGTAGACAAGTGAATTTCTTGGATGCATGATGACAAAGTTCTCGTTCTGCTTAAACAAAACATAACAAAAATTGCAACAAGTTGCTGTCAAGTAGACTTGGACTCATGGTGACCCAGTGAGTGAGTGTCAGAGTAGAGCTGTGCTCCATATGGTTTTAGAAGCAGATCATTAGGCATTTCTTCAGAGGTTTCTCTTTTGGACTTGAACCTTCAACCTTTTGGTTAGCATCTAAACATGTTAACCATGTTCACACCTCTTACAGCTTTTGTGTTGTTGTGAAGTGTGGTGGAATAGGTTCTGATTCATACCAACCCTGCATTGGGTTTCCAAGGAGTGGCTGGTGGCTTTGAACTACCAACCTTGTGTTTAGCAATCCAGTGCTTATCGCACCGTGCCACACCAGGACCTCCTTACACCTTTCATTATTCATAAGAAACTTCCATGACTGTTCTATGAATCCATGTAAGGTGGGAACGGTGTAAGAAAAAAAAAAAAAAAGCATCATTTGATTTCAAGGCTGCCTATGGACTCTTTAGCACAGCTACAATACAAGCGGAATCCTGGTGTGGCACTGTACGATAAGCACTCGTTGGTTTGAAGTGCAAGGTTGGCACTTCAAACTTACCAGCCACTCCTCGGAAACCCTATACAGGGTTGCTATGAGTCGGAACCAACTGGATGGCACTTAACAACAACAACAAAAAACAAGTATGGGCTGGCAGCTTCTCTTGCAGCTCATGGGTTTTCTAAATGAGATGGTCTGTGACTATTTTTTGCCATTGTATTCTATTCTTTCTTCATGTCTCCCTTCTTAAAGATCTTTTTCCTAGTTTGAATGGTACTTTGGTCTTTCCCACACACAGACCTGCTCCACTTTGATGGAGAGCTGTTCTCTCTCACAAAGGGAGCCTCTTGCTGTTCTTCATTCCTGCCTCATCTTGCTTCTCTTCTTGCTGCAGAAGTGGCTCTCAACATGAGTCCACCTACCACTGCTGTTGATTGAACTTAGTAATTACCAAGATTGTTCTTTTGGCATCTTGGGCTTAATGCTGAAATCCTCATTATTATATAATAGCTCACTAGTCAGAACTTGCTCATCTAATTTCTCCTCCATCCACATGGCTTTTTTCTTTATAAAAACAAAATGGGTTATTATCCACCACCACGCTTTCCGCAAGACTATTCTGTTGTCTATTGTGTACAAAGATGCTGCTGCTGACAGAGGTAGTTCCTATGCTTGGCTTCAGTAAGAACTTTTATTTGACTTTATTTATTTTTGCCTTGTTGATAACTTACATCATCACACTCCCTCCCATTCTCTCAGCCTCAAGTTCTATGGCTAGAAAGCTGGTGAATTGAAATAACAGTCTGCAGCAAAATGAAGTGTAAAAGGCTCAGCTGACTGTGCTAAGCATTTGACTGGGGTTGCTTTTCTAGTTGACACTGTTTGCTGGGTGTATCTCATTCCAAGGCAAATAGTATCTCTACATGTTTGGTTCCCTTCACAATGTCTCAGCTAAAAGGTCTCCTTCCCTTTTGCTCCAAGAAAGAAAAATTCTAGAGAGTAGGGTTATCAGCCAGGGTATTTTCAATCGCTTCATATGCATGTGAAAGCTGAACACTGAATGAGGAATACCAGAGAAGAACTGATGCATTTTAATTATGGTGGTGGCAAAGAATATTGAAAGTACTATACAAAAACAACAACTTTATCTTGGAATAAATATAGACAGAATGCCGCTTAGAATGAGGATGTCAAGACTTTGTCTTACGTACTGTGGGAATGTTGTTAGGAGGGACCAGTCCCTGGAAAAGGACATCATGCTTGGTCAAGGAGAAGGTCAGTCAAAAAGAGGAATATCCTAAAGAAGATGGATTGATACAGTGGCTGCAACAGTGTGCTCAAACAACAACAGTTGTGTAGATGGTACAGGACAGGGTAGGGTTTTGTTCTGTTGTACCTAAGGATCGCTGCAATCGCTACGATTTTGCCAGGATTCTCAGTGGTTTAGGGTTAAATGTAATAATCACCTCCTTTTTGAGATCTAATATGATATAATCACTCCCGCTCCATGATGTGCTCTGATGTGATCAGCCTCATGTGTTGGGAATCCTCACTTCTATAATGTTAATGAGGCCACATGCAATCTACAGGATTAGGCTGCTTGCATTTGGGGCCAATCTCTTTTTCTATATAATAGAGATTCAACAGGCAAACAGAGCTCAGAGAGACCTACTGCCACCAAGAAAGAAGATCTGGGAGTGGAATGCTTTAGACCTGAGGTCCTGCACTGTGAAGCTCCTAGATCCAGAGGAATGTTGATGCCAAGACACATGGCGATCTCCCAGGAATGTTAGGCCTACAGATGCTGAAAGGAGACAAGGAAGGACTAAGAGAGAAAGACTTCCTTAGAGCAGGCACTCTGAATTTGGACTTGTAGCCTCCTAAACTGTGAAGAATAAATTTTTTTTGTTAAAGTCATCCGCTTGTACTTCGTTATAGCAGTGCTAGATAGCTGGTATGTTTGCAGTCAAGTCAGTGGCATTTAACAGTAGCAACAGTGATTCTCCTGGAAGTTATGCCACTGGTATTTCAAATATCAGCAGGTTCATCCACGGTAGACAGATTTTTTTGGAGTTTCTAGGATAAGATAGACTAGGAAGAAAAGCCTGCTGTCTGTTTCTGGAAATTAACCAGTGAAAATACTATGCATCACAAGATAATGTTGTCTGATACTATGATGGAAGATGGTACAGATCTGGACAGCATTTCATTCTGTTATACATAAGATTGCTGTAAGTCATAGCTGCTATGTGTTAACTTGTTTAGGCTAGGATTCTCAGTAGTTAGACAGAATGTAATATAATGTAATCATCCTTCATTTTGTGATGTGATGTGAACAGCCAATCAGCTGAGAAGCCAAGTAGTTGAAAGCCAATCCGTTTCCTTGGGGTGTGGCCTGCATTATATATATATATATATATACATGATGCCAGAACCTATATACACATATTGTTGTTGTTATGTGCTGTGGAGTCAGTTCCGACTCATAGCAACTCTGTACCGGGCTTCTGAGGCTGTAAATCTTTATAGGAGCAGAAAGCCTCATCTTTCTGCCACAGAACAGCTGGTAGTTTCGAACTGCTGACCATGAGATTAGCAGCTCAATTCGTAACCACTACGCTACCAGAGCTCCTTCTTTCTCCCACAGAGCAGCTGGTAGTTTCGAATTGCTGACCTTGTGGTGTGGTTGGTATATATATAAAAGAGAGAGAGAGAGAGAGAGAGAGAGAGAGAGAGAAAGAAAGATTCCTGGTGAGGCACTGTGGGCTAATGCATCAGACTGCAAAGCCGTTTGAACCGCAAGGACTCCATATATATATATATTTTCCTGCAAATCTCTTCCTTGATCCTGCATCCTCTCATTTCTAGTTCTTGGGGTGCGAACCAGTAGCCCACTCTCTCACCTGTAGATTTTGGAATTCACCAGTTCCTGCAGTCCCGTGAACCAGCAACCTACCTCCTGATTTTAGGGTTTGGGGTTTGTCAGCTCCTGCTATCATGAGTCCAGAGCCTGCAGCCTGATGCTACACCCATGGATTTGGGCCAGGCTCTAAATGGCAAGAGTCATTTCTTGGAAATAAATCTCTATCCATGCTCTTCACTTGTTTTGTTCTCTAGAGAACCCAACTTAAGACAGCAGCTATCAACAACATCACCACCACCAGTAGGCATGAATCAAGATACTAGTAGTAATAATAAAAACAACTGCCATGTAGAAAGTGCATAATTTGGCCACCGCAACTTTAGTCTAGGACATCTTTCTTGCTCGCTTCCTTTGTAACAGAGAACCCTGGGTTCTTCTGCTTTCCTGAGGCCCACAATGTTCCCAACAGAACAGAACATCCATGCCTTCAAGACCCTTATAATGGCAGCTGTTAATTTCCTGGCAGGGAAACTGCAGAAGATGGCCGCCAACATGCCCAGCACCACAACAATATGAGTGATTAAATGGATTCATGTTTCAGGCATGTTCTCATTATGTGCAGCTTTCCTTAAAAGTAATTAAAACTTGGCAAATACTCTTTTCAGATGAATAATAGGCCATCTCCTCCACTCCTCATTTTGGGAGGTCAGTTACCAAAAATGAAACACCTGCCTCTACATCCATGTGGCTGCTGCCTGAAATTTAGCCGCCCACAGTGTTCTCTAAACTGCTAACTACTCCACTATGCCAAAGAAACAAAACAAAACAATGGGGCCTCATGTTTACCTAAGTCCTGAATAAATATGGTGATTTTGGTCCAGAAATATGATTTAAAACTTCTCTTAGGCTAACATGATTAAAACATAACATGCTTATGTAATTTATAAGGAATACAAAAGTGAATGGCAATGATTGATCATTGGGGTGGAATGAAGTACTTCTAAGATGAAGCCTATCTCAATTTGAATTCGAATTAATGTAGTCAATATCTACCATATTCCATTTCAGGGCGTGCATGTTGCTATGACTTTTGGATGACGCAAGTGGGCAATTGCTGATTAAAGCAAGAGGTAGGAAGACAAAGTTATGACAGAAAACTCTGCTACACACTTTTACTTTTCCTGGGTCAAAATTCTATTAACGAGGACATTGAATTTCCTGAGCATCTTATTCTCTGGTCAAATACCTTCAAAAAAAAGGGTAAATAAATGCGAAATCTTCCCATACCAACTTTTATAGTGTTTTGTCTGATGTCTTTGTTAGCACGCTGTTGTCAGCCCCCAGTTCATAGTGACTCCAGGCACAACAGAACACAAGGTTGCCTGGTCCTCTGTTATTCATGTGATCAGTTGTGAATCAGACTTTGTAGTCCATATGGTTTTCATTGAGTGATTTGGGAGGTTGATTCCCTGGCTTGTCTTCCTACTTATTACCTTTGATGTTGCTAAGTGCTGTCAAATCAGTTCCGACTCAGTGACCCCATATAGAACTTTCGAGGAGTGGCTGCTGGGCTTGAACTGCTGACCTTGTGGTTATTGTTGTTATGTGCTGTCGAGTTGGTTCTGACTCATAGCGACCCTGTATAGGGTTTCCAAGGAATGGCTGTTAGGTTTGAATCACCAACCTTGTGGTTAGTAGCCCAGTGCTTATCCATTGCCACACCAGGACTCCTTGTGGCAGGGATAAGAAAACTCAGAGGTTAAGTTGGGCAACCTGGAGTCAGCATATAGCAGAAAGATGTTCCAATTCACACTGTGTTGATCAATATTGTTTTCTGTGGTCTACACCTCTTCACAAGCATCACCATCATTTTTGACCTTCACCAAGTGTGAGGGGCACTCATCATCTATCATTTATAAATGAGGACACAGAGACTTCAAAGGGTTTCATGCAACTTACTTAAGTCAGAATCAACTGGAGGACAGGAAACTTTCTCAGGGCACAGAGCAGGAACGGGGTCTGGTTGGCCATGGTCAGGAACTCAAGCCCTCTATTTAGGTCCTTCCTCACAGTGCTTGGAGTCCTGGTATGGTGCTGTGGGCTAATGCATCAGACTGCAAAGTCCTTTGAAGTGCAAGGTTGGTGGTTCAAGCTCACCAGCTGCTCCTTGGAAACCCTACACAGGGTCGCAATGGGTCGGAATTGACTCGATGGCACTCAACAACAACTCACAGTGCTGGCAAAGTACTAACAAGGAAACTTCATCCTTCAGATTCCCAGACACAAATGCCCAGTTCATGGGTCTCCACTTTCCACACAGAACACAGAACAGTAAAAATCTATTTTGTTTCCAGATCTAGCCTGAATTGGCCATATTGTTGTTAGGTACTGTTGAGTTGGTTCCAACTCATAGCGACCCTATGTTCAATAGAACAAAAGACTACCATCCTCACAATTGTTATGTTTGAGTCCATTGTTGCTGGCACTGTGTCAATTCACTTCTTTTGGAATCTTCGTCTTTTTCAGTGATCCTCCACATTTCCAAGTATGATATCCTTTTCCAGGGACTCATCCCTCCTGACAACATATTCAAAGTATGAGACAAAGTCTCGCCAGCCTCACTTCTAAGGGGCATTCTGAGTGTATTGTTTCCAAGACTGACTTATGGTTTTTCTGGCAGTCCATGGTACTTTCAATATTCAGCTCTGGTAGTGTAGTGGTTACAAATCGGGCTGCTAACCTCAAGGTCAGTAGTTCAAAACTACCAGCCGTTCTGTGGGAGAACGATGAGGCTTTCTGCTCCCGTTAAGATTTACAGCCTCAGAAACCCTGTACAGGGTCGCTATGAGTTGGAACCGACTCCACGGCATATAACAACAACTCCAACTATACCTTAATTCAAATGTATCAATTCTTTTATGACCTTGCTTATTCGGTGTCCAACTTTCACATGCACTTGAGGCTATTGAAAATACCATGGTTTAGGTCAACTGCATCTTAGTCCTTAAAGTGATAGCTTTGTTCTTTGGCACTTCAGAGAGTTTATTTGCAGATTTGCCTAATGCTGTACGTTTTTTGATTTCTTGACTGTGGTTTCCATGAATGAATTGGCCATGTAGCTTGTGTCAAAACAGAACCATTGACAGATTTAGTTGGAAGGACTATAGGGATTGCCCCTGCTGGGACTTCAGAGCCACCAGGGAAGTTTGTTAATGCAGATTCCTGGGCCTCTCTCCCAAAGGTGCTGACTCAGGGCCTGGGGAAGGGCAGTGGAGAGGCTTCATTTCTAGCAAGCCTTGGCTGGGGCTAATACTGCCAATTCACGAATCACACTTTGTTGTTGTTATTCAGTGCCATTGAGTTAGTTCTGACCCACAATAACCCTGTATAGGGTTTCCAAGGAGTGGCTGGTGAGCTTGAAGCACCGATCTTGCGGTTCAGACTTGCAGTCCAGCACATTTACCCACAGCACCACACCAGGAGTCTACTTATGCATGGCAACATTTTAAAAAGAACTAGTATACCATTTCCACTTCTCATTTTGGGAGATCAGTTACTAAATATGAAACTCCTGCCTTCACATCAGTGTGGCCGCTGCCTAAAGTTATGCTCAATTAGCAGGAACGGATGATTCTTTGAAGGCAGTGGGGGTTCAGTGGCATACAGGTAGTCCCCAGGGTACTTATGAGTCTGTAAGTTAACCTGTGGCTTAAGAATCTGTCATTTAAGCCAAACAGGTGCAAATAGTTCTTAGGTGACTGATTCGGGGTTGGTTCCATTGTTTCAAATTACATCTTGTTAATGGGCAAGTCGGCCTTCCATAACCCAGGGATTGCCTGGAACTCCTTCCCTCAGTGCAGTAGACCACAATGCTCCTAGGATGTCCAGAGTACGAGGAGTTAGGACGAAAGGCCAGCTGATCGATTTCAGAAAATTAGTCAGTGAAAACTCTATGGATCACAATGGTAGGGTCCTCTGTCCAGTATAGGGATGGCAAAACATTGTGCTTTATTGTGCATGGGGTTGCCATGAGTTTGGGAGCCAACTCAGCTAATAGCAACAGGATACCTTATTGCCGCCAAACTTTTTCTTAAAGGGCAACTATTATTTTAGGTTTGCAAGTCTGATATTCTGTCATAGCACCTCAACTCTACAATTGTGGTGAGACAGTAGCCATACCATGAGCATGGGTTGGTGTGGCTGTCTTCTGACAAAACTTCATTTACAAAAACAGGTGTCAGTGTGAATGCAGTGACTCAAAATTCCAACAGAATGGAAGGATTCTTGATATCAAGGAATGACTTTGTTTCCTCAGTGTACTGAGTTGATAAGGATGAGAAATTTAGACATTAGCTATCAAAAATGGTGGTGAAAGGGCTACAAAGGCATGAAGTGGCTGGCCTACAAGCTTTCGTGCGTGTGCCTAATTGCACTGAATATTTTGTGTTTTGCCCAGATGGATCTGGTGAAAAGGGATGGGACATAGCGGTGATAGGACTTTCTGATTCAATTGTGAATAATTGTTAGCAGGATTGTGATTGTCACAACTGTAATTGTAGATGTGTAACTAAAAGGGGTTTGTATTTAATCTTTCATTTCAGGAACAGACGATCCAGGACCATCAAGAAGGAAAAGCATGAGTGGAGTGTGAGATTTACTTAGAAAAGCGGCGGAAGCAAATACAGCAGAAAAGGTGATGGCATTGAGAGCTATAGCAGCTTTGGGTGCTAGGCCCATGAACTGAGTAAGGTTGAGCCTTTGGGTGGGAGGCTGGCTTATTGAATGTGACCTTTGGACATTTAAATGTATGTTGTTTTTTTTTTTTGCTTTGTATGTGTACATCACAATTGTGAGGTTGGCCCAGGACCAGGCAGTGTTTCTTTCTGTTGTACACTGGGTTGCTATGAGTCGGTACCGACTCGATGGCACCTAACAACAAGTGTACATCAAATATTTTTGCCCCACTCATTTGTGAAATATAAAATGTAAATTGGGAGACACAGGGAGGAAGTAGGAGAACTGTTGTTGCAGGGAGGGGATTGTAATCATTGAGATGAAGCAAAGCGTAGAGTTTGTGAATGTAGAGCTGATGATCTAGTCTGTAAACCTTCACCCAACTAACAATAAAATAAAACACAAACAGGAGGCAGCTGTAGTTTGCCAGCCTCTAAGACTGACCACACAGCCACTGCAATTTAGGTCTTGACTTCTTGGCCACCACTCCTTGCTGACAGCTGTAAAATGGTAATAATCCTGGTTTTATTGATTTCCATGGTCATGATGAAGTATAAGACCTGTAAATACTCACAAAAGTTATTATATATTACGTCCAATCAGCCTATTCTCAGCTATACTGTTTTGAGGCATAACGTCATTTATTATAATAAACATTGACTTTATAAATGTTCCTATTATGAGGCATCACATAAGAAATGCATAAGGAAAGAACTTTTTTGGTGTCAAAAATAGAAACAAAGAATGGTTTTTATACTGACAATACCTACCTAAAGTTGATTAAAAACAAAAAGCAAATATTTAACCAGGTCAACATGATGAAACAACAAAGTTTAGGATGGCCTGAAAAATGAACTGTCTTCATTAAATAATTTTAATTAAAGAACATTCTATAAACAAAGACATAACCAACAAGTTATATTATTTTTTATTCATGTTAGAATTTCTATCAGTGTTTGAACATTAATATTTAGAGAGTTTGTACATTTTTTGCCTTCCCAGGTTTAAAAAGGAGAACCACACTGGGTCACAAATGGTAACTAATACACATTTCATAATTGCCTGAATATTCACTCACTCACTCTCTTAACACTGTTAAACATTTTCTTTTTCTTGCTGTAATTTACAATGAAAAGTGTGCCCCACTTATGTCTCGGCAAAGTTCCAGACATTATGGATTCATCACATATAAATTCTTTAAAAATATACTTCTGTCAGAAGACTTGATGACTACTATGTACACTACAAAAATAAATTTTCATATAAATAAATTATATGGCATACTTTTTATCTTTGTAATTGAAATGACACAAACCCATTTGCGCCAACATTGGCAGACAATGAGACGCAGTCTGGATTATTTATTTCCTTTAAACTCCTTACATGAAAACCTACTGTGAGTCCTTAATGTAGATGTTATATACTCTGAACTATTTAACATTAGTAAGCACTCTATACAAATAAAAATTCTGTTCAAAAGTAAAACATAGCTGTAATAGTGTTTCCAATAGAAATAAAATCCCTGCATTTTTTTTGTTATAAACTGGCATGACAAATACTGTAGGAAAACATTCTTATGATACAAAATTATAAATATCAGCAAAGATTTTTTTAAAAAAATTAAAACATCCAAATGAACAAACAAGACAGACAAAATTAAAAACAAAAAACAACAACACATTTTTTTAAAAGAAAAATTCTAGTTGCCTGCCAGCCTGAGTTCTCCCTTTGCCAATGTGACTATGGGAGAGGATTCTACACCATGCAGAAAGCAGAGGCTGGGAAAGTTGCACGCACCACACAAGTTGGGGTCAGGAAAGGAGCCAGAACACAACAAGAACTAAAGAGAAGCCGACCTCCGATTTTGCACAATTCCCCATTTTCTGAGCAGAGGTGGGTGTTAGGTAGACAGTGTGGCTGGTGGCAATGGGCACGGCCAAGGCCCCTGACACCACAAACACGCCTGGCAACTGCAGGTGGCTTCTAGTTAGTATCTTGCAATTTTGTAGTTGAATTTTAGGGTCTGAGGTCACTACACTAGGGATACCCATTGCCTTTCGATGATGATTTTCCATGTAAAAGAGGAGGAAATCACGGAGTTGCCATTTGTACACTCTGTACAGTAGCTCAAGGCTCTGCCATGTGGGAAGCTAGCCCTTTCCTTTGACGTCCCTGTATCTGTAAACAAGTGGGGATGGGGTCCCAAGTGCTTCCCCTGGCAATTGCTGTCCTCTGGATACAGGGTGAAGAAGAACACACCTCAGAGCGCGAAAACAGAACTCATACAGAAGCAATCTTTAAATATAATGGCTGGCTGAGAGATTAGCACCTTGCTTCTCCTTCAATAAATACCATGTGGAATCCACCCAAACAATGTATGGCAAGGAGAGGGAGCCAATGTTTCCCATGAAGTGTGCATTCCACGATGCTAATATTAATGAGCTGAGAAGGACTCCTTCTGAAGCCCACAGCCTCTGCAGTGTCTGATTCTATGTCAGCACATTCATTGTCTGCTCTTCATTTATTTTCCAAACAAGATGCAAACACAACCAAAACAACCCAATCAATCAAATGCTTAATTTAGGAAGAGATGGAGTTTTGATCTTAAGGATTCAAAACACCATCTCAGGGTTTATTGTGAGCCCAGAATCACCAGAATAGATTTCCTACCTGTAGGAATACGCTCCAAAGGCGGCTTCCCTATCTACTCTTAATTTGTGTGTGTTGGTCATGACGAGAGTATTTACGAGGCTGCACAATTTGTTAGATAGAGCATGCAAACATGACCCAGTAAGGTTCATCATTAGGCACGCCATCCAGTTCTGTAATTCCAATAAAGACAGACAGATGCTACTAGTTCTATGCCCTGAGGTTCCAATCCCAATCTCCATAACCCATGTGAAGAAACTCATTTCCCCTGCAGCACAAGATGGGGTGACTGGATGACAGTGAGTCCAGCTTTCCCTCTGCCAATTCACAAGGATGACCCCTGATGACTTGGGCTGGCCCTCCACTAGTACTGACCAATAAAGAGATCCTGACTCTTCTAGCCTGACTAGTTCAGAGACCACGAAAGGTTACTGATGGTGAAAGGAAACAAAAAACGGTGTGTGTGTGTGTGTGTGTGTGTAATAATCACAGTACATGGGAAGGATCACACTGTGTGTTCACACTCAAACAGCCAAATAACAGAAACACAAACAGCTACACCTACAGAAGCCACTGAGATTAACGTGCTTTCTTCATATCTGCTCATTAAACAACAAAAAATTATCACGCATAGCGTGTTTGAAAGTTAATAGTAACATTTCATACTACCACAGGGTTGTGATATGCAGATTTAAAATATTTTAAACAGAAACCTTTACAAAATAATCCTATTACATAAGCAATATTTGCATAGAATTATACAGGTAAATTATACAATATTTAAGCAGCAGCAACAATATGCTGAAATTTAAGACTAAGTTAAGCTGGGTTGTGGCACAGAAATCATTGTACATACAGGGAGTGGCCCACTGCAGCCCCCCCGCCTCCACTCTGACAGGAGTGGGGAAACCCTACTACTTTACACAGTTCCTTCGTATATTACATGTGTACATCTCTTAAATATTTATAGGGATATTTAACAAAATAATACAATCGGTTACAGTAACAATGAACTGCTATCCTGGGCAGCAAGCACATCTTTTCCATAACTCCAAGCAGTTCTCTTCAAGCAGTTCTGGAAAGTGGTGGGGGTGGGATGGGGGTGGGGATTTCCAATCTTTGGCCTCTTTGCTTCAGATTTTACTCACCCTTTAGGAGAAAAAGAAGTGAAAAGGAAGTCATAATAAGTAAATGGGCTATGAGTCCGTATTTATAAAAGGTAAAAATCTAATCTCTATTTTTGCCTTCTCCTAGGCCCTACAGTCCAGGGGCTGGCTACCTAGATGTGAATGCTGTGTGAGTGTTTGTTGAGCTACATACTTAAGACATGCACACATATGTTACACTTTAATAAAGAATATGCAAACAGAGAAATTGTTTAGCTCCTTTGGTCTGCTGTGTTACTCTTCAAAGCTTAACAATGGGAAAGAAACTCCATTTAGAATTCAATGGATTCTCCAAGGATGACAAAGCTGGAATCGGTTAGATTAGCTTTGCCTTGGGGGTCTCTCAGTTGTACAAATGGTCACTGCATCCAACTGCTAATTGAAAGCTTGGAGAGTTGAGTCCATCAGCAGTGCCTGGAAATCTACTGCTGAAAACCAGCCATTGAAAACCCTGTGGAACAGAGTTCCAACCTCACCTATGAGGTGGTCATCAGTTAAGAGTTGACTTGATGAAAACTAGTTTGGGGACACGGTTGATTCTTCTAAAGCAGAGGTGGGGAAGCCTTTGTACTGCCAAAATTTTATCATCAATCAATGGAACAGAATCGACAATCCAGAAATAAACCCATCCACATAAAGCCAACTGATTTTTGACAAAGTACCTAAATATATCACATGGGGAGCTGATAGTTTCCTCAACAGATGGTGCTGGTGGAACTGGAAAGCGATATGCAAAAGACCGAAACAAGACCTTTACCTCATGCCTTATACAAAAACCAACTCAGCATGGATTAAAGACCTAAATGTGAATCCCAGAATTATGAAGGCCATCAGTGAAAAACTAGGGACAAATATGAGGGCTCTAATTCAGGGAATATACAGACTACCTAACATTTTGAAAACTATACAAACAAAAATAGACAAAATAGATAATTGGGACATATTAAAAATTAAAAACTTATGTGCATCAAAAGACTTCAGCAGAAGAGTATAAAGGGAACCCACAGAATGGGAAAAAATCTTTTGCAATGATATACCACACAAGGGATTCATTTCTAAAATATATAGGAAACGACAACACCTCTATAAGAAAAAGACAAATAACCCAAATAAAAAGTGGGCACAGGACATGAACAGACTCTTCTCCAAGGAAGAGATCCGGGCAGCCAACAAACATGAAGAAATGTTCGCGATCACTAGCCATTAGAGAGATGCAAATCAAAACAACAATGAGATATCATCTCACACCAGCAACAACAGCAAAGATCAAAAAAGTAGAGGACAATAAATGGTGGCGGGGATGTGGAGAGACTGGGACACTTCTGCATTGCTGGTGGGACTGCAAAATGGTCCAACCTCTCTGGAAAGCAATATGGCGCTACCTCAGAAGGTTGGAGATGGAAATACCTTATGATCCAGCAATTCCTCTACTTGGTATTACCCACAAGAAATACGAGCCATATACGAGTAGATATATGCACACTAATGTTCACAGCAGCACTATTTACAATAGCAAAAAGATGGAGACAGCCAAAGTGCCCATCAACGGAAGAATGGATAAACAAATTGTGGTACATACACACAATGGAATATCATGCTACCTTGAAGAACAACAAGGATGTCGTAAGCTATCACATAACATGGATGAACCTTGAGGATATTATGTTGAGTGAAATTAGTCATAAAAGGAGAAATACTGCATAGGACCACTACTGTAAAAGACTAAGAAAAAGAACCCATACTAAAGGGGGGTAGGGGGATTCTTTACTGGTTACTGGGATGTGGGGGGTAGAGGGAGGGGAGGGAAGGGAAGGTGGAGCACAGGGTAGGGAATAGACACAGGATAGTTTGGGTGTTAGGGAGAGGGGCAATATACAAGAAGGGGGAGGGGAATAGAAGAACAAGGCAAATGGGAAAATAGGCAGGTGTGCATGGGCTAAGGGGGACAGAGGTAAATAATGATGTATGTATGCACAACCCTGGAACAACAGGGCTCTGGGATACAGGGATTGAGACACGGTTGGAATGGGCAAAAGGGGGGCAACAATGTTAAGATGCTTGGCTGTCTTTTTAATCTTGGTTTCCTTGGCATACCATTATAAAACAGACACTTGAGGGGGAGAGAAAGGAATAGCCAGAAGTATCACCATAGAAAGCTTGTAAGTCCGTCTTCTGCCTATAACTGATTGTTGTTGTTGTTATGTGCTGTGGAGTCGGTTCCAACTCATAGTGACCCTGTAAGGGTTTCCGAGGCTGTAAATCTTTCCGGGAGTTGAAAGCCTCATCTTTCTCCCATGGAACAGCTGGTAGTTTCGAACTGCTGACCCTGAGGTTTGTAGCCCGATTCGTAACCACTACGTTACCAGTGCTCCTTCTGATTGGAATACCTAAAATGGGGCTACAAAGTGCCCAGTGAAGGAGGCTTCCTATGGAGCCTCTGCAATACATAAGACTATAGGTGGAAACCTGAACCACATCCAGATCTCCAGAGATGGGAAATTCCCACTTGAAAGGACAAGCAGACCAGCCTGGAGGGGCTAGAAGAACAGAAAATACTTCTTGATACAAAACAATACAGGCAGTCTGACTGACTACTACAAGAACAAGCAAATTTCTCGCCCAGGAGACATCAAGGTAAGTGGTCCGGTCTCCTCAGGGCAAACCCCCTTCCAAGACTGAGACTCAATGGTAATACACCAGCAGACACGTGCTCTGACTAGTGACCACGTTGGTCACCAATAAGGGGAAGTGAGGGGAAAAACAGCAATGTTCAATGTTCAATACACTCTTGTGAATCCGGGTGGAGACCTGGTTGGCCAGCAGTGTGGCAAGACCTGGGGACTCCTGGGCCCAGAGTCAGTGACATAGCCACAGAGGAATAGAGTGGAGAGTGAAGCATCCAGTTGATAAGAAGAGAGGGCATATGCATAAGAACACCCGCACTTACAGATAATACCTACTTGACCTGGCTTCAATGGCTGGATGATCAGAGCTCAACTAGAAGAAGAAGAAAAAAAGAGTAATCTGATACAATTTGACGGACTTGACCTACACCTATGGATGCAGTAGCTCAAAAGAGTGAACAAGTCTTTACAACGAGGCTCATTCCCACCCTCTCCATACACAGGGGTAGACAGGGATGGGCAACTTGGACATTGGCTGCTCAAAATGGGGGGCTACAAAGGCAAGAGGTGACTGGCTTACAAGTTTTCAAGAGGGAGCCTAAATCCAGAGGGCACAGAGGAAGGTGGAATATCCACTGAGTAGTGTCCAATCTGTCTGGGTGGGACTGATGAAAGGAGATGTGGGTAGTACTCATGTGGTACAATAGTGAATAATTACCATCAGGACTGACCATGAGGGTTGGAAATGTAAAGGTAGACATTTTGTAGCAAAAGGAGGGGAGTGGTTGTCTTTGCAGTCCAGGAGCTGAGGACCCCGGGACCACCAATGGAGAAGAGCGGAGTGTGGGACCCTACCCAGAGAAGCAGTGATGCCCGAGATGGAGGCAGAGGTGATGACATGGAGAAATGGAACAGCTGGGAATGCTAGACCCAGAGAGGGAGAGGGGCTGACGACCCGGGGGCAGGCTTGCAAGTTATACCCTTTGGTTGGTTGATGATGCATGGAGGGGATTGTAGCCATGGCAACAAAACTATCTATGATAGGATGAATGTAAAGCTAATGTTCTCCCATGTAAACTATCACGCAATTCACAATAAAACATTAATTAAAAAAAAAAGAATTTATATCATCATTTGTGGGCCATACAAAATTATCAACTTAAAAATTAAGATTGCTAAAAAAAAAAAAAAAAAAAAAATTAAGATTGCTTTATTTGGTCAAACATTTAATTCACTCACCCCTAATGTGATGACTAAGGAGCTCTGGCAGCTAATCTCAAGGTTAGCTGTCGGGCTGCTAATCTCAAGGTTAGCAGTTCGAAACTACCAGCTGTTCTGTGGGAGAAAGATGAGACTTTCTGCTCCCATAAAGATTTACAGCCTCGGAAACCCTGTACAGGGTCGCTATGAGTCGGAACCGACTCCACGGCATATACCACTACCACCAATGTGATGGCTGGAACTGCGATTGCCTTGTCAGGGCCAGACCAAATGATTCTGAGGGCCTTATACAGCCTGACGGCCAGATGTTCCCCACCTGTTCTAAAGGATATCCTCATGCCCAGGGCTTTCTAGAACACAGCCTAGGGAACCCCAAGGAGTTTGTTTTCGATCTCTGGTCCCTCATGTCTTCCAGTTGCAACTAAAGGGCAGAACGCCAAGGCCCACGCACCTCAGTTGGAGCTGGTTCCCCGGTGCCTCTCCTCACATTCCACATCTTGCAGCTCTATGACTTCTACTTTTGAATCTCTTCTCTCGCCTCGGACATTAAAAGGCACGTGGGGGTCCTCAAACAGCCCATGGTCAGTCTCGGGGTAGTCCTCATAGCCTGGGCAGAGCCCCCCCCATGGGTTCCGGCCACGGCCTGGTGGGGGGTGCACAGCAACAGTCACGGAGGCAGAAGCCGTCACAGTGGTGATGGGCTGGCAGTATCCGGGCATGGCGCTGCCCACGGCAGTGAATGCTGGCTTCCGAGGGTTGTGAGAACGGGCTCCTCGGGCACCCACACGGTCCCTGTTGCTAGGGCCAGAATACCCTTCAGTAGAAATTTCAAAAGCATCCCTGCGAAGTCTATAAGGCGGGGGCTGATACCCTTCTCGGGGGGGTTCCCTGCGGGGCTGCTGCCCTGGCCGTCCTGAAGGCAGTGGCCCTGAGTCCAGGTGGGGCTGCTGGCGAGGGTTCGAGTGCTGATGGTGTCTGGAATCAGGATGGACCACCTGCAGAGGGTGTGGGCAGGTTAAAACAGGTAGGGTGCACACCAGGGCTGAGTATGGGCACCCACTGATCCTGCCCCTCCCACCCTGCTTGGCTCCTGCTCACACATTGCCACCCACATTCAGTACTTCCCTAAGCAAGCTTTCAGTCAACTCTGCCAAGGAAAGAAGAGAGGGGAGGGGCCTGGGAGCCCAGAGGGACCACAGAGGAAAAACCGGTTCTTTCAAGAACCTGCAGGACATGGTAGAAGAGACCTTCATTTAGATCTTATCTCTAGGCTTTCTCAAACATAGCCAGCTAGACACATGTGGCAGCCGTCCATAAACGCAGGGCGGTAGTCGGACAGCTTCCAAGCCACCTCACTCACAGCCCATCTCCTATCCTGTTCAGTCTACCCCAGCCCAAGATCCTCTTCTCTTAAAACTGCTAAGTGTCAGACACTGGCAGGATTGCTGACACCTAAGCCATTTCATCACGGTGGCCATGAGAGACGTGTGGCTATTTCAAAGCAAGTGAACCAAAATATGAAACTCTGTCCCCGAGTTGCACCAGTCACATTTCGAGGGCTCAAAAGCCATATGTGACCAGCGGCTACTGTACTGGACAGCGTAGTAGCCAGAGGACATTTCCCTCATTGCAGAAAGGGCTGTTGGGCAGCGTGGCTCTATTTGATTGTTAGGAATCTGGTTTCTGGGTCTCTATACAAAGCACTGAGCAGCACAGTGGCCACATCAATCAAAAGGACCGTGACCAACTTCAAAGTTGTTCAGCTTGTACCTATTTTTAGGCTCCCGCTGAACAAAACCAGATTCACACTGCTGCTCAGCAGGCATCGTCACGGGGGGTAAGAGGAGGAAAATTTAGGTTATTTGGTTGGCCTCTCATGTTTTCATGGAAGGGCTGCTTTGGTCTGGGACTGGAATACCCATTTCCTGGAGGGACAGCAGGAGGCCCTCCATCAGAGCAACATGAGCCTTAGAACCCTCTGTGGGCTTTTAGCAGCCCCTGGCAGAGAAGGTTCTGAGAAGGGCTTGTTGCCAGACTGCCCCATTAAACTTTCCTGGATTACTGGAGACTAAGAACTCAGGCGTGGTTCTCAGCTTCTCTGCTCCCTCCAACCACTTGGGATATGAGCTTGAAGCCACAAAAGCTCATGGCAAAGTCTTCAACAATCATTATAATCATTTTGTGCCAAGAGAAATTAAGACGATCAAAAATGGGAGGGGGGAAAAATCACTTCTGTTGGCAATTAAATTAAAAAAAATAATAAAAAAGAAGAAAGCGTGCATTATCCCTGCACTTCATAATCTTCCTGAGGAAGACATTCATACACGCTAGCGTTGTATGTAGTAACTGATTCCTGTCCTCTGGTGTATCAGGTTGAACCTTTTGAAATTTGCATTTTTACAATTTAATAAGAGTCAAATATTAGCAATTTCATATGATCTGGCTTAAGATATGCCCAGGATCCCTGGAGGCTATAAATGGTTAATGCACTGACAGCTAATCAAAAAGTTGGAGGTTCGAATACACCCAGAGATTCCTTGCAAGAAAGTCCAAGTGCGCTACTTTGGAAGTCAGCCACTGAAAACCGTATAGAGCAGAGTCTACTCTGACACCCATGGAGTGGCCATGAGTTGGAGTTACTTGGTGACAACTGGCATACAGCTGTGTAACATGTACTATATTTTTGCATTGGTTGTAACCTATCTGTGCGAGTTACAGATTGGGGCAGGTAGGGGCTGCTCTGGACACCCTCTGTGACTAATGCGCCCACCATCAGGGGTAGTGATGACTCTCCTCCCAGCCCCGAGTGTGACTTACAGAGGAACGGGCAAAGACGGGATTTTCTGTGGCTTCCACAATCACGTGATGGGCAGGGCCTGTGGCGCCTTGCTGGGCCTCATAGTGCCGAAGCTCCTCACTGATGCCTGACACGGTAGTCTGAGAACTGTACTCTGAGTCAGAGGTATCGGACCCGTTGTTCGTGTGGCTAGGAGGCACAGCAAACCTGACAACGCTGGGGGGTGGCTCAGGGGAGGGAGTGGGTAGCCGGTTCAGCCCAGTGGCTGGAGACACCTATTAAGGGAATTGCACATTAACAGTGGTCTTATCCATTGTTGGCCACACTCACAGTTCAAAGCATAGTATTCACGCTGTGTCCACCTCGCCCCTTATGCCCGTCAGGTTAGATAACTGTCCTTTGCTTTTAGACCCAGAGAAGGCAGGATTTGCCCTTTTTACTCTGTGCAAGCCCAACATTCATTCATCTTGGACAGTGTTTCCTGTATGAGGAGGAAAAAAAAATCCCACTCTCTTTTCATTCCACTTTTTCATCATCTTTTTTGAAGCTGCCAATCAGCAGGCTTAAAAAAGAAAGCGAGTACTGCATCCCTCAAAACTGTTACAGTAGAGAGAAAGTCATACTTTATGGAGATGTTTACTGGAACTATAAGCAATCAACAAATGTGCATATACCCAAATATCTAAATTAAGAGTGGGACTCCAGGAAAATTGACATTCAATTGGCCCTGGGGTTTTACCTTACATCAGTGTAAAATACTGACCTCGGGATACGGTCCAAAGAAGGACAAAACGACTGGGAGCAAGACCAATCCATTCAGAACACCCAGGATCGTTAAGATCGCCAAAACCGCAAAGAAATACCTGGAAGATAAAAGGGGAACCAGAACATTTATGGAGACGAACAGAAATCATGCTATCTTTCACACACCAGATGTGTCTGCACGTCAAAACTAAAAATGAACAAAAACCACACCACTGAAAAGTTTCTTACAAAAAACTGAAAGTTCAAATTCAGCACAAGATATATTTTTTTTACCTTATGACTCTGAAGACTACATTTCACAACCCAAAGTGTGAGTTCATGGATGGAAGGGGGTAAAAAAAAAAAGTTTGTTAATTTGCTGAAATCTCGTGGCATGTAATGTTATTTATGAATGTGTTACACAAACACAAAAATATGGAATTCGGGCTGAATGGCCTCACAGACCGAAAGCACAAACACAAAGCAGAGGGGGCCCCTCGCATGAAAACCCAGCAGAAGCAAACAAATGAAGTGAAGGGTGTAGAATTTAAACAATTTAGCCCAGGACGAAAAGAAGCCTACTTCTGCAGGCAGCTAATTCACTGTGAAATGCGTCTGCATCTGAGAGCAGAATCTCTAATTAAGTCTCCGGCATATCAGGTAAGGCTTTCCCTGGGCTTTCATTAATCACAACTTGCTGCCTAGAATTCTGTGAGTTCCAGTTTTACCAAATAGCTCCAATTGCAACCTTTTTAGAACACAGGAACCAGCTTTCTGCAAAGAAAATGCTGCCCATTCTGTGGGAGCCCGGGCATTGTGCTGGGTGAGGGCGCTCCACAATGGCCAGGCTGCTCGGCGGGCTAATCTTTTGTTGAACAATTTAGCATCTCTGAATACGCTTGTTTTGCGTCAGCCAATTCAAACATAAAGGCCGCAGCACCATGGAAGAAGAGGAAAGTGCACAAGTGGCCCCGCTTTCCCACCATTGAGGGCTAAGGTCTGGGAGCCTTCGTGAATACCAAGGTAAACCTGCCAGACAAGGCGAGCCTCTCAGGTGGACACTCTGCACAGCTGGAGAGAGCGGACTTTGAGCAAGGAGGCATTTCTGTAACTAATGATTTCTAGGGCAATTTGAATGGAAGTGAGCTGGAGTAAGGGAGACACTTTGGATGCTTTAGGAAGAGGAAGGACACAATATCTGTTAATGGTCCATTCTGTTGATCATAAAACAGCTTTGCCATGTCTAGATGTGCCTCATTGTTAGATTAAAAGAGAGAGGATCCCTATAAAAATACAAATACCTTGTGGCTATTATAAACACCAGAGACTTCTGAATTGCATTAGGAAAGACCGAGCAGCCAATGACTTGCTCTAATGTAAACTGATAGAACTTTAGGCTGAGACATACATCAGCAGCAGGCATTAGGACATTTGCATCCCATCCATCTCACCAAAGAATAAACACAGCAATTAGATTTCTGACGGCTGAGTGTATACAATGTCTGCTCATGTATTCGACCTCAGCAGGGACTTTATCAGCTATCCGTCCAGTTCTAGAAAATGAGATGCCCTTTTAAGTGCTTGAAACAGGAACTCTAATACCTTTAGGAGGGAACTGACAGCCATGGGTTAGAAGACAGAACGGGAATTCTAGCCTTCAGGTTCCTGGCCTGGTTACTCTAATTCTGGCTAAGTGCTACTCTCTGTGGTTCACACAGCTGCCCCCATTAGGCTGAGTTAGATCCTCCAAGATCCCATCACCCCCTGCGCTTCCCACTGTTTAAGAACTTGAGTTTCCCTCAGAGCTGCCTGAGAGGAATGCTGTCTTCCTGCAGTTAAGAGGTTGGCTTAATGCACCAGACTGCAAAGCCTTTTGAACTGCAGGGTTGGTGTTTCAAGCTCACCAGTCGCTCCTAACCAACTTGATGGCACTTAACAACAACAACATTTACATTTGTGCTGGATGAAAAAGGAATTGCAGGAAAGAAATTCTATTTGACAAAAGGTTTTCAGGCAAGGAATAAACAACATGAATTTCTGAAAAAAATTCATACTTGGGAAATAAATCAAAGTCAAATTCAGAGCTTAAAACAGAAACAAAACCTCCATCTAAGTAGGAAAATACATTTTTGGTACTAAGTGACAAGAATTACAAATTGGCTTTGTTAATCTATCAGCATTAGGGTGCTGCACTGACAGAAATGTGGATGCAATGCACACGTTCTGTGCCACCCCCGGCCTACTGAACCCAGTCTGCGTTGACAGAGAGCACCAGATAGGTTCCTAAGTTCTTGAAAGTTTGATAAACACTGGTCTATACTCAAAGCTATCCCACTCTACACCAAAATCAGTGAGCAAACCTAGGCACTTGTTTTAGGAAGGCTGGGTTTCCAGGATGCCAAATTGGCCATATGGGTTTGTCCCAAACCAATGATTTGATACACTTCCTATAATAACGAAATTTTGTAGCTCAAATACATGCACGAATGTATACCCAGGAAGACTGTTCAGATGCTCTCTTACAACAATCCAGACATTTGGTTCAGCCCTCCATGGCTCTAATTCTAGGCAATCTTTCATTTACTGACAGATTTGGGCCTTGCCTCTCTACAAAGTAGCACTGTTTGTCCAAGATTAGCAACTTGAAAAAAAGCACAAATCATCTTTTTCCCTGTAGTTCTT
Organism: Chrysochloris asiatica; assembly: GCF_000296735.1. Classification (NCBI taxonomy): domain Eukaryota; kingdom Metazoa; phylum Chordata; class Mammalia; order Afrosoricida; family Chrysochloridae; genus Chrysochloris; species Chrysochloris asiatica. The sequence goes on from NW_006408625.1 coordinate 4,092,449, forward strand.
AAATTCTTTAAGAAAGAAAAGCTTGGTTTCCTTTTAGAGTTCATAAAAAGTCATTCTGCCTCATAGCAATCCTGTATAGGGCTTCCGAGGGTTTACATCTTTGCAGAAGCAGAAAGCCTCATCCTTCTCCAGTGGCGCAGCTACTGGGTTTGAATTGTGGATCTTCTGGTTCGCAGTCCAGTACTTACCATACGGAGCCACCACGCTCCAAAAGTCATCTTGTTGTTGTTGTTAAGTGCTGTTGAGTTGGTTCTGACCTATAGTGACCCTGAATAGGGTTTCTGAGGAGCAGCTGGCGAGTTTGAAACGTCTACCTTGCAGTTCAAATAGACCTTGTGGTTGAGTGCTTACCCTACACTGCCACATCATCTTAATTCATCATAAACTGCTTACCTTTAGATCCAAGGAGAAGAGTCTAAGATAAGCTTGGATGTCCAAAGTGTACATTCAATGCTTTCTGAATCTTTATTAGGCTTGTGTGGTGCTGTGGGTTAATGTGCCAAACTGCAAAGCCGTTTTAACTGCAAGGTTGGCAGTTCAAGCTCACCAGCTGCTCCTTGGAAACCCTATACAGGGTCGCTATGAGTCATTGACTCAACGGCACTTAACAACAAGAACATGAAATCTGTGGAGTCCTGGTGTGGTGCTGTGAGTTAATGTGCTGGACTGCAAAGTCGGTTTTAACTGCAAAGTCAGTGGTTCAAGCTCACCCAGCCACTCCTCTGAAACCCTATTACAGGGTCGCTATGAGTTGGAACTGACTCAATGGCACTGAACAACAATAACAACATGAAATCCGAGCACATTAATTTTCACTTCTTAAGAGAATAAGGTATTTCTGAGGTTTCCATTTCTACAGTCTTGAAGGAGATGAAGTGAAGGTCAAATTAAATCACCTAATGGAATTTACAACCATCTTTTCCTATAGCTTTTTCAAACCTGGGATACAAAGAACTGTGATATTTGGTGATCCACTGGCTTCAACATGTGGCGTTGCAGCTAGTCCCAAATCTTCCATCTTTTCTCCAGGTATTGCACAAATATCTTGAGAAGAGAGCACCTTTTTATATATCATACAGTGAGTGAATTACTTGATATGGCCCATCTAGCTAGAGTCTTTGTAACTCTCACCAAATGACTGGGTTGTTGTTTTGTTGTTGAATCAGTTCCAACTCACAGCGACCCTATATAGGGTTTTCAAGGAGCAGCTAGTAGATTTGAACCACTGACCTTGCAGTTCCAAACTGACCTTGCAGTCCAGTGTTTATCCTACAGTGCCACACCAGGACTCTAAATGACTGGTTAAGACCTAAGTAAATGTGAAGTGTTCGTGGTGTATCAAGGGATTAGATAGTTTGCTAATAATGCAAATAAGCTGCAAGACACCCTTGCGGAAGTGAGACCATGCAAATAAGGTGTATGGAACCCTAATGTGGGGTTTGGTCAACTTTGCCATCCCACTAGGCTTAAAATGAGCCATCCCAGAGGCAGGAGAAGGATCTCACTACCATCAAGAAAGAAGAACCAGGAGCGGAGAGCTTCCTTTGGACCCAAGATCCCTGCGCTGAACCGCCCTGACAGAGAAGACACAGAGCTGTGGCAACAAAATGGCAGCAGAGAACCAAGAGATAGGTACCTGGGCTCACCAGGCCATGGAGTAAGAAAGCCAAGTGTCTTTAGGCAGAAAGCTTGCTGTCAGAGTATGGTCCCTCTAGGCGCTGAATTGGCTAAAAGAGCTTTATTACAGGGTGAGGACCAGCTGAGGGACCAGAGAGAGCCAGAGACAGGCTGCCTGCAGGCAGTGGTTGAGAGAAGGCTGCCATGATTGAAGAATTGTATCCTAGGTTATTCCTGAACCTGAATCGTAACCTGTTACTTCCCTAACAAACTTAATAATCGTGAATATTTTCTGTGAGTTGTGTGTGGCCACTGAAACGAATTCTCAAACACAGCAGAGAAGTAGACAGGACAGTGCTGTGGGAGGGAAGGATGGCATCTGATTGGTAAAAAGGTTGGAGGGTAGAGGCAAATTTGGCCTTGAGTGGCTGATGCTGATGATCTTGCTCCTCCCTCCCCACCTGCGAACTCAAAGGAGGTCAGACACCACCCTCCCTCCAGGCCATTCTACATTCTCTCAGTGTATCTCTGACTTAGTAAATTCAAAAGAAAGTAGATCATATATGAAGACATAACTCTATGTACCTACCCTATATCAGGCAGGTAACCAGCATAGGATTTTCATACCATCAAAAATAACACAAATGTCTGCCAGGTACAGAAAAGGAATATGCAACAAAGCTCACATGAGCAAAGAATGATTTCAAAGACAGCTTTCTCTCCCACTTATGCTTACCTGACAATGAAATCAAATTCCGAGCCTGCGAGCATAAGGACGCCAAGCAGAGTGGACACAGCACCATCCAGAACAGGTGCAAACATGTGCTCCAGGGCAAGTACTGCCCTGCGGTTCTTATCACCGATGGCAGTGAGGAAAGCCTGTGAGGGGAGCAGAGTTCAGATGACCAGATCAGATTCCCAGACTTGATGTGCTCAGATGTCCAGCTTTGTCTTAAATTGGAAACTGGGTGCCAGATACTTATGAGGTGAGAATTTTTGTCATGTATTCAAACTTGCAGGACATCTTGAATTTTAGCCCATTCTATAGAGGTGTATGGACATATCCATGTCTCCTTCACATTTCTAAAGCACTTCTAGGTCCAGAATGCTGCTGAAACCAAATGGAAACACTACCAAGCCAGATCAGGTATATCGCAGATAGTTGTTTTAATGGTCTGACGCAGGACCATTTACACCCTGCCTGGTCCTTCAGTGGGACTCCAGTAGGGAGGGCTGAGCCTCACAGGAGTTTTCTCTTTGCATGAAAGTTTAGGCTGTAACCCTAGGGTCGTGCATTTTACCCTTACAGAAAAAAATAAAGGGCTACAATACACTGCAGGGTGTAATCCCATCCCTGATCTACCCAGTGTGCACACAGGAATGATTCTTCTCCTTTACAGGTGAATACATAAAACTATACAAAAGTTTGCTACAAGTCTTTATATTTTTCTCTATAAGAAGTACTTGGCTAAGACAGACTTCACTTATACATTTACTGTATCAATTGGGAAAAGATATCAAGGCCAATTTAGTTCTCAATTTACCATGGGATGACAGCATCAAGATGGTTTGGAACCATACTACTTTGTGCTGTATTTGGACAATGAGGTCATGAGGGTCAAGCTGTGTTTATCCTATCACACACAACTTAGACATTACTGAAACATATCATGCTGACAGGAACACATTGCTATCTTAAGTCTTCAACTAACTTATTCCATATTTTACAAACCTTGTAAGAGCAACAATTGCTTACTTCAAACAGAATTTAAGACTATTGCATCCTATATGCAGATAATGCTCTTGATGAAGACTAACAGCACCAAGCAAGGGTCTCCACTCACAAAATAAAACTGGCTCAAGAGTGGATCATCAAATTCCTTAAATTCAAGGAGCCAGACCTTAGATGTGTAGTTAGCATTTCCAGTGTGAAAAATCTATTCTAGCTACCTACACACACACACACACACACACACACACACACAAACAAAAAAGTGGTTGGCATTGTTATCAGATTGACTTACAGATTCATTCTCAAGCAGTGTGCAATTTTTTTTCCCTTTTTAGCGAAAGGATATTAGAATCATGTGTTTTCTAAGCTCTAGGCATGGGGGTACTTTTTAAAAATGTGTACTTCCTTCTCTCAGCCCAATGAGGGAAAATACTTTGAGCAGGTTTAAATTTAAAGGGTTGTGTTTCCACGGTATCAAGTTGTGAATATGCACTGCCATGAAGCTTTAGAGTATGGAAATGACGTTACATTTTCAACTATGTGGAGCTCAAAAAATTATCTACACAATTACATATACATGATGATAAATGTATCTAATGGACTTGTTCTAGAATGGAAGGGAATAGTCTGAAGCTTAACTTCCTTCAACAAACATTCTCCTATTGGAAACAACACTAGTTCTCTTACTTTCTGCTGTATTGAACTTGGAGGCTGAAGGAGCCGGGTGGGCTTCTGAGAAAAGACAGCTCTTCAAGGATGAGCATCTATACTTTTGATCATAGTCCTGAAGGTGTGGTATTGGCTACCAGCTAGCCTCCTCAAGTATGCCATCCGTACCAGACCTGGGATGTGTTCTCATTTTACCCCCACTGTGCTAATGTTTAAAAAACTGTCATGTAACCACACATACCATCTATTTCCGGAACAAATGTGACAACTTTAGAACCTAGTGACATGAATGATACACTCAACACTAAGTCCTTCCTGGTTTACTTCCTCCCAGCTGCTGACAGGGTCCAGCAACTTTCCCTCCCACGACCTTCTCCTTAGTTTCCCCAGAGGGGAAGGAATTCAGAAAACATTCAGTCCCTCTCAGGGATACCTGTTTCTGACACCTTTATACTGTGACCTGCGTTAAGAGTATTCCTTGAAATGGAAAAAAATAAAATTAAATTAAATGGTTCTCACATGGAGACTAAAAGACCTACAAGAAATGTTATTTTCTCATACAGATTTTGCTTAAAATGCTTCCCATACCAAAGCAACGTGGACAGTGAATTCCACTCCAATGCCAACGGATGCAATCAAGATGACCACGGGTACAGCACTCAGCTTGATTCCAATGAGGCCCATCATGCCAAAGAGCTCAACCGTCATCAAAGCTAGGACCATGACCTGTAATAACACACAGCAATCAGTCATGGGGAGCATGACCCTGGGTGCTGAGAACAAGCAAGGGTGTTAAAGTACTAACAGGGTCCCCTTGAGGATCAAGAGTGGAGAAATGCCTGTGACTCAAAGAGAAGGGACGCACTGATTTACTGTGACTTTGGATAACTGTCCTTATTCCCAATGTATCTTTTCCCTATGGAGAATGGAGGCTTTGAGACAGCCAGTTTATAAGGCTTCAGAAAGAGTAAGTAAATAAAGCAATGTTCAGTGTCCTAAGGTAAATTGCTTTTCCAATGCATCTGCTGTAGAAACCAATTAAAAAAAATTTTTTTTTGATTACTTTCATCACTAAAAAAACAAACCGCAATTGCTATTGAGTCACATTGAACATTTATGTCATAGTGTTTTCAATGGCTAACTTTTCAGAAGTAGACTGCCAGACCTTTCTTCTGAGGAACACCTGGGTATATTCACCACCAACCTTCCATTTGGCAGACATGTGCATTAACCATTTGTAACACTCAGAAACTCTGGAGTGGTCAATTAAGAATTACATACACATGAAGTCATTGCTAGACAGGACTTTAATATAGTTTAAAACAAGATACTTCCTTCTGCTTCAATCTTAACCATGAGGGGAACCATCCTTCAACTCATCAGAGAATTGAAACTTAGAAATTTTTGGTTGCTCCACACTCCATCCTAAAGAAAGCTGATAGGACAGGGTGAATGAAAGTTCTTTTAAGTAAAAACAGTTTGCTTTGGTTTGGAGAGCCCACCGGCCTCGTGATGCTGACTTGGCAGCAGGTTGAGCAGGGAGGAAGGGGGATGCAGTCATCAGCTGGTACGTGTCAGATTACAAAGATCTCCTCACTTTGAAGAAATGGTGGGGATCAGGGTGGACAAAGCAAACAGTTAAATGCAAGGAAAAGCTTTTCTGTGCCTTTCATCTTCCTGTAACAATTTGTGGGGAGATGGAAAGAAAATCTGTGAGGTAGATTTTGGAGTTCTTGGGCCAAAGGGGAGAAAACTACAAATAAAACACTAAACTTTGGAAGTATATATAGAAAAAGACAGTGTGATAGAAGTCTCCCTTCTTTTATTTATTTTTTTATAAAATAAGCTAATGAAAGATAAACAACATCAATTGCTTAAGTACCATGAAAACTCCTGTAGACTAAACATTTACCTTTTAACATACCTGCTGCACACAGACTTACAGTACAGAAACAAGACCTGGTCTATGTTTTTATAATTTTGGCATTTGAAGGCTATACCATAGTTCATGGAATTTAAACATTGCTGTATGATTTTATAGACTTTCCATGAAACTTACTTCAAATCTGAGAGTATTCAAGAGGAAGGATACAAACCCCTCCGCCCCACTTAATAGTATAAGGTTATAATTTTCTCCAGGAGTAAGCACCATTTTTTCCACATACTACTGTCCTGACTTCTCCCTCTAGTTAAATACAGGAGAGTCTTCTAGATATTAGGTCTGGGATTAAGTCACAAAATTACACCTTTGAATTAAAAAACTAAAAACAAAACAAAACAAAAAACTCCAACATAAACAACTAGCTGTGCTTTTAGTGTTTCCATGCTCAGCACTGTTAGAGCAAGTGTGTTTACAAAGCTCTCCTATCCTCACACAGAAATGGTAAAGCCGCATGACATGGGACCCCAGATTAAGGCCATTAAAAGCTCTACCTTAACCATAAACCTCACCACCTCAAGTAGAATAAATATATTATAGATGATGCAATCTAGACCCTCCTCCTCCAGAGGCCCAGACATAAACAACACGTCCCGGCTGCAGAAAGAGCTATGCTGAAAGGAATGTGACTTCCACAAAGACCCTTATAATCAACTCACAATGATCCCAGCAGTCCAGGGGTTCAGGAGGAAGACGGCGCACACAAGGAAAGTGCAGGCCAACACCACACTGATGGACAACAGGAGCCAGTGGCGAAGTCCGATGTATTGCTCCCAGAAGAGAAAAGGGTAGCCATTGGGGTAGCTGGAGACCCCCAGACTGGTGTAGTTGTTGCAGATGGTCCTGACTTTTTCAATCGCTTCCACAAAGTCTGAGGTGTCACGCAAGCCGTTGAGGTAGAAAGGGAACTGAGCATATTCAATGGGTTCTGCTGCTGGGACTGCATCAAGAAGGTGACAGGGGGGAAGGCCTGCTGTTAAAAAGAGTCTTGCAACACTCAGGCATTCAAGTATGTGATACTAGGGTCAGGTGCTAGTGACACGTGGTTCCTTTACATGTGTCAGAGTAGAACTCTGCTCCATAGGGTTTGCAATGGCTGATTTTTTGCAAGTAGATTACCAGATCTTTCAACCATCTCTGGGTGGACTTAAACTGCCAATCATTTGGTCCCTAGTGGAGCACATTAACTGCCATCATGACCCAGGTATGCAACAGCTGTGACAAATTTCCATCGTGAGCTGTACCCGATTTATGTCCAGTTTTACAAATAATGCTCCAGACACTCCGTAATTACAGTGAAAGTTAAACATTTTGCAAGGAAGTGAATTCACTGTTATGCTTCCCCCCACCCCAAATGCAACGGACAAAAGATACCAATGATAGGCTTTGAGTCTTTATAACTTTAATATTTGGTTGAAAACAAACCGAGTAACAATCAGCATTTGATTTTTTTATTGGTGGAGGGGGGGAAGCGGGGAAATCTTGTGATGTGAACATTTTTCAATCTTTGACTTTCATCTTCTAGAAGCAGTCACTCTTTGTAACAGTTCTAAACAACTTAAAAACTAAGTTGTGGGAACCTTTTAAAATTCAGTGGACACAAGTGAAAATACGGAAACCAAATGGTTTTGCTCAATCACTTATGAGAACAGAATAACTTGAAAGTCATGCTTTACTGGGGAAAATGCTTAACTTTCTTATCCTTTTAGTGATCTAACATACTTAAACCTTCCATGCTTCTTTTTTAATGCAATGCTAAGTCTGCAGCAACAGGAGAAGAAATCCTTACACAACAAGCGTTTAGTTACTGCCGTTGTGTGTTCCGACCCTTTGGGGTCATTCAGTTGACTTGCTAAACATGATTTGCCCTATTATAATCTCAACTATAAATTTTCATTAAGACAAGTCTTGGCTGCTTGCCACAAGGCTCTGGGGTTTAGATACAGTGGAACACAACTCGCTTGCTCTCCAACCATGTTTACAAAAGGACCCGTCTCCTTTCTCACGTCTTCCCTGGCCCAATATCCAAACTATAAACTACAAATATTGCTAACGGAATTGCAAATGAGATGCACAGAGAATTACCTTTCAAACTTCGGGCTGGGAAGGGAAGGGAAGGGAAAGGAAGAGGACACTGCTGTATACAGACTTTTGTGCTTTGCTTTAAACAGTTCTGACAGAGTACAGGTGCTCAATGGCTTATGGGAATGACCCAACTTGCCAAAAATCCCTTCAACGCCAGAGTTGACAAAGTTAAGATAAACATCTAATCCCCGGCGATAAAACTTTGTGATGGTAAAATAACACTCAACCTGGAGTCTTCCCCAGCCTTCACATGGAACAGCTGGCATTAAAGAGCAATGCCTGACGAACTCCTTCTCCTTAAAGCTCCAGGAGGAAATTAGAGACCCTTATTTCTCAAAGTGATAGAGCAAGGGGTTGTATTCCATTACACATCCTCACCTGTCTCCCGAAGTTTTAAACTAAAAGAAACATATTGTTCTGTTTATACTTTTGAACCCTGGAGAGTGTCAATGGGCGGTTTACTGGAGAACAGAGTGTGGCAACTCCGTGTGCTCCCAAGCTGGTGGATAGAGGGCTACTTACTTCGCAGCCTGGTTTCTGGCATGTAGTCAGCTTTGTCGTGGACCCATTCAGGCCGGTGGGGACGGATGTTGGCCTGGGAGGCGGCATAAGCAACAGGGTCGTTGCTGACCCAAGCGGTAAGGTAGATGTAGAAAGCGCTTGGATTAATGATGCCATCTGCATCCACCAGACGCTGTTTAGTCAACTGCAAAAGGGGAAGAACAGAGGCCTTTCAGAATCAGTCCAGGGGGAGTGGGGGACACACTCTTGCCTAGAGAGAAGCAGCAGAGCTTTTTACCAGCATTTATAACAAAGAGGAGAATGCCCACTGTTGGAAAGTGCAGTAAATCCCATCGGCACACCGTTGATTCTTTCAAATTGCACTTATCAGTGGAGATGCCATAATTGGTGTGTTTATAACAAACAGTCCTGCAGATGGCCTGGGAATTGAGTGAACCAATTAAATTTGAATGCTAAAAAACTGTCTGCAGCCAAGGCGGAGAATGAACAATCTGGAGAAACATATTTATAGGAGGGGAAGGGGGAAAAAAAACCTGGCAAGAATCCCCATACACGTCTGTGTGCAGTTAACCTCTGTTGTTAACACTGAACGAAATGCCACCCAGTAAATGGAGAGCTATAAAAATAAAACAACATCTGTATAAATTTTGCTAACACTTGCCTCCTCTGACCTGCGTATTCAAAAAATGCCCATCGCCAGAAAGTGGAAGAGACTGGTGCACAACCATGGCCACTCCAGAAATTTTAGTTCTGAGAGAGATCATGTGGTCATATCATGTGTGCTACATCCTGTGCGTGGCCCAAATGCACACCCTTCTAAAGAGGGCCTTGCCTTGTGAACTTTGCTTAGAGAAGAAAAAAAATTGGGATATATATATATGTATAATATAATATATATATACACACACACACACGCATATTTTCTGTTTATTTTACATTCAGGCTTGGCTCCAAAAGCTTTTGGTCATTTTTAACAAAATGAAAAATACCAGTGACAGCAGTTAATAGAGAAAGAGCAAAGGAAGAAAGGGCAGAGAGGAGAGTGAGTGAACTCGATTTCAGGGGTCTGGATTCAATTAATCCACAGGATATGTAACAACTGTGTTGTCTTCAAGCCGTCTTTGGAATTACATAGTACAGCTCATGGCCCCGTGGATGCAGCACACTGCTCCCTCCCAGGCAGAGGAATCTGGTCCATGATGGACCTGAGCCCTACATTTCAACCCAGCTCCCTGAGCATCACCCGCTATCTTCCGGACTGACTCCTCTGCCCACAGCTTGTCAAAACTGACAACCTCAGTGCTATAAAGCACCGCGTTTCACACTCCGTAGTAACTCTGAACAGTGTACTGTGTAAACCTGTCACCTTTCATGCCAGCAAAAGAGGGGAGACAATAAACAGATCCGGGGAGAAGATTAGCATGATGGGTTTCTGCCTGAAGGTGAAGCAAGGAAGCAACAAAGAGCAGAAGGAATTAGACCTGGAGAAGCCAGTAGTAGTGTGGGATCCAAACATACTCCCAAACATAACCCAAGAATCCAAAGGGATAGCTAGAACCCAAGTGTCACAATGAAAAGGGTTGGAAAACGATTACCAAATAGAAATAGTTCGTATTTCCTGGGGTGGCAGGGCATCTAGATTGGTTAGTCTACTCAGAGTCCAGGGATCTATATTTCCTTTGGCTTTATCCATTACAGACCAATTTTCCTCGACACCTTGGGCCAGGGTAACACAGGCATCAAATGCCACAAAAAGGATGAAGCCTTGCACCCTTCCAGTAACTTCCCAATTTCCATCTATCCACCCCAAATGACTGCTAAGCAACAATCCCATCTTTCCTAGTTTGAATACAAGCAAATCAACAGACAGATGTCACAGAATTTGAAAGAGAATAGGAAAAGCTTTCACTGTCTGAACCACATTTTATTCTGACAATTGCCTGGAGGTCACTGACAAACTTGTCTCTACTTGATAGGGAAACTGAGGCTCACTCAATTGCTTTAGTCACACTATCAGCTAGTGAGGAGATAAAGTAGAGCCAAATGTCTGCCAATGTTCTTTCAACTAGCCTCTAATGCTTCCCTTAACACAGATGGGTTAGTCTATTCAGAGTCTAAGCCTAAATTAAAACCCACTGTCTTCAATATGGTGCCCCTCTTCCAGCCCCCCCGCCCCCCCCCACTCTGCTTGTCCTCATCCTCTGAACCCCCCTGTGTGGTGGAGCAGTGAGAATACCTGACTGATGTCGATGGGTTTATCACGGCTGCCGGTTTGCACCAGGAGTTTGTAGGCAAGGACCCCATCATCTGATCCGTTTTTGTAATTGTTGGGCATGATTTTCCCTGTCTCCCAGTCACTGTCAAATGCATCCTGGAGTCCTAGGAAAGGCAAATGTGTGCAATACATTATAATTCATAACCGAAATCCTTCTGGTCCTAATGAGGTGGGGCCGAGGACCCAAATCCTCCGTATTCTACCCTCTGCATCAAATGATGCTATTTCAGTTTTCATGAATGAACTGCAGGTTGCTACTGATCATTGCTCAAAGGAGTGGGGGTATATTTATTTCTAGGAAAAAATGGACATACATCATCTTCAACAACACACCAAAAAAACCAAAAAAAACTTCCCTTCTTTTATCTTATGACTAGTCCAAAAGAAAGCAAGGCAGACAGAGAGTGCACCAGCTGAGCAGCTCCATGGGCTGAGGAAGACACACAGCACGCTCATTAACCGTTTTCATGCCAGTATAGGCTGCTAAGCCAAGGGTTCTTGAGTACAACCAGAAATTTTACTCAGATGGGGGAAAACACATTCAAACTTTTAACTTCAAACAGCAACTCAGCTGCTTCTCGAGCCCAGGGTGAGTGAACACGATTCTGTGAATTTGTTCCATCTGTTCAACTTGTGGAGCTAATACAAGCTGTGGGATCTGCTGCCAGGTTGTGTAAAGATCACAGCCAACACGTATTCACTCGCCACTGCTCTCTTCCTCTTGAGCACCCTTCCTCGGGAGAGGGTGTGGAGGCGCAGGGAAGGGATGGATACTGTGTGTGCCTGTGTGCTCACCGGGAAATACCTCACAGGCTCAATTTGGAGCCGATTGAGAACAGGAAGCCACAGGCCAATACAAGGAGGCTCTGTGAGAACAGATGACAAACCACAAGCCCAGGGAGGGGAAGGAAAAGAGCTTTCTAGGCTTGGGGGATGGGCGAGCCTATGAGCCCACCACACACAGCTGCTTTTGGCCTCTGTAATCAAAACCATCATTACAGACCTGATGGTTTGGTTACAGCTGTAAAGAGATAAGCATGTTGGAAGAGAAAACATGGCCTCAGTGACCCGGCCTTAGGGTCTGAGCAGTTGCTGGTTTGCACACTCTTCTGACACCCCTCCCCTGCTCCTCCCCAGCCACCTCCCAAGTAGAATTACCAAACCCCAGCCGCTTAGGACACCACATCTTTTTTAAAAAAGCTGGACCATGCATGGGCTAGACATGTCCATGAGAAGGGAGAAGGGTTTATTTCATTTCAGGACATGACTTCAAAGACCAAGAAAGAAAAAGGGAAGACGTAATCTGGTTATGTTAGGGTGCTCAGAATCTGTAAGCTCTTGGGGTCTGAGGTGGGGGAGGGGAAAGCACAGTCCCCTTTCTTTCTCGCTCACACTTTGTTTTAAACTAAACCCTCCTTCTGACATTGTGTGGGCATTGTTTTTCTATGAACAATTTGGGATGAGGGCTGGGTGAAAGAAGGGCCAATTACAGGGTGAGCAGAGAGAAGAGGTGAGGAGGAGAGAGACCACCAAGGACGGCTGAGTCCTGAACTCCCAGACAAACTGCTTTTCATAGCGAGACACGCAAACAAGCGGTATTGAACAGATGTTATTTTATTACCTAAAGTCTTTTTTTTTTTTTTTTTTTTTTCCCCCCCCTTTGGGGGAAAAAAAAAAAAAAAAGCTGGAGAAGAAAAATAGCAGCACCCCCTACCCAGAAAAAAGGAGGTGGCCTGGTCTGTTTTCCTTATCATAATAGAACTTTCATCACTGGTATAGGTTCTTAAAAAACACTTTCCCTCTGGGCCTAGTCATCCTGAAGAACAGCTCACACTTGATGAACACTAGGCTTTCCTAGGCATTTATGTGGATTATCCTTTGTTTAAGGATCATAACCTTGTGAGATAGTCCTATTACTAATACTGCTCCCACTTCACAGATGAGGAAACTGAGGCCTGCAAAGGTTAAGTAACCTCAAGGAGGTCGCCTAACACTGTGGAGCTAAGCTTTGAAGCTAGGCAGCCAGTGAGCAGAGCTGGCCACTCACTATGCCATTCATTCTGCTACACTGCCCTCAACTCCATGGGCTGAAAGAATGAGTAACATGCGCAGAACTAGCTCAGGTACCAATGATACCTGGTGGCGAGCAGTTGGGGGGTGGGGTCCCAAAAAACTTGAGTGTAATTTTAAAGATATATATACACTATGACTTTTGGGGTACCCTAGTAGTCCTGGTGTAGGGTGAACACTGGACTGCTAACCCCAAGGTAGGCGTTCAAACCCAACAGGATTGCTGTGAGTCAGAGCAAATTCGATGACACTGAACAACAGTAACAGTGTGAAAGAAAGGAAGAAAGACCAAATTTGCAGAAAATGTCAACCCTAATGATAAATAAGTTCAAACTCATCGACACTGTCAGCAACTTCACGCCATTCACTTTGCTGGGGTTAATGAGAAGTACTAGCTGCCTTTACAGATGAAGTCTTTTCATAACAAGCACATTTACGGATTACCAAATTCCTCAAGTAACAATGGTCAGTCAAAGGGCCTGCATGATATGCCCTCCTGCATACAGTACAAATAAAAGACATGGAAACTCACTTCCATTGCCCATTGCCTGGTTCTAACATTTTGTATCCCAACACATGCCTACATTTTAGCAAAAACTTTTCTATTGTGAATAACTTACCATTTTTTTCTAGTGAAATATTCTGAACCAAAGATAATAAACTATCTCTAAATTGCAAGTTGTCCTCAGATATGGCCCTCGGAGAAGACAATGTCAGGCTAAGCTGTAGGATTTAGTGTGAAGACCACTGGCACAAGGTGCACAACATGGTTTTCACCTCCTCCTGTGTTTAAAAGTTACACATGGGATAAATTTTGTCACATAGTGCATATTTCTGGGGCCCTGGTGTGGCACTGTAGGATAAGCACTGGACCATAGGTTGGTTTGAACAGCAAGATCAGCAGTTCAAACCCACCAGCCACTCCTCAGAAGCCCTAAACAGAGTCGCTACAAGTCAGAATGGACTCAGCAATAATTAACAACAAAAATAAGAAAAAAGAAAAACTATTGGAATGTTGTTAAAGACCAATAGAATTGAAGACCAATAGAAATATGTGAATTTGAATGGCAATTGTATTAAAAACTAATGATATTATCATCACTCTCACTCTCTCTCACTTACTTTGGAGGAAAGCTGATCGGGAGGATAATTGCCTCAAATTGCAGGAAATACTCAAAGACCAAATCAACCACTCACTAGGCCTGAAAAATACCTAGGCATGGAACAGCAGTAGCATTTGGCCATTATCTGTAGAGTGCTCTCCCGAACACAGGGCCAGCTGGAACCTAACCTTGTAGTGCAAAATGATCTAATGTGGTCTAGGTATGTGAGGCTCATTTAGCCATCAAAACATAATTCAAACCTACGTCTAAAAAAGAATCTCAAGTCTAGCTGCTTTACATCTTTAAGGGTATTAAGCATAGAGATAATACATGTTATTGTTAAATGTCATCAAGTGGATTTAGACTCATAGCAACCCTGTATAAGGATTCTGGAGTTGTAAATCTTTGCTGAAGGTCAAAGCTTCATGTGTCTCACAACAACAAGCTGGTGAGCTTGAACCACTAACCTTGTGATTGGCACTCCAATGATTATCCTCTAGAACCACTGTGCTGCCAGAGATAATATATAATACTCCATAAAATACTTGATCTCTGCACTGCCTGTGTTACTGGTAAGGGCTGTAGAGTTAGTTCAGACCCATAGCAACCCATGTATAGGGTTTCAGAGGAGCGGCTGGTGGCTTGAACTGCCAACCTTGTGGTCTAAACTGTCCTTGTAGTCTAGCGCATTATCCTGTAGCACCACACCAGGACTCCTAGAGTTATACAATACCTCTTTGCCCCCTCCCCCAGCTCTGCCCACCATGCCACAATGAGCAGCCCAAGGGAAAGACTAATGCCACTGGAGTACTTTCTATAGTCACCCTCCACTGCGCAGATGCTGGCAGCTTTGCTGTTGTTGTTGTTGTTGTATAGTGCTGCTGAGTCAGTGCCAACTCATAGCGAGTTCAAGCTCACCAGGGAGTGGCTGGTGAGCTTGAACTACTGAACTTGTGGTTTACATCGACCTTGCAGTCCAGTGCACTCATCTGCAGTGTCACGCCAGGACTCCAGCTTTGTGGCAAGTGATTTACAGGCCTTTGGTCAAGGGGTGGGGGCGGGGGACAACTGTCTGGTCATTGTTTGAAAAGCCCTCCTTTAAAAAACTACTATACCAAATAAAACCTGAAGCAAATTTAATCTCATGGACATGTTAAAAAAAATAGCATTCAAGTAATATTATTCTTTTTACCTTCCTCCCAAATAAAATCCAAATCTTGTGTACATGTATGAACAAAATTCTTCTAACACAAGTCAACACCGCAGACTATATGGAATGATTTCCAGTGAAACTCAAATTGTTCACCATTTCCTACACACTCCCAGGGAAACCGGCTGCTTAATCTTTACATACAAGTGTGCTGACTTCAGACCAAAACAGGCACTTAAATCTGTGTTTAAATAAGCCTAATTAAGTGGGAAATTAAGACAATCATTTGTATAACTTCAGCCAAAAACTTTGGGGGACATAATTATTTGGGTATTTCAGTAAAAGCATTTTTGCTTAACTTGTCTGGATCATTATCTTGATTGTCCACTTCACTTTGCGTGTGTCAACACAGAATAAATGAACAGCTGCTCTTAGAATCACTGAATACATTCATATTCAGTCAGTAAACAGGAAAAAAAGTTTAGACTACTTTTGTTCCCCTCCAGTGTGTGTGTGTGGGGAATGATTTAAAAAAAGGGCATTTTAAGGCAGAATTATATTATTTATAAAACAGGATAGGTTTCCTGCATATGTCAAATGAAAAGATGATCAGATATAGAATCTTAAATTATATCTGCTGACAATCCCACATCGAATTGCATAGTTGTTGTTGTTGTTATGTGCCATGGAGTTGGTTCTGACTCATAGTGACCCTGTACAGGGTTTCCGAGGCTGTTAATCTTTACGGGAACAGAAAGCCTCATTTTTCTCCCACGGAGAGCTGGTAGTTTCAAACTGCTGATTCATAACCACTACGCTACCAGAGCTCCTTGACTTGCATAGTAGGAAGCTGCAATTTGGCAGTAAGTCAGCCTGGACAGTCAATCAACACGTTGATTTGACTTGGTCACCAAAGTAGCCATCACCCAAAACAGCACACTGGAAGAAGCATTTGCTCAACATCTTATACTTTCCATTTCCCAATGTTGACTCTTAAATTCCTAAGTCACTTGTCTCATTTTACAGGGAAAAGCCAGGCATTGGGTGAGGCTGTTGCAGAAGTACTACATCAAGGTTCTAAGCGACACTTAGAAGTCCATTTAGCATGCCACTGCTATATTATAATCTAACAGTTAACGAGAACCTAGGCGACTTGTAGAAGCTGAACACACACGAGACCAAATAATGATAGTTTGGAAAGGACATGCCCTCCAGTTAAGTCTTACCTTGAAGCCAGTCTCTGAAGTAGTGCAGCCACATTTTGGGAAGCTGTTGATTCTCTTCCAACATGACATACTTCACATTGCTGAAACTCTTGTGAAGGTCGTAAAGTAAGTGCTGAATGTTCGGGTAGTCTGCTTTCTGGGTGACTATATACATGTTGTAGAAAGAAAAGTATTTAAACTGCGCAGCAATGAAGTCATATTCTCTGGTTTCCCGGGGCACAATGTCTGTAAGGTCCAGCCCATCTCTCACTCGGGTGGTCCCATAAAGGCTGACTCCTAACAAGCCCAAGAAAAGGAAGATCACCACGACCTGCAAGAGAATAAGGCACAAGATCAACTCTTCCTTCAGAAAGATGAACTGCTTTGTTTCAACCTCATTTTTTATCTGATGGAGGGGTTGTTCTCCCAGAGGAGAAACAATAGAATTATATGAATCACATTTTAACCAAGCTCATGAAGGATTAAATAATGTTGGAGATGGAGGGAGTTGGCCTAAATTTATAGAATCCACGCCTGTGGATGATGTGCTCATTCAGACAGCCCCATGCTCTGGATAGATGGACCGTTTGGGAATCCTGAAACATACCACACCTTAAATGATCTTTTTTAAATGGTAAAAGGGAAGAAAAATAGAAGCAATATGCTGAAGGCTATAGAAGACTGTTCTTTATTATTTGAAGCACAGTCTCTTGTTTGGGTTGTTACCTTGGCTTTGGGTTTCAAGAGGAAAGGCGCATAGTGCTTCTCAGCAAAAGAGGAAAGTGTCCACTTGGTACAGGGGGGCTCGAGGCAGTGGAGGCTGGAGTCGGAGAACTGGGACAGCAGGTCCCTGGTGGAGCTGGTGCTCTCGGGGCTCTGGCAGCTGAGGGTGTCCTGGGCCACAGTGACAGGCTGCACGGAGATCTCGGAGCGTGGCTCTGCAGTGGTGTAGTAGACGTGCGTGTGGGGGTCGTACTCTGTGCGAAGCTGCACTGTGGACTGCATGGTGATCTGTGTCTCGTGGGCAAAGCTGTGGCTGCTGTATGGTGGCGGGGGGCTGTAGCGAGTGTTATCATGGGTCTCCGTGTAGGCCTGAGGCTCCACCTGAATCACTCTACTAACACAGGGACTGAAAAAGGAACATTCGGTTACAGGGATATGGTACTTTCCTTTTCCCCCAATTGCCAGGAATATGCATTTCCCCTGTCTCTGATTCAGAAGTAAAACATTATTGGAGAACTATACAAATGCGACCTAATTAATCTGGACAGGGACATGAATGAGTCCAAGGAGGCCAAATAGAAAGATGATTCCAAGTTTGGTCGATGGAAACAAGTTATATGTTGATGAACTCTTCAAAACCTAATTACTAAATATATATGTGTGTGTGTGTTTCCCCCTAGATGGGTTACCTTCAACTCTGGTTCTACTTCTAACCCGAAGAAATGACAGATTTCCAATCATCAGCAATCCCGATTGCCGATAGAAATAACTATCACGTAGCAGAACTGTGTGGATAGGAGACTGTTGAGTGGAAGGCAGGGAGAACCCTAGGGATGCCACTATTTCCCCAGAGCAGCACAGTCAGTCTGATATCTCCCCTACCTCCATTACTGTAATGTAAACTGCATTACATCCTACCTCTCTGTACCCAATGGATAAAAACCAGAGCAGCCTGATAATGTACCTTGTGAAACAGCAGAAAATATCCAATCTCCTGTCCTCACGCCTATACAAATCCATGCTGAGAATTGCAGGAAAAATGAGCAGAACCATGGCAAAATTGAACACCACCACTACAGCCGCCTAGGAGGAGAAAAGAAGGTGCCGGTCAGGTCTCAAATACAACTCTTACTGCTTTGAAAATAAAGATGTTTCAAAGCATCTTTCTTTCTCTTTCCTACTGAAGTATTTAATCCTGAAATGATGTTGGAGTTTTCCATCTTTTTTTAAATCACAGTTCCATCATTTAGATACCAATGGATTCAAGCTGTTGTGTGCCATCAAGTCAATTTTGACTCATAGTAACCCTATTGTTGTTGTTGTTAGATGTCATCGAGTCAGTACTGACCCATAGTGACCCTATGCACAGCTGAACGAAACACTGTCCGATCCTGGGCCAACCTCACTTCTGTTGCCACACTTGAGTCCATTGATGCTGCCACTTGGCCAATTCATCTCATTGGGGGTCTTCCTCTTTTTCTCGGATCCTCCACCTTACCAAACATGATATCCTTCTCTAGAGACTGGTCCCTCCTGACAATATGTCCAAAGTATGAGAGATGAAGTTTGGCCATCTTGACCTCCAAAGAGCACTCTGGCTGCACTTCTTCCCAAGCGGATCTATTGATTCTTTTGGCAGTAATCCTATAGGATACAGTAAAACTGCTCCAGAGGGTTCCTGGGCTGTAACATTTATAGGAACAGACTTCCAAGTCTTTTATCCACAGATACTTTATGGGTAGTCACTGCTAACCTTTTGTTTAGCAATCAAGTGCTTAACCATTGCACCACCAGGGCCCTTTACTGGGCTAGAATAGTCCTCATAATTCTATTCTAATCCCCCAACTCTAATAATTCCGTAAATTGCAAATATTGGACCAAACCACTAACATTTTGCTAGCTAGCAATCAAACCAAACCTGATTTACAAAAGTATAACAGAAAATTTACTGGAGATATTTTAATTCAAAACAAAAAGAACCATTTCCCTTTCAGAACATTACTAAGAATTCATGTGGCCCTGACTTACCACTTAGAAAATGTGTATAGAAAATGGATCGAATATATCAAAATGTCACCTTTAAAACATGAAATAAAATTTTAAACATGTCCCCTGAGGTTTTTAATAGGCACATTCCAAATGTGCTCTGGAGTAGCCTGTGGTGTGTGTGAGCACAGGAGCACAAAAGGTCAAGGAGAGTTAAGCAGGAAAGAAATTCCTGAGTGTGATTATAGTATGCAAAATAAATAAGGACAGATTCAAAAGTCACTCCATAACCTAGAATAAACATGGGGTGAGATGCTGGAGTGCTTTGGCAAGTCTCCTGCTGACCTAGTAAAAATTACAAAATTGGGCTGTTAATAGGAGTCAACAGAAGTCAACAGAAGACAGTGGGAAGGACTCTCCCATTCAGAAAAACATGGAAAGAAAAAACACAGAAAACTAACACTGGATTGCTTAAGTAATCTAGAAATAACCAATTAAAAACAAATGAAAAACTCTTGTGAGGTTTTTCACAAGACTGTTAAATTCTAAAATTTTCTCAATAGGGTAAATGTAGTAAAGAAAAAAAAACAAAAACCAGTAAGCAGTCCTTTAAAAAAAAGTCTAAGAGAAAACTCAGCAAAGGGCTTTGATAATAATTTTGCATTTATGCTTAAGATGCAATAACAAACAAGCCCTAGTTCTGGAGAGAGAATGTTCAAGCATTAATTCCCTGTGAAATCTACACCCACTGACACTTGAGTCAATTCAGACTCATTGTAACCCACTTCCAGGGTTTTTATGAAACTAAGACTTCATGGGAGCAGACAGCTGCATCTTTGTTTCCGCAGAACGACTGGTGGGTTTGAACCACTGACCTATGGTTAGCAGTCCAATGCATAAACTACTACACCACCAGGGCTCTGTGTTGAATCTATGTTGTTTGTTGTTAAGTGTCGCTGAGTCAGTTCTGACTCATAGCGACGCGGCATACGGTTTCTGAGGACTGGCTGTTGAGTTTGAACCACCAATCTTGCATGGTTCAAGCCGATCTTGGGGTCGAGCACTTATCCTACAGTGCCACACTAAGACTCTATAAATCTATATAGAGCCATAAAACAACTGAGAGTGTCTCCATCTCAAAACGTAACTTCTATTAATTCAAAATATATGTAACATGTTCAGTTAACACTGTAATTTAAGAAAACCCCATGGTTACCAAAATAGAATACTGTATGATATAGTGCTAGAAGGTGAGGCCCCCAGGTTGTGGAAATAACTACTACCACTCTCAGACTCGAGTTTAATAATGGTTGTCAATGAACAATGAATGAATGAACAAATGAGAGTCAGGAGAAAATGTCTACTCAAAAATCACCACTCTCTTCTCTTTCTGTATTTTAAAATTTTGGGGGATGGGTAACAGAGAAGGAGCCAGAGTAGCACAGTAAGCCATTCTTTAATAAATGAGGACTCATGGAAACTGTAGGCACAGTTTACTTAAGTGACCCTCCAGTGGCCTGGGATAGAAATGCAAACCCAACAGTACTCATTGAGCCCAGCCAGATGCTCACCTTGGGAGAACTTAGTGGGCTGGGTGTTCTACACACGTAGCTTTCCAGGCCACCACACCAGAGAATATCATTAAAGGAGAGCTTGTCTTGATGAATCATCAGTATGTACTGAAGAAAGGGAGGAGAAAACGAGAGAGAGGGAAAGGAAGAAAAACAAGCACGTGAGGCAGAGAAGATAAAGAACAGGGAGAAAAAAGGCAAGCAGAGAAGAAGGGAATAAAAGAAAAAGACGGAAGGAGAGAGGGTTCCACTATTCCACGACTCTAGTATAATTTCTTAATACCAAGATACATAATAAACAAAAACAGGACTAAAAAGAGTGTTGACCAGATACATGCTTGTACATACAGACTAAACTTTAGTCACAATGATTAATATTTTACTGTATCTTCAATTACTAAGCAGTTAGATACATTTTCATTTTCCTTGAAGCTTATATCTGTTTCAACTTTATTCATTTATTCTCGCTTCCTGTATTTATGTTCGATCAATATAAAACATATAAGAAGTTATATATGTTCTACATAAAATATGTAAAACCTAAAATAGCTTTATATTAAAAATAAACCATACTTAAATTTTTTAACTTCTTTTTTGGGGGTTCTGGTGATTATGACAATTTTTTTCACATTATAGCTACCTTACAAGTACTTAGGAAGTCTAGTGTGCATCTGTGGTGCTGTGGGTTAAAGCACTGAACTGCAAGGTCAGTTTGAACCATAAGGTCCATGGTTCAAACTCACCAGCCGCTCCTTGGAAACCCTATACAGGGTCTCTATGAGTTGGAACTGACTCATAGAGACTTGGCAGTACTTAACAACAACAATGACAGTGTGCATCAGGATTGTATTGCTTCACCGTACTTATTTGATCTGCATGCTGAGAAAAGAATCCAAGGAGCTGGGGTATATGAAGAAGAGCATGGAATCAGGATCAGAAGACGACTCAGTCTTCTAATCTGTACATTATCAGTCCTGTGATTTGTAGAGAATACAAGCTTGCTTGCTGAAAGCTAACAGGAACTTGAAGCTCTTACTGATGAAGGTCAAAGACTAAGGCCTTCACTATGGATTACATCTCAATGTAAAAAGAAAGCAAAAATCTTCACAACTGGACCAGTAAACAGCATCATGATAAACAGACAAGATTGAAGTTGTTGAGGATTTCATTTTAGTTGCATCTATACTCAATGCACTTAACAACACATAGTCAATGTCCACAGAAGCAGCAGTCAAGAAATTGTATTACAGTGGGCAAATCTGCAGCAGAAAACCTCTCTGAAATATTAAGGAGCCAGGATGTCACTTTGAGGACTAAGGTGTGCCTGACCCAATTGGTATTTTCTATTGTATCATATGCCATCTGAGTTACAGTGTTGGCAAAGAATACTGAAAGTACCATGGACAGTCGGAAGAATGAGCAAAATCTGTCTTAGAAGAAGTGCAGGCAGAGTGCTGGTGACCAGCCAGACGAGTGACACTTTGTCTCTCACACTTTGGGCATGTTCTCTGGCAGGACTCAGAAGGACATCATGCTTGGTAAAGTAGAGGGTCTGTGAAAAAGAGGAAGACCCTGACAAAATGGGTTGATACGGTTGTTGTTGTTGTGAAGTGCAGTCAAGTCGATTCCGACCCATAGCAACCCTGTATAGGGTTTCCAAGGAGCAGCTGGTGAGCTTGAACCACCGACTTTGCAGTTCAAACGACTTGGCAGTCTGACGCAGTAGCCCACAGCACCACACCAGTAGCTAGGTATAACAATGTATACAAAACTTGGAACGATTTAGCACAGGACAGCACAGGACTAGATAGTTTTTCATTGGGACATAGGGTTGCTAGGGTCACAAATCAACAACACCCAATGACAGCAGCCTCCCAAACACAAGGAGCATTGGCAACTTACAGCTGCATAAGCTATTATCAGTAATTAGTGAAATGAAACCCAAATATAATTTATTGGTTCTTTGAAAACCTATCCATTTTATGAAGTACTCACCAAATAATATATAAGAGGTAAAAGGGAAAGTCAATGTTCCTTTAAATGTTCTTTGAAAACAGTTGCTTTATCAAAAAAATTCAGTAACATTTTTGAGATACTGTAACACTGAGCCACTTCAGATTTAGGAAGACTATATTAGAAACCAGCCAAGTAGCTTTCTTCCTCTGTTGCCCTGATTGATTTCAGGATTCCTGAGAGTTTCAAGTTTGTGCAAATGGTTAACATATTTGGCTACTAATAGAAAGGATGGAGGGTCTGCATCCACCCAGAGGTGTGTCAGAAGAAAGGCCTGGTGATCTACTGCTAAAGTATCAGCCCATGAAAGCCCCGTGGAGCAGAGTTCTGCTCTGATACATACACATGGGCTCACCGTGAATGGACGGGACTCTATCACAATGGTTTCTGCGAGTTCCAAGGAGCTTATAAGCAATGTCATTCATTGATGACTCTAAACATACTGCTGATAATAGGTGCATCCCCTTTCTATGGAATTCTCCATTCTTATGAATCAGTTAACCTAGCTCTTTGTTCAGAAAAAATACCTCAATGGCTGCTAGCTAAGAAAGGGCCTGGTTCAGAGAAGAGAGAGCAGAATAGTGAGGGAACACGTAATAGCTCTGCATAAGAAAGTAAGAGTTTGCTGGGCAGTCTGAAAGCAGTGAGAAGCTAAAGAAGGGGCAGGAGAGGTGAGTTGAGGATGAAATGAGAAAGGAGAAACACTATATGCAGGCAATTCTCCATAGCAGAAAATGGGTTATACATCCTAATACTGGGATACTTCAGATTTAAGTTACCCCCTCACCTGGGCCCTTGTACCATGAATTTCCTAAGTGTCACTCTCAAGGAGTGACCACCATGCTCAGCCAGTGTGTGTCCTACTGAGGTGTTCGGATGCTAGAAGCTATGCCACTGGCATTTAAAATCCAGCAGGGGTACCCATGGTGGACAAGTCTCAGCACAGCATTCAGACTAAGACTAGGATGAAAGGCCTGGTAATTTATTCTGATAATTAGCTAATGAAGACCTTACAGACCACAAAAGAACAACAGTCTGATAAAGTGCTAGATGATGAGCTCCTTAGGTTAGAAAGCACAGTAACCACAACCACGGACTATGAAGATAGTGCCGGACTCGCTGATGCTGGGTCAGAACTGACTGCAATGGACAGGAACATAAATGGCAACTCCAGGCAGGGCCATATGGCTTATCAGGAAGGGCAGAATCCTGAAGTGGTTTTTTTTGGAGGGGACGTCCAGGTTTATTGCTTAACATGGCAGCCACCTATTTGAATAGAGCCCCAAACCCTAAAATACAACTCTACTTCACAGTTATAATCACTTATAGCACATTTGTGGAGCAAAAGCAGGCATAGATTGAAGAACATGTGAACACAGGGCTCATGGTCACTACAAGTTTAGTCCCTAGACACTCACCTGGAGGGAGAAGGCCCGCAGAGCCGGGATTGGAATCAACGCAGCCATAAAGAAAGCTGTGACATTGCTGATGGATGTGAGGGCCACACTGGCTCCCGTGCGCTTGAGACACTCCCCGGTCCTGTCCTGAGGAGGAGAAAGCATGGTGCTTCGAGTTACACAGGACAGGATCCCCATAGCACACAGAACGTGTGGCAATTCAAAAATGGGGTAAAATAGCACAACTGGTGTTTTATAATAGTGGTGGCTGGTGTTAGAGAACAAGAAAGAAATAGTTGTCAAAATCTCTAATGCTGTTATTAAGTGCCATTGAGTCAGTTCCGACTCATAGCCACCCTGTGTGAATCATCGATCTTGCAGTTAGCAGTCCTATGCTTATTCTACAGCATCACACCAGGACTCCATCTAATGCCAGTCCAATCAAACATTGTTTACCTACATAGGAAACTATTTCTACCTACGTAGTTCTACCTACATAGTCACAGTTATAACCATCCAAAGCAGGAAGCTGCAAAATAATGACTTAAATACACTAAGCAACAACAATGCAAAAAAAAAACAAACAAACTGCAATTGAACTGACTTTCATGTGTCAACATCCCATGTATGTCAGAGTAGAATTGTGTTCAACAGATCTACTTTGGCAGCAGATCACTAGGCCTTTCTCCCGAAGCACCTAAGAGTGGACTCGAATCTTCAACCTTTTGGTGAGTACCTATGTGCTTAACTGTCTGTACCACCCAGGGAGGAACTCCCAGATTTCTAAAGGCACCTCTTACAGCTACGACGTGTCCTGCAATTGTTCTAGTTCACTGTAAAGGACTCCTTATTCAGAGCCAGTAACGTGTCACTGGAGGTGGGACTAAGAGTATGTATTGGACACTACTGAGGAAAATTTAAGGACCGGTTCTCAGGAACACAGGGAGCACTGACAGTCCCCACCCCCCAAAAAGCTTTCTTCTTTTGCTTTCCTATTACCTCAAAAGGGATTCTTTTATTCTGTCCGGTTTCACTAAATGCATGTGCGAGAAGGAAAACATCATCCACACCGACACCAAGAGCAAGAAATGGCAAAACCTGCAGCAAAAACAGAGGAGAGTGGCATTAGAATGTGCAACTCACTCCCAGTCACTCTACAGCTATGACACACATTGCCACCAGAGGAGCTTACATTAATGCCTGGTAAAGAGAGTTCCCCCCACGTCTAATGGCTCCAGCTTATAGGTCTTGTACATTCTTATTTCCAAGGACCACGTATAAAATAATATTTTTTAAGTTAATAGATGAGGTACTCAGAGCATAGGCCCTGGAACACATCGACTTGTTAGAAATGCAAATTCTCAAGCACCACCCCCAGATCTGCTGAATTAGAAACACTGAGGCTGGCGGTGGGAGTCCAGCAATCTGATTTTATAAGCCCTCCAGGTGAACTGTTGCTCTAAACAAGGGTGAAACATCTCTGATAATAAACAGGCCTCCTGCCCACTGCCCCATGTGACCCGTTTACACACAGCACCCCTGAACTTATGAGACAACAGAATGGCCCAGGTTGAGTGAGGCCGGTTAGACCGGGCCTGTGGAAGGGTTTTTGTAATGAACATCGAGGGAATGCCTCCCTTAGTACCTGAGTTGTTGCAGCGTTAAAGGAAATCCCGATCAATGAGCACAGGCCCAATCCTGCAGCTACTGACAGTGCAACCAACAGGACGCCAGCCAGCCCCACGGCACCCTGGGACTTGGAGCAGTCCCAGCGCAGCATGGTTAAACAGGCATAGGCAAGCTGCAAGCAGAACAACGGGGTTGGTAGGGGACAGGTGGGGGGATGATGGGAAAGGGGAGGAGAGGAAGAAAGGGGAGGATGGGGGGGAAACATAAAACAAAAGCCAAACATTAGAATGTGTGATGATTCTAATGTTTTCCCCCACCCATCACCCCAACTCAAAAGGCAAATTCATCAAACCCCATCACGACAAAAAATGTACATTTACAGACGTCACACAAAATGATGGGCAAACCGCGAATGGGAAAAAACACTTCACAGGACCACTTTTGAAACTGTTACGAAGCTGACAGGGTCTGTAAGCTTTCTCTGTCTTAAATGCAAGTGTAGGCTAAGAGCAGTTAAAAAGCAAGAGCGGTCACGGGAAGGTAAAAACGTTAAAAAAAAATCAAAACAGTGAAGGAAACAAACAGCCCCAAGGGCAGGGATGGGATTGTTACCATGAGTAAGTAGCCACTGGCCACCCGGATAACGCTGACATCGGAGAAGGACTTGAGAATGTCATCCAGGGTGGTCGTAGTGAAGGAAAGCACCTTGTGAGAGGAGTTCTGAGCAACGCTCTGATGAACCACCTGTGGTCACAACGTAACAAACGCTAAGTCCCCAAATGAACAGAGCCTCAGTGAGCTGAAGAAGCCCTCCACTCCCCTGCCCAGCCCCCCCCCTTGTTTATGACACATTAAAAAAACATGGGGGGATGGGAGGGTTTGAACTTGGGACTCCCATGAAGTCAGGACAATGAAGATGATAGCTCATCAGTGAGAACTCGGTGCCGTGGTGATCAAGAACCACGGCCCCGTCTATTCACTGACATCTAAGGCACTCCTGCTCTCCAGAACTCTAAGACTGTTTTTGGTTCTACTAGTTCCCCTCTAATCCCAAACAACTCATTCTTACAGGCACTCCTCCCCACAACCCCCATTTGCTGGCCACTTTTAAAAGGTCAGATGCAGCTCAGTAGAGGTCGTGCTTGGGAAACAAAGGCCAGCTCCTGTCACATGACCTAAGCAGGGGCGTGCAGCTGTGAACAGATTCTATGCCTTGCTAATGTTTTCCAGACACCTTTTCTTGTTAGCTTAGTGTTTTTAAAACACTGTTATGCCTTTGCTCTAAAGTACACAATTGGGTACTGAAAGTGTTTTATGGCAACCCAATTAGAATTAGTGTCTTTTAGACATACTTTCCTGACATAAATATTATCCTAAGATTTTAAATATCAAGGAAAGAAAAAAAAAATGCCATGAAGTTCCCAGAATTATTTGTTTTGAAAATAAAATTGAATGTGGAAACAACAACAACAAACAGTGTTTAAAACATTGTTAACATGTTGTTGCTCAGTGCCTTCAGGTTCAGGTTGGTTCTGACTCACAGCGACCCTGTATAGGATTTCCAAGGAGTGGCTGGTGAGCTTGAACTGACAACTTTGCTGTTCAACCAACCTTGCGGTTCAAGCGACCTTGCAGTCTGGGTGCATTAACCCAGGACTCCTTGTTAACATGTAGTGTTTGATAATTAGAGTGTGAACTTGAATTCAAGGGGTTCCGAATTTACCTCCACATACATCCTCTGCCAGGCCTCTAGGATGGCTGCTGCTTTGTCCTCGTTCCAGTTGATGTGTGAGACATACTCGTACCCCTTGAAGTGCTCATACATTTGCTTGGGGGTCATTAACTGAAACATGGTCTGCAAGGCGTGGGCGCTGTGATGGGATTGGAGGGGCAGGAAGGCATAGCATAAACATTCCTAGGAAGTAGTTTTCACTTTGGAAAAATCCCCAGTGAGAATTTCCCCACTCAGCACCACCCCCAACTCACTCACTGAAATGATTTTCTTCTATTTAAGCACATGTTTCCATTAAAATGGGGCCTGGATGGTGACTTTGTTTAATAGCTTGATGTACCATATTAAAGGTGTAACCTTACAAACCTCTTACAGATATACCCAAAATTAAATTAATGGGCAATTTCCTTTCTCGGTTTCGATTCAATGAAACAAGAAGGGGGAGAGGAGTAGATGGGCTGACCAGATATAGTAGGCTCATTAAGGCATGGCTGCCCTGCAGAAATCTCAGATGATAGCTTTCCCCAAGGGAGACACATCACAGACTAAACACCTCACACTTGACCAGAATGTCAGTTCTTGCTCAGCAGTGAGTTCTTGGTTTGCTGTAACAGAAGGTGACTATATTCCGCTGACTTAACACTACAAGGTATGCTAGGACTAATGCCTCTTGCCTACTTGACATGCAGAGGTTGCTCTACATGTGCCCCAATTTTCTACATAATGGGACAATCTTTTAAAATCCTGGTCAGTAACTGCAGTCTTGCTGAAAACTACAAATCCACCCTTGAAAAATTCCCCACAAGGTGCTTTTTCAATCTGCTCTGGTCTCCTAATATTTCCTAATATTCTATTACACCAGACGGCTAGCAAAGGATAACAGTCGAGTATTAATACAAATATACTTGCAGATGTCAGCAGGGAAGTGGTTTCTGGGGAAAGCAGGGAAATTCAATGGCTGGGATTTTACTCTGTGTGTTAGATTACCTGACCAGTTTTCCAGTGCTATTCTTGACTGTGCCACCCACAATCAATTCCTCCTGCCAGTGCATATACTTTCTGGATAATCCATGACATCCACCATTCAGAACCAGGGCCATATCAAGAGGCTAAAATAAAAAGACAGCCACATAATGGCAGGAATTAGTAGGCAGGTCACATGCCTTGTTAAAATCCAGTACATTAAGGGCTTGTTTGTTACAGAGAGAACATTAATAACATGACTAATGAGAGGGTAAATCTTGCAGCAAAATGTAGTGCTATAAACAAACTGAGTTCCATAGACAAAACCCTTCAAAATTCTAAAAATTTAAATAAAAGGAAAACCAAAAATGGATTTAAAAAGAAAAATGGTTTTTCTCTTTGTCCCTGATGAAAAGAATCAATGTCTGTGGCTCACTTTGGTTGAATTTTTGTTGGGGGCTGTGGGGGGGCAGTCTGGATCAGCTGGATTGAGGCAGGGACGGTCCATGTAACCATGACCAACTTCAGCCTTATTCAGTATTTCCTCCCAGCTGTCCACTTGGTAGTTTATTTTCTTTAACTCTTCTAGGAATTCCAAAGGGTCAAAGTTGGTCCACCGTAAAGGAGGCTTCCCTCTGTAAAAGAAATTACCCGACAAACAATGAAAAGCAGCTTTCAAATCCTTGGTGAAATAGTAAGTTTGCATATCTATCAGTATTGCAGAAGGCTTTTTGGTAATGCTATCATTCTGGGACCCTGGCATAAAAACAAAACAAATGCTCCTATTCTAGTACATCTGCCTGCAAAACTAATGTCAGGAAATATTCTTCAACCAAGATGGCAGAGAGCCTAAGAAAAAAACGAGGGAATCAAAGAATCTTTGCTTTCATGTACTTATTATTAATTATTGGAGTCATTGTATTTACTATGGAAAATCACAATCAGCCAAAGGGTGCTTCTCAGCAGAAGATTGATATGCAAAACTGAGAGGGGAAACAAGATGGACTCACAGTGTCAAATTAGCTCTTGCCAGCCTAATAGATGCTTTACAAATGTCATCAATCAAAATATTTGATCTCTATTACCTTTAATAATCCCGTACTTATGAGCCCCCTCTGACAGTCTGGCAATCAACCAGGCAAGCCCCCTGCGGCCTCTGCAGTCACCACCATCAGGACCACCCCCCTCCCCCCCAGCCCCACTCACTTTTGAATCTGTGCTGCTGACAGACCAGAAAGGCTTTTGGCTGCCTGTTATGTGGTTCAAACCACACTGTAGCTGCTTAACCAGGCTGAAGTCATTATTCAGAATCTCCCAACCAGAAAACACAAAACCCCTTATTTCCCATCTAAACTGTACACTGAAGGTCAGGGCATGGCCACTGCAAATTGCTTTTGCAGATATGCACAAGCCAGGGCAGAAACAATAACCCAAGCCCCAACTCTTGCATAATTAACTGAAAATGTCCACACTGATCAACAATTACTCTTTAAATGATGGAGGATATATGATATCCAACTGCTAAGCATCCCTACACATTGCCTTCATAGATAGCGAATTTCCCCCTTCAATGTCATTCATGTGCTCCACAACAAAAGTTAGCATTTTACTTTACATGACCTTGTACTTTAACTTGAAATGTTTTGCTGACATCTAGTCACTGATAAAATCTTTCCTGCAAAAAAAATGAAGGATTTGCAAAACTGCAAACATTTAAAAGAGTTAAAAATCGGACTTGCTCCACAATGATTTGCATTTATTTGCATATAAATAGGTTGGTAAAAGTGAATGAAATTTAATGATGCCTACAGAACTTTTATTTTTTGAAAAGGGGAAAACATTCTAACTAAAATCCCCTCCCCCCACTATTCACTGGAAAAATGCACATGGAATTTCAATGTTTTCATTTCTTGTTCAAAACTGAAAGAGAATAAACAATGATCAAACAATGTAAGAACATTCTGTTGTGGAAAACCACATCATCATACTTACAGGAGATAAGCGGTCCCGGATTGTAACTTTGCCCCTTCCCAGAAGCAATCCAAAGGTGTAATAATTAAACAAGGGTAAAGGTATTCTATTATCTGTTAAATAAGTAAAAATGAACAAGCCACAAATTAGGCTAATGCATACCACACTGGTGTGAGGTGGGGCAGGATAGGGATTGAGAAACTTTTAGAAATGTTTATAAACAAAAAGGAGACATACCTGATCCATGTAACCTGTTTCTGTGATAAGCTCTCCGGATTTGTAGCACAAATGTTCCAATTTCCATTGTCTATAAAAAAGAAAGCAGAGATAAAAATTTTTCTCATTGTAGTCAGTTATGAAAATTGATGGAAAAACCAGTACAGAGTATGTAGAAAGAACCCCAATTTCTATCACTTTTAAGCATCTGTCAAAACTTAGCAAAGCTTTTGCCAAGAGGGACCCAGCAAGCTTGCTTTAATGAATAGATAATTCTCTATTGTAATTAACATGTGGGGTGTTTATGTAAATGAATGCTACAAAAGTACTTGAAAAGTCCTAATTTCTTAAGTGTGTTCTCCCAATAATCTTGTTTACACCATTAATTTGCTTTTCTACATACATTAGGCCACTTTAGGGCAGCCCAGTTGAATTAACACAAATTCAAAATGAATGAGGACTCAATTAGTGAAGCTTTAACATATAAGCATACATTCATGTGGGAAAATAATATTGATTTTTTAAAAATGGCATCTTTGGGGATTATACACTTATCACATACTTATATAACATGTATTGTTGTGGCTAAGTGTGGTCCAGTGGTTAGCAGTCCAGTGCTGATTCTGAAAATAACATGTAGTATTACAAATATATTTTCCTGCCTCAACCACAGATGCTGAAAAAGACACTTGTCAAGTAGACCAAATTTCCATTATAATGAGATTAGAATGGACAACTAACTCTGTTCCCGTCCTACAGAAATGACATTAAATATATTAATCAATAAAATTCAGAGTTCTATTACCTCTACAAGAACATGATGCCTTTCTGAGTGAGTTAGAGAGATAAACTTGACTTGAAAAAAAGATTTTGAAGGTTATGGGAAATAAAAGAGAAGAGTCAAACAAAAAACTCCCTCTACACTGCTCTGGTAGCGTAGTGGTTACGAATCGGGCTGCAAACCTCAGGGTCAGCAGTTCGAAACTACCAGCTGTTCCACGGGAGAAAGATGAGGCTTTCTGCTCCCGTAAAGATTTGCAGCCTCGGAAACCCTGTGCAGGGTCACTATGAGTCGGAACCGACTCCACAGCACATAACAACAACAACAACAACAACACTGCTTTCTATTTTATTGGTGTGGTGCTGCCAGTTAATGCGCTGGACTGCAAGGTCGGTGGTTCAAGCGCACCAGCTGCTCCAGGGAAACCCTATCCAGCGTGGCTATGAATAGGAACCGACTCCATGGCATTTCAACAAAGGACGGGTGGGGAATGTGGTGGCTCTGTAACATAAGCACTGGTCATCAAACCACAAGGTCTGTGTGGCTGGAGACCACTGCCGTGGCAGAAAGAAGCTCTCTGTTCCTGCTAAGATTTATAACCTCAATACAGAGTCCCTATGAATTGGAACTGACTTGACTGCACTTAACAACAAGGGACAGATGTTTCCAACTAAACGAGCTTTCTATACTCAGTCCTGTTCCCTGTCCCTCCTCTCAGAACCTTTCCATCCATCTCTTGCAGCCCTGCTGAAAGTAACTCTTCTGAACGCCAGACATTAGTAGGCCAGATCTCCTGCCTGGAGATTGAAGCACCTGCAGTGGGGACCATCTGTGTTTGGCTTTGTACGTGGTCCACTTGTATCAATGACTTGTATCAATGACTGTAAGCGCCTTGAAATTAAGGGCCAAGTTATTTACCCATTGATCTCTCCTTCCTTCCTTTTCACCCATTCATAAATTTATTATGTTTTAATTCTACCTAGCATTAACACAGAGTATCAATGACCATGTGATGATACACAGGCTGGAGTGAGCTACATGCTAAGGGTCTCCAGCTGTTACCAGAAGCTATAAGAACGGCATGGAACAGATTCTCCCTTAGATTCCTCAGAAAAAAACATCAGCATAGTGAATACCCCGATGATTTCAGAGTCCTACCCTTCAGACCTGTGAGACAATAAACATCTGTTCTTATAAACCGCCTAATTTGCATGTGTAAACATATACATAGACCGATGGATCTGAGTAGCTTCTCAAACATAACTTAATCAGTTAACTCTTATTTAGGCTTTTTAAAAAGGGTATGACTGTGCATTAGGAAAGTAATAAAGCTTGAAGCCACAACCATCATCCAACTTGGGCAAAGGTTCTAATCAGTATACTAGTCAGTGTTCACACCTAAAAAACTGGAATGATCTGAATGAGGAGTTCTGTAAAGTTCATTACAATGCGTAACAGCTCTCTGCTTCTATCTCAGCTTAAGAAGAATATGATTTTACTGTGTAGACCTAACAATGAAAGGAAGTTAAAGCAGTTGACTGCTCAATTCTCTTCATTGTGTATTTGAAAAATCAGCGGCCATTGAGTTGACTCCAACTTCGAGTGATCCATGCTTGTAAGAGTGTATCCGCTCCATGTATTTTCCAATGGATGATTTTTTGGGGGAACAAGACGGCCAAGACTTTCTTCCAAGGTTCCTCTGGGTGAATTCGAACTGCCAGGCTTTTGGTTAGCAGCAGAACACATTAACTATTTGCACTCACATGTGAATAACAAGACCTCTCAAGTAGGGTACCACAGGTTGTTGTGAAGTCCCATTGAGTCAGTTCAGACTCATAGCAACTCTGTATAGGGTTTCCAAGGAGCAACTGGTGAGCTTGATCTGTCAACCTCGTAGTGCAAACTTGCCTTGCAGTCCAGTGCATTAGCCCACAGTACCACACCAGGATTCCCTGGGTTGTTGTTAAGTGCAGTCGAGTCAGTTCCAACTCATAGCAACCCTGTATAGGGTTTGAGGGACTGGTGAGCCTGATCCCCAACTTTGCGGTTCAAATCGACTTTGCAGTCCAGTGCATTATCCTGCAATGCCACATACCACTAGCTATATTAAAAATATGTAGAGTGCTTACAATAAACCTGGGACACCCATTTATAGCCCCTCTACTTCAAATTTTTCAAAACTATCCTTGGTAGTTGGTTCCTTTATGGTGCGCCTAATAGACTTGAGCTCTGGTAGCGTAGTGGTTACGAATCGGGCTGCTAACCTGAAGGTCAGCAGTTCGAAACTACCAGCGGTTCTGCAGGAGAAAGATGAGGCTTTCTGCTCCTGTAAAGATTTACAGCCTAGGAAACCATGTGCAGGGTCGCTGTGAATCAGAAACGACTCTACGGTACTTAACAACAACAACAACAAACTGAGCTGGAGGGCTACGTTGGCATGAGTTTGGATGTACTTTTCAGCTAAGATGACTTAACAACATTAAAGTACCTCTTGACATTTTCCATAACCCTTTTCTACACAGGCTTGATCTTATCCTGGAACTACATGGCCACAAGTCTATGTTTAGAATGACCCATCCAGGCCCCTGGGATCACACACCTTGGCCTGGAGCAAGTCTCAGAACCAATCTGGTTCTATCCATGAGGAATTGGAAGCTAGAGGAGGGACAGGCATCCCTTCTTACTTGTACTCTTGCCACTGGTTGTCCCCTGGTCTTTGACTATGTCTATGCATTCCTTCCTTACTTCTCACAGGTGAAAAAAAATTGACTGTCAACTGCTCAGAGGCACTACAAACCCTTGAGGGAGGGACCAGGTTAGGTAAGTACCAATGCAGTGGTTCCTTAGAGTTGCAATTTCAATAACAAAAGGAACAGACCCAACTTAATTCAGCCAATCAACAAAACACACATTCTTTTCCAATGTTGGGGTATGATACTGAACAAGATGGGATCCCAGCCCTGAACTACCTTAGGGGTTACAAGGATATGAAAAAGGACTGCTTGTTTTGTTTTCGTATATTTTTACTATACTCATAGCATCTTCCATTACTTGTAGCATTAAAGGATGATGTTTTTAAAGGTGTATGTGTATGTGCATGTACTTGATGCATATGTGTGTATATATCCACCTTACGCAACATTATCTGTCAGTACGATTTCACTGTGACTTAATACCTCTTTCGCTTTATGGTACAAACAATTGCCAATATGTATAGGGAAGATGAAGTAATGAGATTTATTTTCTCCCTTCCTCTTTAATTTTTTGAATGTCTTTAAGTTAATTAATAAACCAAACCAAACAAAATGTAAACCACTGCCATTGAGCAGAATTTTGACTCATAGAGACCCTGTATAGGACTTCTGAGGAGAAGCTGGTGAGTTTAAACCACTGACCTTATGGTTAGTTGTCCAGTGCTTATCCTACAGTGCCACAACTGCCCAATATAAGGTGCAAGTCTG
Source organism: Chrysochloris asiatica (assembly GCF_000296735.1). NCBI lineage: Eukaryota > Metazoa > Chordata > Mammalia > Afrosoricida > Chrysochloridae > Chrysochloris > Chrysochloris asiatica. The sequence goes on from NW_006408625.1 coordinate 4,127,259, forward strand.
TAATCTTTATGGAAGCAGACTGCCCCATCGTTCTCTCACAGAGTAGCTGGTAAGTTCAAACAAGCGAACTTTCAGTTCCATCTGTAACTGCTGCAAAAGATATCGTCTGCAATCTAAACCTCTTTAGGATGGGTGTGAAACTTTCCAAGTGGCTTCTTGAAGAATCACCTCATTTAAGCATAAGTGTCAAGATATTGATTGAAAATGCATTATAAAGAAAAGTACTTGGCTTGAATACCAACCTCTATAAACAATTCATGAAGGAAAAAAGCTACAATTTCATTAGAAAACTATTTGAACAAATTACTCCAGGTATATTTCCAAGACAACCTTATCTACTAAAATAAACTGGGCCCATACCAGCAGCTTCTACCTGCCCGGCTTACCTGTTATACATATATACGTGGACTCGGCTTGCCTGCAGCGCCGAGTCCAGGTGCTGTCGGAGTGCTTCTGTGGTCAAAACATTAGCACCTTCTTCTTTCGGGGTCTGTATCATGAGTTGAGGATTAAACATGGCCTCTTCTCCAATCTTCTGGCGAGTATAATTTAATTCACGACTTACTCGTCCACCAACTAATGAACATATACAGGTTTCAATTAGAAGGGCAAAACCATCACAAATCTACGTTCTATCTGTGGTCTTACTAACAACTCTGTGATACCCAAGGAATGAATCCTGGTCACGAAAATATATGGCTGATGATTCACATACATCAAGTGAAGTAACATTCACTTTATCATTATTGGCAACACTAACTTTACAAATAGTTCACATGTAAAAAATACTTACCAGAAACAAGCAAGATGTCCTTCAATAGGTGAATGGCTAGTCCATATAGTGGAGTACATTTTTTAAAAAAAACCACTGCCAGAGTGGGTTACAACTCACAGCACCCCTATAGGGCACAGCAGGACTGCCGTAGTTTTCCAAGGCTGTGGATCTTTACAGAAATATTATCTTTCTCCTGTGGCTCAAACTGAGGGGTTCCAACTGACACCCTTCTTAGCAGCCAAGCTTCTAACCACTCTGCCACCAAGGTTCCTAATGAAGAGTTGTTGTTATTGTCAAGTGTTCTCTAGTGGGTTCTGACTCATAGCGACCCTGTATAGGGTTTCCGAGGAGCAGCTGGTGGGTTTGAACTGCCGACTTTGTGGACGGAAGTCTAGTGCTGATCCTACAACACCACACCAGGAATCTAATGAAGTGTTGTTATTGTTGTTATGTGCTGTGGAGTTGGTTCCGACTCATAGCGACCCTGCATAGGCTTTCTGAGGCTATAAACCTTTACGGGAACAGAAGGCCTCATCTTCCTCCTGCGGAACACCTAGTAGGCTTTGAACTGCTGACCATGAGATTAGCAGCCCGATTCATAACCACTATGTTACTAGAGTATGACTTAGTGATAAAACGAAATGAACTATCAACCAGCAAAATGACATTGTTGTTGTGAAATACTGTCGAGTCGGTTTTGACCCATAGCAACCCTGTATAGGGTTTCTGAGGAGCATGGAGGACTCTTAAATGCATACTGCTAGTGAAAGAAGTCAGTCCAAATAAGTTACATACTGTAGGATTCCAACTATATGCTATTCTGTAAAAGGCAGACCTCTAGGGACAGTTAGAAGGTCTGGTTGAACAATGGTAATGGTTAGGCACTTTGTTACTAACCAAAGACTGTGGTAGTTTGAACCCAAACAACCACTCCAGGGAAAAAAGACTTGGCGATCTCCCCCTCACCAAAATTTTAGCCTAGAATCTAATGGGGTAGATCTCAATATAGGGTCATTATGAGTCAGAATCAGATGACACACAACAACAACACAGAGACAGTACAAGTGACTTCTAGAGGAGGGGGAAAGAAGGCAGAATCCAGGGTATTTTTACGGCTGTGAAACTATTCTGTGTGGTACTATAAAGTTGGACACATGACATTATGCATTCATCAAAAACTTTAGAACAAAGAATGAACCCTTATGTAAATAGGGTTAATAACAATGTATCAGTATTGCTTCATCAATTGTTAACAAATGTACCATATGGATGCAAGATGTTAATAATAATAATCAGAGAGAAATATTCACTAAACCCATTAATGCTTGCCTGCCACAGACAAACCTTATAGGTGTGCACTTTGTCCACATTATAACGAATATACCATATGAATAGAGGGGGAGAGAAAACTTGAGACACCCTTTCCTTGCAGACTAGACAAAATACCCCTGTTACAATTTCTTTCACTTGTATAAACAATCTGCTCCTGCAGCACATTCAACATCAATGGCTTCAATTTACACTCTTCTCCTAAACACTCTGGCAAAGGTAACAGTAAAATTTCTCCGGCATCCAAAAAGAAACAAGAAAAGGTGGCAAATGTGTGTTCAGTATAAAACTGTCAGGAAGATAAATAATATGATTCTAATCAAATCCACAGGGAAATCCCAGTTAAAAGGAAGGCAATGTATCTCAGTCCTTCTATCATGTGTAGTTCCAGAACCTGGTTCTATCAGACTCACCTGGTAAACACCCAGAAAACACTGATGCCAGGTTCTGAGTCACCCCAGAAGCTCCCCAGGTGATCCTGAACATAGCTGCTGTCTCAGAACTAGCTTGGTCAAAGCCAAGTATACTGGAAGCCAACATAATTAGGCACAGGTGACCACACACCATCAACCACCTGACACTGTTGCTACAAACAGATTCCTTCCCACCCCTTTATTTTAAATCCTTCAGGTTATATTTCAATTATGGTTCTGGACCAAGACAAGGTCAGAATGCTGCACCTAGCTGGGAGGGGCTGCCAGAAGGGAGATGCATTTCTCACTAGAGTGGGTGAGTGTCGGATGTGTGTGCATGCGTGTGTGTTGTGGGGAGTCAGATCCAACACTGTTCTGCGTAGAAGTCCATGAGGGAAAGAGCAACAAAGTAGAGAAAGAGAATTCTAGAAGCACACCTCCTTCCTCTTACAACCATGCATTTGCACACACCCACATATACACCCCACATTCACAAACTTGCACTCCACACCAAACACACCCCAAACACACAACAGAAACATACCCTCTCACCCCAAACACACAACATAAACACTCAAGGGCAAAGGAAGTGAGTGTGAATGGTTCCTGTTTACTAAGAAGCCCAAATCGAGCAATAGAAGAACGGGGAGTGATCTTCACTTTCCCACGAGCAGGACTCCTTTATCCTCAAGTTTAGTATTCAAAGACATAAACATTTGGTTTGGGCAAGTAAATAAGTTCTGGGAACGGCAGGCTGTTTAGTCCTCTTGGTATATTTTATAAACAAGAGGCAGGCTAAAAAGCAAAATCGTGCCGTCATTAGGAAAACTCCCCAGATTCAGGGATGGCAGATGCGCAGGTTTGAGCAGATAAATTTGGGCACCAAGGAAGACTGTGTGAGAAGAGGTTTAGCACTCTGCATGTGGGAGGGGTCACTGAGTGGTGCAGTTAATTGAAAGACTGATGATTTGAGTCCACAAGTTCCTCAGAAGAAAGGCCTGGCGATCTACTTCCAACAAATCAGCCACTGAAAAAAAACCCTATGAAGCACAGTTCTGCTCTGACACATATTGGGGTGCCATGAGTCACAGGTGACTTGATGGCAACTGGCTAAGTGGTAGGTTTCTGTGTGTGTGAGAGACAGACAGAGAAAGACTAGAGGAAGACAATAATTTATCAGTTGGCTAACAACAAGTATTAAAATTCTCAAGTGCAGAAAATTTTGAAAAATACCCTGGCAGTCAATTTGAAGTTAAAGACTAGCCATCAGAAAACAAGTTGCAACAGAGCCTGCGTCCCATGTTGCTCTTGGCCTTTCCAAAGGCACTGTCCTGAAGGCAGGGTTTTACTCTTCCACAGGGGGTCACACACTGCATTCCACATGGCTGATTTCCAACCAGTAATGTGTGAACTTAATTCAACATAGTCCAAAGTCTCTAGAGATGGAGAAGTTGCTGTTTGAGGGTAAAAAGCCAACTACTGTGTCCAGGTCATTTTAGAAAAGCGGTAAAGTTGCATACCAAGGCGTTCAAACAGCCTGTACTCAACTCCTTCCCTTTATTTCTTACGCTGTCTCAATTAAGGCTCCATACATGTACATCAGTTATATTTTCAAACTGCTTCTTCCAGTATGGACACAAAAACAAACAAAAATTAGAAGTGAAAACCAGTTGCCATCAAATTGATTCCAAAGCATGACAACTCCGTGTGTGTCAGAGGAGGACTGTGCTCCACAGGGTTTTCAATGACTGACTGCTCAGTAGACTACCAGATCTTTCTTCCAAGGTACCTTTGGGCAATCTGAACTGACAACCTTCCAGTGTGCAGCAAAGTATGCAAATAACCAGTCGTACCACCCAGGGACTCCCAAGTGCTAGATAGCACTTTCCTGAAGCTTGAAAATCCAGACGAATTAAAACTGTAAGATTAAAAACAAGCAAGCAAGACTACAGACATCCCTTGTCCACCCGTGGCCCTTGTGGTCCCAGTGCTGCGGCAGGGTGCGGGACCCCCTGGTGCAGACAGGCAGTCTCAGGTACTCCGGATTCTGTTCCCCGTCAGGCCTATGAAAGCCTCCATAATGTACCCTTTTAAAGATGTTTTCATAATAAACACATTTTTTATAAAGATGCATATTTTTCATGTCACTGGATTGGAAACATCTTGCTCTACCATCTCTTCCTCTAGTGAAAAATATGAATATTCTGCTCATATTACAACCAGTTTCACCCAAGGCATGCCTAGAGTTGAAAGGCTGAACTGAATGCTTAGTTTCTTCAGCCCCCTATGCTGTATGCCATATTTGAGTAAGGGTAAAGCCAAGGATTTTTACATCTGATAGGGCTGTAGTTAAGATTTCATCCTATATTTCTTTAAGTATGAATATGTCTTTGCAAAACTACTCAATAACATTTTAAAAAGTTTAATTGACACCTATCTTATTTGACAAATAGTCTCAACATGATTCTATAATCAAGTGTGGTAAGAGTTCCTAGGCGGCGCCAACACTGAGCAAACTTGGCTGTTCACCAAGAGGCTGGCAGTTTGAGTCCACTTAGAGAGTCCTCAGAAGAAACTCCTGGTGATCTACTTTAGAGAAATGAGCCACTGAAAACCCTATTGAGCACAGTTCTACTCTGACACACATGGGGTTGCCATGAGTCAGTGTCAACTCAACAGCAACTGGTACTGTGTTAAAAGTGGGGATGGATGAGGTGGAGGAGACTGGAATGTTCTTGCTCAAAGAGGCTCACAAAAAATACAGACAATGGCCAAGCAAACCCTGGTATGACACGGACCATGAAAGAAATCAGGGTGGTGTGATTTATTGGGGTTATAGAAGGAAAATGGCTATTTCAAATAGGATGACCAGGGAAGATCTACAAGGAAGTAACATTTAAGCTGATTTTACAAATAAGAAGGAACTTGATAGATGGAGACTGGGGAGACAGGCAGAGGAGCCAGCAGTTGGAGAGCTTTGGGTCTGGCTGGTTGCAGGCAGAGAAAGGAGGCAAGTGTGGATGGAGCCTGGTGAGACCACAATGATGTCATTCCCTTGCTTACACTGGTTGACTTAGCTCCTTCTCAGGTATTCTTGTGTTATAAACTGCACAATGTACACATGGTCTTATATCAGTATTCACCCAGTGTGCTCTGGAACAAGCTACCAGAAACAGAAACCCCTCAGGTCAGAACAATGTATGGACTCACCTTACAGTGAATGTCTATACTAAATCACAGTGGAATAACAGCCCAAAGCTATTCGCTACCTTGCTGTCTCCCCTGTCATCTGTGAATGGGAAGGCTCTGCTCCCAAGAAGTCCCACAGAACCCATTCCAAAGGACTGAATTGTGGGATGGGAGGAAATGGCTTTCTTTCTCTCTTTTTTCATTTTCAAGGTTACAGTACTTCTTATATACTTAGAAATTAATCTAATGCTCAAGAAATACTGCAGAGAAAAATAACTCTGGAACAGAATGAATCATAACTTCCCATTTTTCTTACACAGATAGAGATCTAGACACCATGGTGACAGCTGTTAATTGCTGAGTGCTGGCTTTGGGATAATATTTACCTGCATCCATTTTATGGGTTTATCTCCATTTCCTACTTTTTCTGCAACACACATATGTAATTTACAACTTCTATATGACAAAAGAACAGCAACAATAACAACAGCAGCAAAAAACCCTATAGATTTGAAAGCTACTTTGCAAGATTCTGAATTAAAAACAAGTTCAATGCAAATACATATATGATCATCATATCCTCAACTCTCTCTAATATTCTTCTCCTTCATCCCATCAATCCAATAATTTGATATACTTACACCAACTCCTTTGAATAATTATCACGGTAAATGTTATCACAGGATCCTAGGACTCAAAAGAACCTTTTACATTTGTGTGTGGATCAGAAGGCCTGGGTTTCAAGTCCCAGCATTGCCACATGGAACGGTGAGAATTTAGGACAAGTCACTTCCTATAACTGCTCCTCTGTAGCCTTCTCTATAAAATAGGGTATGAGTCTAACTAGAAACCTTAAAGAATGGTGTGAGGATTAACTGACCATATACGTGCCAATGCCTTAAGAAACTGAGCTGGTGTCCATTCTTTATTTCATTCATCACCCTAAATTTACAGAGGAGGAAAAGTTATTGTAGAATTTAGGTGACTTGTCCCAAGTCACCCGGCTAGTAGGCAGCAGAAGTGACGTTTAACCTGAGTTCAGTCCTCTTTGCATCAGCCCTGCCAGCCTCATGACTTCTAAGTGCCAGCTGGGGACCTGAACACAGCAGTGGGTGGTGGGTTTGTTGTTCACAGCCATTCAATTGGTTTCTGACTCAAGGCAACTCCATGCTCAGGAGAACTGGGCCATTGTGATCAATAGGGTTTCCATCATTTTCAGAAGTAGTCCATCTCTGTCTGTCTGGAAGCTCTGTTGCAACCTGTTTGGCAACACAGCAACACACAAGTCCTTATGGGTGGCAACTGTCCGTGAGGTGCTCTGGCTGGGCATCAAACCAGGATCTCTGGCAAGGTAGGCGAGAATTCTATACTGAATGACCAATGCCCTTTGGAAGATAGGCTAAGAACATCACATTCCATAGAGCAGACCATATTAAGCTTATGTCTAGAACTTTTAGAATAACCTAAGACAAACAACTGGGGGACAACAGGTTGCCTCACCACCACTAAGTAGGTATAACTTTTCCCGAAGGACACCATGATGACAGTGGACAAGTCCCAATGTCTTTGTGGTTCTCAGAGGAGATGGTCTTAGTGGTAGATGAGACAGATGGAGCAAGACAAGCACCCATCAAGGATAAACAACTCTTAAGTCTCTTCACCTTCTAATTCTGCCATTTTGTTTGCTAGAAATCTGAGGATCAAACCAATTTCATTAAAAGAAAAGGGTAAAAAAAACATCACTTCTGCAAAGGAATTTCTTAAGCAAGCTCTGTTGATTCTCCCCTCCCTAAATCCAGCCAAGTGTAGTTTTCCAATGTCAACAAGGGTCAGCAGAGCCGGACAATCAGTAGACCCAGGAGAGTCCATCCATACCCCTGGTCCAGGGCTATTCCAACCCACTGTAGACCAGAGGCCACATCTCCTCACGCTCTTCCCTGCTGGATAACTCTTTCTCACAATCTGCAGCACCCAACTTAATAAATGCTTGTAGCACCCTTGCAAAAACTTGGTGCAAAAGTTTATTGAAAGTCACATAAAGATGATCTGAGGGACCAGCCAACAGTTTTTCCAATAAATTCAAGTCCCCTAAGGGAGCTTTGGTAGCATAGTGGTTACGAATCGGGCTGTGAACCACACGATCAGCAGTTTGAAACTACCAGCTGTTCCATGGGAGAAAGATGAGGCTTTCTGCTCCCATAAAGATTTACAGCCTCAGAAATCCTGTACAGGGTCGCTATGAGTCAGAACTGACTCCACGGCACATAACCACCACCACCACTAAGGGAGCTCTGGTAGCGTAATGGTTACGAATCGGGCTGCTAATCGCAAGGTCTGCAGTTCGAAACTACCAGCGGTTCTTCAGGATTTACAGCCTCAGAAACCCTATACAGGGTCATTATGGGTCGGAATCGACTCGACAGTACTTTAACAACAACCAGGAAGGTCCTATCCCTGTCTACCACTCTGCATCTGCTGACTGAAAAAATGAATGAGTAGCCTCAGGTACAGAGCCTGGAAAACATGTACAAGACAGAAGAAATTCCCCTCAAAGCTGCAGCAAATCAATCAGTCCAAACAAATGGAACACTTTTAGCCTGAAAGGTACTCACTCAGAGTTCAATTAGGAAAAGGGAGTCTGTGTACATATACAAGCTTAGCATTTACAGTTAATTAAAGCTGAGTTGGAACCGACTCCATGGCACATAACTACCACCAGTCTCATAAATTAGGAACACAAGTAGTGTAGTGGGTTATGAATTGGGCTTCTAACCCAATTCACAAGGTCAGTAGTTCGAATCTACTAGCCACTCCTTGGGAAAACATGAGCCTTTCTACTCCCACAAAGATTTACAACCACGAAAACCCTATAGAGAGGGTCACTATGAGTCAGAACCAACTCCACGGCACACCACCACCAAGTTCATAAATTATCTAACAGCTTTTGCAGATGTTACTTCACTCTTTAATTGTTTCAAGAAGTCCTGGTTGCACAGTGAATAAAGTGCTCAGCTGTTAACCAAAAGGTCAGTGGTTTGAATCCAGCAGTTACTCTGTGGGAGAAAGCTGTGGCAACCCTGGGGAGCCTCTAGAACCATGGTACTCTGTCTGACAAAGGTTGTTACGAATCAGAATTGACTCAACAGTAGTGAGGTGAGCTTTGGCTTGGCTAGTTGCTTCTGGTCCTTCTTTCAATGTTAGGATTGGTTATTGCAAAAGTGTAAATCTTTAAATAGGTATAAATGCAAATCCCTTGGCAACAGCAAATTTTTTAATTTGAAGAGAGAAGAAGAACGAAGATCCAATGATTCAGGCAGACGGCTAAAACCTCATGGACTGTGAGTGTCTAGTCACTCTGCCAACCTATCCCTTTATCCACGATGAGCTGCCTGAGCTTCAGTAGTCGAAGACTATGCCATTGAATCTTGGCATGGGAAAGTACTAAAATCTGATTGCCCAAAGAGAAGTGGCTTCGTGAAGTGAGTCTGGTGATGAAACCACAAAAACCCCTCATGAGCACAGCCAGTCAATTCCCCTTACTGCGCACAGCCTGGGGGGGTTGAGAAGGAAGGCTGGTCATGGGTGTTCCAGTCCACCATTCCTGCCTTGTAGCACACCTCACCCATTCCAGCTGCTGGGACTACCCGGTTCCTCTACAAGGCTTTCCACTGATTCCCTCTCCTCACGCCCCCCACTTGACTGTCGACACACACAAGCAGTCAGACCAGCATTCTGCCTGTACTAAGCTGCTGCCTGTCACAGCCCCCTACCCAGTATGTCTTATGGAGCCCACCAACTTCCAAGGCAACCCCACATCTGTCGAAGACCCATTCTTCATCAGTTACAAGCTGTTCTGGCAACCACAGCTGTGGACAACCCTACAAGGCAGGCGCAAAAGTTCCAACCCACAAGGATGGACCAAGCCAAGGATGGTCTGGCTTCCTGCAACCTGCCGAGTGGCCCCAGGTTCTACCATGACTTAACCTGAACCCTCAAGAGTTATAAGCAAGCAGAGGCACACCTATCTCTGATCATTCTGCAGAAGGAGAGCGTGCCTGTAGAGGGTCTTTGCTCTCAACAAATGGAAAAGCTGTATGCTTCCTTAGAGCTCAACCAGGGACCAGAACCCAGGTACCAACTGCTGTGTGCTTTAATCAAGCTTTTGGTTTTATCAAGTTCTTGGTCCTAAGATCTACATTGGACTGGACAACATTTCATTCTATTGTTCATGGGGTCGCTGTGAGTCAGCACTGACTTGACGGCACCTAACGGCAACAACAAAGTGTACATTTAAAAAATAAAAACAACAACAACAACAAAAACCTCAATTGCTTGTTCGGTGGGCTTTCTCTGGCACCATTCAGACTGTTGCATAACATTAACCCCTCTGCTCTCTTCTCTCAGCTTCTGTGGGGCTGACATCACCTCTTAGCTCTCAACAGTCTTCTCACCAGTATCCGGGCCTCTTTTGAATGGCCTCTACGTAGAGCACGCATGGGGTGTATAATACACCTCCCCACCTTGGTGTGCAGGCTGCTGGCCTTGGTGGAACCCCACGCTGGCCTGATTTATCTCTTGCACTGCTCCTTCCCTTGTATCTGTGCAGGGAGACACACAGCACTGGGGGCCACTTTCATGATTTTGTTGCCATCAGGATTAGCTGGATTAGGAACCAATTCATAAGGACCCCCTGGTGTTGTGAGGAAGTTTCATCACGAGGTCAGTGTGGTGTAAACTATATATTCTGTCAACACCACCACTCCTCACAGCCGACAACTAAAAACAGGGGGGTAGGCTAGGATGGGTACAGAAAACACACTGCTGCAAACGAAGAATGCATGAGATGTCCTTCCTCCACCCGCCATTGCAATCCAGTCCCCCAACATGCATTTAAAAGGACGTGACCTATTCAAGGCGGCCCTCTCAAACTTTAGGTCTGTGTTGTTATTTCTTTTAAACTATGAAGAATTTAGTGGGTCTGATAGTATAGGCTTTAGGTGTGGGGGCAGCACAGACAAAACCATAAAGAATCTCAGAGCCTTTTCTAAAACCAGTCAAGCAGTTTGGGAAGAGAGTCACACAGCTGAAACTGCAGATTTTGTTCAATGTGAACAACTCCAAGATGGTGAAGTTCCTATTCATTTAAGGGCAAAACCCTAACCCATCCAGCAGGGTTCTTTCTCCCCATCAATTTGAAGGAAAACAATGTGGGTAGGAGAATAGTGTGGGGGTAACATGATGGGGAAGAAGAGAAAAGTGGAACTTTTAACTTTTTAAATTCAGGGACTGACATTTTTTCTTCCCAGGAAATCATTTGGCCTATTCAATTATCCAAACCCCCATCCTGACTGTAGCCCATTTGGACCTTGCATGTATGTAGTCAACACAATTTATAGGGAAAGAACTGGGTTTCTGCATGTGTGTGCAAGAGTGTGTGTTAGGGAACAGTCCCTCTTGCACAGAACGGAGCTGTTCCATCAAAGCCGTATCTGTTATATTTCTGTCTTTCTCTTCTGTTTGGCGTATTCACCAACAAGAGAAAAGGAGGTAAGCTTTGGCGGCCCTGACCTGCAGCTGGAACACAATACTTTCGCACAGCCCTGCCGACCCCTGACATAAATTTTACACCGCAGCTGGCATTTACACACTCAGCATTACCATATGTATGGCTGCTCTGTGCTAATTATGCTAATCACCTGTCTAACTCGCTGCTGCGAAAAATGGTTGTATTTAGCAGTCCAGTGCTTACCAATGCAGCTTACTGTGTGGCTGAAATGTACATTCAGATGGCCCTGAATGGCAAGATTTTTCCACGTTGCTGGCTACATTCAGGCCTCAGAAAAATTTATTCAAGTCAACTGGTTTCGGTCCGCAACAAAAAAGTTACGAGAAAAAAGTGAGTGTGTTCTTGCCCTAACATTCTGGATCTGCTTGCAAGCAAAATGATAAATCAATTGGTGTGGGAAACAAAAAGGGAGAGAGATTTCTTTTGGGAGCCATGTGAAACTGTAACCTATTTAAAAAAAAAAAGGGGGGGGTGTAGAAAAAAGGGTCATCCTATTCCCCAAATCTCTAGAAAGAGCAGTTAATAGATATTTAGCCCTAATCCTAATTCTTTCAAACTGCAAGCTTTGTTTGCAATTAAGCAAGGTATTAAACATGTGCAACTTTTCTCTGGATTACGTGTAGACGGAAATGATGGCATCATGCTTAAATTTTTTTACTTTGTATTATAACAAGGGATGAAGCTCATGGTGGGGGGAGGGGGCGGGGGAGTCAGGTAAGAGGAAAGAAACAATTTCTGACACAGCTGGGGAAAATTTTTTTGTTATTTTCTTTAAGAAAAATCTGTATTTAAAAAAAGTCACGGTGGGATGTTTACATTTATTTTGTGAAGAGGTTTCTGGTTTCCCCCAGTGGAGCAGAGGAAATCAAAGAATGGGGGTGGGGAAGATGGAAGAAGAATTCAAAAAGTGGGGGAAAAAGGAAGGAAGAAAGGGAGTCTAGAAACCTATACTTTCCTTACTCTCCAAATTCCTGTTTTTATTATCACTGTTGTTTTAAAGCAATTTTCCTGGATCGCTCTATACCATAGATTTCTTAAATTGGGGTATTATTGCAGATATTTGAACAACTCTCTGAAATTCAAACTGAAATCTCATTTCCCCTTGTTCACATTAATTTTTTTAAACTCTGAATTTGCACACTCTAAGGACAATTCAAACAAGGGCAATCATGTCACAAAGTGACTGGCTAGGACCAATATGGTTTCCAGAACTGTTATCTTTCAGGAAGCAGATAAGCACATCTTTCTCTCCCGGAAGGACTGCTGGGTCCAACTTCCAATCTTTCAGTTAGCACTGGAGTGCTTTAAACATTATGGCATCAGAACTCCTTAACAACAGTTGGTTGTTGCTGTTGTTGTTAAGTGTCATCGAGTCAGTTCTGCCCCATAATGACCTATTTCTATGTAGGGTTTCTAAGGAGTGACCAGTGGGTTTGAACCTTGAGGTTAGCAGTCCAGTGCTTATCCTACAGTGCTACATGAGGACTCCTAACAACAGGTTAGGATTAGATTACAGATAATTCCAATTTCCTTTAATCACTTGCTGCATTGTAAAATGAACACATCGGTGGAGCACATTCTAACAAGTGAAAATCCCGGTTTTTTCTCACTCTCTCAGTGAAGATCACATCTCACTACATTTATACTCCAGGAGTAAACTGCAAAGCCATTTACTGTGCAAACTAATGTGGGGCTACCCTCCAGGGCTATATGGCACCACAACTGCAGGGTAAGTCTTTGGTTTACACACAGAGTGTGCAGTGGTCCTCTGGCTTGTTCAGGCACGGTAGTGGGCCACTAAGGAAGTACTGCCCAGTTTGGCCTTGCTTTCCATCGTCTTTAAACAGATGTCAAAGTAGATTAAATGGGTGATGCTCACAGGATCTTAAAAATGCTACAGTAAAGGCAACAGTTTTTTTCCTATCTGCAGCCTGTCCCCCACTCCACCGGTCACTCATTCAGTTCAACATTTTTAACTTATCGACCCAATGAAGCAACATTATCCGAGCCACATCTTGCTCTCTTTGGCATTCCCATTTCAGCTGCTATTCTTTGGCAGTCCAAAGTATTACTTTTTCTGGGGTTTTTTCTGGTTCCAAATCTTGACTGTACAGCCAACCACACAAACGACACTACCACTACTGTGTTCGCTGAGCACAGAAAGCCTATTCCTAGTGTTCCCTCTCAATCTCTCGCTCTCTTTAAATGGACCACCCTGCTTTGTGGCACAGAGCACTGTTTACATTGTAATACTTGACTGTGTAATACATCTGGCATTTTTGGGCAGGATTCCTGAGCTAGGGGCCAGAAGCCCTTAAGCAATGATTTAAGGGGGAAAAAGCATGCATATTGACTTACCCAAACACATTTCCAGTTCTTTACATGTTTCATCAATAACTGAAAATTATCTTGGCTGCTCTATTGAGGAGTTTTACTGTGTCTTGGTGCTGGGTATGGGGATGGCTTATCTTTGGACTCATCTTCATGGCTAGTGTTATAATGAGACCACTATGCAGTGAGGACTGTTTGGGCCAACTCACACCTGGGTTTCTGGATGAGAAATAAGGTGCTGCCTCTACATTATAAATCTCTCCAACAACAAACTTGTCATTCATTAGGAGGTCCCTGATTGTCCACCAACGACATAGCTTTCCTAACACAGGGCAGCTGGTTTTCCAACTATGCGCAAAACTCTAACTGCTACAAAACAGGCAGTCTTGATGAGAAGGAACAGATTAATTTTTCTGCACATCACACCCCTAAAATCCTCTACAATCACAATCGTCAGGTGGGTTTCTCAAGGGCAACATTCTAATGTTTTGCAATGTTAATTACTTTTGTTAAACCTAGTTAAAGTTGATCTATACAGAAAATGAGATACTGCAGTCTAAAGGGAAAAAAAACCTAGATGGAAAAATTTGTTGTTGTTGTTGTTAAATGCCATCAAGTCAGTTCTAATGCATAGCAACGCTGTATGGGGTTTCCAAGCCTGTAAATCTTTGCAAGAGCGGAAAGCCTCATCTTTCTCCCATGGAGAGCAGCTGGTGGGCTTGAACGCCAACCTTTTGGTTCACAGTCCACTGCTTATACTATGGAGCAACAGTGCTCCCCAGATGGAAAAATTGGGGAATATATAAAGATGATAATTGAGTAACACAAAGAACATAAATTCACGTCACTGAATCATACATGTGAAGAATGCTGAAGGTCAAATGCCACCATACATATACACATATACACACACACAACCACAAAATTCCTAAATCTAATTTAAAAGAAAATAAAAATTGTAAGTATTATGGTGGTGATGGTGGTGGTGGTGTGCTGTGGAGTCGGTTCTGACTCATAGTGACCCTGTACAGGGTTTCCGAGGCTGTAAATCTTTATGGGAGCAGAAAGCCACCCCAATTCAGAGGTTGGAAGCAAAGAACATGTAATAAAAATGTTTATATTTAAATGACCCTAATTATATCTGTGTACTCAAGGAATTTTTCCCACTGAGAGCTTTTCTCCTTCTGAGCAAGCAGACAACAAATGCCTTCCTAGAGCCGTCTGCTCTCTGGGATGCCAACTGAGAATTCCTGTGTACATGCACCAGTAAGGTCACAGCGTTGGCCAAATTGTGTTCTCTTCAGATCTTTATCCAAGCTCTATATTGGCTTTGGCGGTAGTTCCAACCATATTAAGTCTGAAGGAGGGTACCTGGGTCAGAATGTTATAACTATCTCAGAAATGGCACTAGACCCAATTCTTCCATATTTGAAATGTCCGTTAAACACAAAGGGACCAAGACTTAAATCCTATTCTCCTTGGTGATTTAGTATGGAGTGAAAGAACTGGTTAATGGAGTCTTTCAAAACTCCACAAGAATGTCATGATTCTTCATGAAGTATGGTCTTTGGGACCAACCTGAAGTAAGATAAGAACCCCAAGAATGTAAATGGAAGCTCTGCATCTAATTATCTCGCATATCTGGTTTGAACTGGTACATTTTCTAATATCCTCCTGTCAGTTTGTAAACAAACTTACTACCATTTCAAGATTTCACACTATTAGCTCCAGAGATCCATTTGGGAAGCAAGGATTTGGGCGGTTTAGGAGTAGGTGAGTGAAAGAAAGGGCAAGAAGAAGAGTTGGAGAGAAAGAAGAGTAAAGACATCAAAGGAGAGGGAAAAGACAGAAGGAGGGAGGAAAAAGAAGAGGTTCAGGGAGTCAGTGGGAGGCAGAGAAAATAGCATTATCATCACAGTTGTGGTAATCTTCTAGGGATGCCTTACACAGCTGGAATCCTCTCACCATTTTTTCCCTCCAAAATACTATCAAAATTATGCTGAGTATAATACTACATTTATGCAAAACGGTCTTATTAAACCCGATCCTCTTTAAAATAATCTTTAAATATTTCCACATATTGTTTTAAAAATGGAAAAAGAACTTTGAAAAATCTAACCAAACCCAAACCCACTGTCAACAAATGGATTCCAAATCACAGTGACTAACAGACAGAGTAGAAGTGCCCCACAGGATTTCAGAGGTTTGTAAATCTTTACAGAAGCAGACGGCCTCATCATCTTCCCTTAAAACTCAAACACATCCCCCAGTAGAAAAGGACAGGACATTTCTTCAAGAGCTAAATCTAGGCTAACTGCTGACAAGCACAAAATGGGAGGTGTCCATGTAAGTGGCCCCTTGGCTACTGACTTGTGGGTTCCCCCACCCCCTCACATATGAGAAGGAAGGCAAGGGCAGACAGACAAGCTACAGCCTGCCCCAAGTGGACAGAACTCCAGGGGGTCATAGGGAGGTCAGCTTTGAAGGAGAAATCCAAATAAAATATAAACATGGCACTGTGGAAACCAGACTAATCTCCCATAGCTTGTCCAGCCAGCATTCATCTCTGCATCAGCTGGGGCGCGTAATCTAAACAAATGAATTGGGTGGTTCATACATCTGGAAGCTGTCATCTTCTGGAGCCTCCAAGCAGCAGTATGTATATCTGAAACACCACACTGCATGTCCTGGCTTTTCAACTTGTTGAAGGGTCAAGAATGGCAGACAGCAAAGAAATCCAGAGGATTCGCAGTGTCAACTGCCCCATGTGGCAGGCACCGGAGGCTACTTGTGATTTCCAAAGCCATTGTAGTTCAATCATTTCTCTCCATATATGAATGCAACACCACACACAACAACTGCTTCCACCTAGACTGCATGTGTGTGTATGTGCCTATTTCTGGAATCTAATAAATATTTCTCCAATACATATCTTCTTTCTTTTTAAAAAAAATGGCTAGGGAACAGAAAGCAGCTGCATTTCATGCTCTGTTTCTGTCCATTGTGAAAAGCGCTGGAGAACAGCAATGGGACATTTGCAGACCTTGAGAATGAAGGGCAGGAAAAGCTGAGCCTGTTACCTTTATGGCTAAATCTTCAGTCCCTCACTGTCCATGTGGTCTCTGATTATGTTCTGTTATGGGCACCTCTGAGGAAAGTGCTTTGTGACAGAAACATCTGGAGGAGAATAAGACCCACCAGAGAGCTACAGTGCTATGCTAGCTTCTGAAAAAAGATGTTATTTCAATATGGAAAAGGCCCAGAGGTATCATTTAAAAAAGTCATCTTCATGCTAAAATAATAGTTCAGCAAACACATTCTGCAAAATTAGTTACCTGAGTTGGTAACTGGGGGTGGTGTGGAAGAGTTCGCTTACTTAAGAAGAATCATCGATCACCCTGTAAGTCCTGGTGTGGCACTGTACGATGAGCACTTGACTGAAAGGTCAGTTTGAATGGCAAGGTCGGTGGATCAAACTCACCAGCTGCTCCTCAGAAACCCTACACAGGTTCACTTTGAGTGGGACCTAACAACAACAACAACAACAACAACAGTATTTGCAGTCCTGACTCCATCATAATAAATTCTGCTCTCTATATCACAAATACAAATCTCTAAATGGAGTCCTGGTGTGGCTCTGTGGGTTAATGCGCTGAACTGCAAAGTGGGTTTGAACCTCAAGGTCGGCAGTTCTAGCTCCCCAGCTGCTCCCCAGGAACCCTATAGAAGGTCGTTATGTGTTGGAACTGACTCGACGGCACTTAAGATGAACAACAAGCATCTAAACCAGTGATTCTCTCAATCTGGGTGATTTTGTTCCATCCCATCCTATTCTCCTGATCCCATTCTCACCCCCATCCGACATTTGGCAATGTCTGGGGATATTTTTAGTTGTTACGCCCAGGGGATGGGGGTGGGGGTGGTGCCATGGAGTCAGTTCTGACCCATAGAGACCCTGTATAGGGCTTCCAAGGCTGTAAATCTTTACAAGAGCAGAAAGCCTCATTTTTTTCCTTTGGAGCACCGGGTAGATTTGAACTGCTGACCTTGCTGTTAGCAAGTTAGGGCTCCATGGAGATGAGGCAGGGATATTGCATCCTCAGTGCCTGACAGATGATGAGGGGAGGTTGTTACTGGCATCTAATGGGTTGAGGCCAGGGATGCTGCTAAACATCCTACAATACACAGGACAGTCCCTACAACAAGGCATTATCCAGCCCAAAATGCCAATAGTGCTGAAGTTGAGAAACTGCTTGAAACTGAAAGGATGACAAAGATCAATTACCTCCTAGAATTGCCTACTTTACATCCAGAACACTGAAGTCACAATGCCAGCAAGGAACAAACTTGACAGAACTTATAAATACCAAGCATGAATTTAATAAACAAACACACTTCTATTTTTCTCTCTCTCTTTTTTAAATTAACTTCTGTCTTCCTTCCACGATTCTGATAACCAAACACAAACGTAAAATGGGTTCATTTCAAGGCTGTTATCCTTTCCAGGAGAAGGGAAGCCATTGGCTGAACCAGCTTTTAGAAAAAAACTACAAAACAAAAAACTTAAAGACAAATGAACATAGGAGAAACTTGACAGCAAACTTGTTTCTAAGAGAGCGCCAGAGGAGAGGTTAATAGGAAGGGAAGGAGATATTAAGGAAGATAGAGGAGGACAGAACTGCTGAACAAATAACAAATGCCAATAGAGAAATGGCCAAGTTCCAAATGAAACATCTCTGCCCAGACAAGTGAGACCCAGGTGAAGGCACCTGACGTGTCAGGGAGGATTCTCCAAACCCCAAACCAAACCCAGTCACTGAGTCTAATGCGACTCATAGCAACTGGATCTAGGACAGAGTAGAACTGCTGCACAGGATTTCCCAATCTGTAAAATCCTTATGGGAAGAAAGACTGAGTACTGGTGGCCAGGAGGCAGGCTTGCAGAATGTGTCCTTTGGTTGTTCAAATTATTATATATTCCTGAGTGTTTTTATGTACACCCCCCACCCCCCACCCCCCAAAAAAAGAGGGAATAGAAGTAAATACTGTTGAATGATGATGCACGGAGTAGATTGCAATCATTGCAAAGAAATGGTGAGTGTAAAACCAATGTTCTCCCCCATGTAAACTACACTCAATTCACAATAAAAACTTAAAAAAAAAAGAAATCCTTATGGGAGCAGGCAGTCTCATCTATCTCTCATTAAGTAACTGAGGGGTTTGAACCACTGACCAGAGTTCCTTTGGGAGGTCATTATTGTTGTTGTGTACCGTTGAGTTGGTTCCGACTCATAGCGACCCTGTATAGGGTTTCTAAGAGTGGCTGGTGAGTTTGAACTGCTGACCTTTCGGTTACCAGTGCAATGCAGATCCTACACTTCTTATTGTTAAGTGCTATGGAGTCAGTTCTGACTCATAGCGACCCGGTATAGCAAGGACGGGGAACCAAAATTTATAACATCATTCTTGGGCCATACAAAATTATCAATTTTAAAATTAAGGTCAAACATTTAATTAACTCAACCCTGGTGTGAAGGCTAGAACTGTGGTTGCCTTGGTAAGGCCAGACCAAATGATTTCTCCGGCTGGATGTTCCCCACGCCTGCTGTATTGGGTTTCTGAGGAGTGGCTGATGGGTTTGAATCACTAACCTTGCATACCCTACAGTGCCACCATCAGGACTCATATCCTACATTTTTTGTTGTTAAATACCACTGAGTCGGTTCTGACTCTTAGGGACCAGGGTTTACAAGGGTTGGTGGCTTTGAACCATTGATCTCATAGTGAGCATGTGCTGCTGATCTTATATTCCCACATCAGGACAAATGGAGCCTGCTTGTGCCACCCAGAGGCCAAATAAACTTACATAAACACTAGGAAAGAAAAATGGCAAAAAGGAAGAAGCTGGAAGCCCCCTAGTCAAACATCTTGTATACGTGAAAGCCTCATGAAATGGCCCCTGCTGACCTTCCAAGCCGCCTCCTATTACAACCCTATGAGTCGTCACTGGTAGGGCTCCTGGAGGCCACACTCCTATTCTAAGCCTTTACCCATATGGTTCCTTCTGCCTGGATGTGGCCCCGCCCAACTCTACATTTTCTGTGCCTTATCCTTCCAGGATATCTTGGAAGGCTTCCCTGACATCTTGGCGTTGCTGCACTGAATTCTAACTCATCTGTGGGCCTCTGGATGGAGGTTTCTTACGGGCAGGGACTATGGCTTTTCACCAAGATCTCTCTGGAACGTGTGTCCAATGAACGTTTTCCTCTTTAATTAAAATCAGTCTGTCTCCCACCTTGCTGTCACTACTCTGTATTTAATTAGTAGCAGACATCCGTATATATATCATTCCACATACTCTCTTACCAAGCCACGATTACTCCATTTACAAGTGAGCTTGATTTGGCATTTTTCACTTGTAAATATTATCACCCTAAAACCCAAGTTGCCAGAGAAAGATGAAGCTTTCTGCTCCTGTAAAGTTTTACAGCCTCGTAAACACTATACAGAATCCTGATGTGGCACTGTAGGATAAGTGCTCAACCATAAGGTCGGTTTGAACCACAAAGTCGGCAGTTCAAATTTACCAGCTACTCCTCAGAAACCCTCTACAGGTGGCTATGAGCCAGAACCAACCAAAACAAACAAAACCCAATACAGGGTGGCTATGAGTTGGAACTGACTCGATTGCATACAACAAAACCCAAGCTGGCATCTAACATACATTGGCAACTGCTTAAAAGTTATTAACAAGATAATCAAAGACTTCTAATCACCAGTGCCATAGAAACTATGTCTAGAGAATCTTTCTTATCTACATTATTTGGTCTGTACAATGTGGCCAATGTACTCAAGGGTCTTTACAAAGTCATATTTCCCCATCATGTTAATCAACTGTGAAAGTCAAAGATAACCAATCCAAACCCACTAGCAAAAAGGTGATTCCAGGGTTTCTGAGGCTGTGAATCTTTAAGGGAGCAAACAGTCTCAACTTTCTGAAGAGCAACTGGTGGTTTGATCCACTGACACTTAATCCACTGTACCATGAGACAAGCAGAAAAATAACCTAAACTGAGAGTTGCAGTTTCATTTGAATTCACTGATCTCTACTACAATTTAAGAGGAGTCCTGCTTCCATAAAGATTTCAGCATTGGACACCCTATGGGCAGGTCTACTCTGTCCTACAGGCTAGCTACAAGTCAGAATCAACTCAAAGGCAACGGGTTTGATCTAGGATAGCAGGAAATTTTTTTTTTTTTTTAAGATTTTTATTGTGGATTGAGTGAAAGTTTACAGGGCACATCATCAGTTTCACATTCAGCCATTCATATGACTTGTTTCATTACATTGATTACAATCCCCTCCATACATCATCAGTCAACAGTGTTTCTCTCAGGAAATTCTTATTCTTGAAAACAAATACACTACTTACTGTTGACACTAAGCTCATGATTATACACAAGATCTCTGCATTGTTAGTTCCAGCTCATATTTAAGTTAAAATGACAAAATAATACGGTGGCCTTCTTGCTAGGATTTACTTACACTCATGAAAGTGTTGCTTCTATAGACTGAATGCATGAAAGAAAATCAAAGCCAAGAGAACATGAGGCCAAACAATTTAAGTCATTAATGGGCAAAGTGGGTAAGGGCAGAGAAATGGATGACCCATGGGTTCAATGGGACAGCAATTTAGGTGTGGCATTGTGGGTTAATGCGCCAGACTGCAAAGCCGTTTGAACTACAAGGTTGGTGGTTCAAGCTCACCAGTTGCTCCCAGGAAACCCTATACAGGGTCGCTATGGGTCAGAACCGACTCAATGGCACTTAACAATAATATATAAAAAACAGTATTACAATACAAACTACGCTAGAAAAAATATAATAATGATTAATTATATTGATCCAAGAACCAGTGAGCCACATTAAAAATGCCAACACAGAAATGAGAATATTCCAGCTTAGAGGCCAAAAGTAGGCAGAATGTGGCTGTCTCAAGTTTGCTCCTCACCCTATCCACTGAAGAATTCTACCCCTTACCTCATGCTCACTAAGTTAACTGGAGCATCATGGGACTACAGCAAAGCAGGTTTCTCAGCCTTCCAATACATAGAATGAGTTGTGTAATGCAGAAACACAGTAATTTCTGGAATATGTGATGTTATGAAAATAAACTAAATTGATGCTGTTGATGTTAAGTGCTGTCAAGTCGGTTCTGACTCATAGTGCTCCTGTATAGAGTTTCCAAGGAGTGGCTGGTGGGTTTGAACTGCCAACTTTGTGGTTAGCAGTCCAGAGCTTATCCTACGTTGTCATTCAAGGACTTCTTTAAAAGAAAGTCTACTAAAAATTCTTGCTCAAAATAACAATCTTTTGTCATCATCATCAAAGATTTATTGACCTAAGTAGGCTGCTCCCTGTGCTCATCTCTCTGTTCTAAAACCCATGTGAGCTCCCTACAGTCTAACCTATCATACCATTTCCAATGACAGGCCGGCCAGGTGCCCAGGTCCCAGTCTACACAAGGCCACACAGAGCCTTCCACCCACATACCACCACTGCTTCACTCTTCCTTTTCTGAACCCCTGCTAGTGTCCTGGTGTGGCGCTGCAGGGTAAGCACTTGATTGCAGTAAGGTCGTTTTGAACAAGGATGGCAATTCAAACTCACCTGCCACTCCTCAGAAACCCATCCTATACAGGTGGCTAGGAGTCTGAACTGACTTGATGGTGTACTTACCAACAAAACAAAGCTGGTGCTATGGCCTTGTCTAGTACAATGCCTTCCTCCCCTTTCTCTCCAGGGGTCCCCAATTTGCCTCACCACCTCCAGGAATTTTTTTCTTAAGCTGTTTTTTCATTTCACTATCACCGCCCTTTTTAAGGGATTCCAAGTTTAGTACAAGTCCATTTGACTCTACTACTTTCAAGGGCGTGAATCATCTACATTCTCTTCCTCCAGAACTCCCCACCACTGTGGGTTGGGAGGACAGCACACACTTCAGAATCCCTTACAGTGCTAGGGACACATCATAGGTGCTTAGCAAACTTGTTGCTTTGTTGTTGCTGTTAAGTTGGCTCTGCCTCACAGTGACCCTGGTGTATAGGGTTTCCAAGGAGCAGCTGGTGTGTTTGAACCACAGACCTTGCTGTTAGCAGTCCAGTGCTTATCCTAAAGCGCTACATCAGGACTCCAAACTTGTTGCGAGGGGCATTTGTGTGTGTGTGTGTGAAGGTGCTGCTGATTCTGACTCCTCTAAGTGCTCCAAGGTTTTCCTGGGCTGGCTGTAATCTTTATGAAATCAGTTTGCCAGGCCTTTCTTTCTAGAAGCCACTGGGTGGGTTGGAACAGCAAACCTTTATGTTAGCAGCTGAGCTGGCACCACCCACGGACCTAAGTAACATAACTACTGTTGTTAAATGCTGTTGAGTTGGTTTATAGCAACCTTCTACAGGGTTCCCGAAGAGCGGCTGGTAAATTTGAGACGTTTTGGTTCAAATCAATTTTGCGGTCCAGTGCTTATCTGACAGCGCCACAAAGTTAATATATAATAGATGCTCAATAAAACCCTTCTTTTATCTACCAATAATATTGAAGTAAGAAGCTCTGGTAGTGTAGTGGTTACGAATTCAGCTGCTAATCTCACGGTTAGCAATTCGAAACTACCAGCTTTTTTCCACAGGAAAAAGATGAGGCTTTCTGCTCCCCTGAAGATTTACAGCCTCGGAAACCCTGTAGAGGGTTGCTATGAGTCTGAACCGACTCCACGGCACATAACAATATTGAAGTGCTGAACTAAGGAAAATTACTCCATAGTAAAACTCAAAGAATATTTGCGTATTAATTACTTACAGCAGGAATGTTAACTGGTCTTAATTATTTGGACTACTATTTTAATTGTCACTTCTCAATTAAAGACTCTGCCATAGGTTTGCCAATACCCTGCAAGTGGAGTCTTCACAAAGCCAGATTAACAAAATATTCTCCAAAATTAGATGGCCAATAGCACCCTGAAAGGAAGCACTCCAGCAATTAAGTATGTAACTCTTCAGCTTCCAAATTCACTTAGGTAGTTTTCACTCTGAGGGCTCCAGATATTTTGGTTAGAGATATCTGCACAATTACCCAAATTCTCTCCTCCCAAGCCCACCCCCATTTGTTAGATGCTTAAAACAATGGTTTAGGGATTAAACTGTTACCAACCAGCAAAACTAGTTACTTTTCAAAAAAGACAAAAAAAACTACTAACTTAAAAAAATAAAAATGCTGTATTACCAAAAGAATATAAAATGTTTTAATCTTCAGAACAAAATTAAAAATATATTTTAAGTTTACAACTATCTAAAAAAGGGGGAGCCTCAAAAATCCCAAATTATGGAATGTGGATTCAAGACTGGCAGAACCCCTTCATGAACGTCTGTGGCCCCTCCCACCAAACACGTTCTTAAAGCACATTTCTTCTTTCTGCCTGCAAAATGAAGCCTTCCCCCAGAGTAATTCCATTAAATAGCCCCCACCCACAAGGAAACATTAATCTACTTTGCAAACATACGTTCCAGTTTGTGCTTTACTATTTTTTTTTCAACTTCTTCCCGCCCCCACCCCTGCCTTTTTTTTTTTGTACCTAGAGACAAATGTTTTTTTCCCCCAGAGTTGAAAGCTGTCCAAAAACAGGACCACACACGCTGCCGCCTCCGCAGGCCAGCGCTCCGCCCGCCCCTCCACCCTCCCCCGCGCGGCGGCCGCGGCCGCCGGGGGCGCGCTTACTCCCTCCAGCCTGAGGGGTGGCCTTCCCTACCCGGCCCCCCTCTCTTTTCTCTTTGGACGCTGTGGGTGGGGGTGGGGGAGGGAAGGAAGCGGAGGAGAGGAGGCAAGACAGACTAGCCCTTCCCCTAGCCGCGTCTCAGGGCGTTGCAGAGCCGATCCACAGCGGCAGCAGTCCCGGGGACCCCCCGGGCGAGCGGAGTGGTCCGTCCCACGGAGAGGGCCCCCGCGCCCCCGCCAGCCCGCCCTAGCCACTCTCTCCCACAACACCTAGCAAAACGCATCGCCCGGAGTAGATTACAGCGCGGCCTTTGTCGGGCCGACCTGGCTCCGGGCCAGTTGCCTAAACAATAAACAATTCCCCCTGGTGTGGGCAGGGGGTTCTCTCAGTACAGAAAGACTCTAGGTGTATTCTGGTAAATATCTTTATCGATAGAAAGGAAGGGAAGGGGGTTGGGGGTGGAGAAAACGACGCAGCAACCAGCGCTTGTTCTCTTCTTACCTTCCACCCACAGCTCCTCCACGTTGGTCTCGAGATTAGCTGCCTTTAATCCTACAGCGAAGGCCCCAAATATGAGGAGGCCAACAACCAAAAACTTGCCGCAGTTTTTTTGAATGTAACAACCCAGTTTAAATAAGAGTCTCTGAAACTTCGCTCTCAGCCACAGCGGCGCTTTCCGGCCAGTAGCCTTCCCCTGCGGACAAAGCAGAAGCGAGGAGTGAGTGCAAGGGAGGCGCAACACACCACCCACACCAGGCTCGCTCGCAGGCTCCCTCCCGAGGAGCCTCCGATAGCCTTGGGGTGCTGCATCCTGGGGTTTTGGGCTGCTGTAGTGTAGAGACTCTCCCTCGGGGCTATAAGGCGCAAGGTACTGAGAACGGCGTGGGGGGGCCTGATAATAAATCAAAGTCCGGATGCACCTTGGGAGCTACATTGCGGCGACTGGCGGGACGTCCCACGCTTGGCCAGCGCAGTACCCTGAGTGTGACTTGGGGCGCTGGGGGAAGGGGTTGCAAGGACCAAGAAAAGCCGAGGTACAGAGAGAGATCACTCAACACTGGCAATATTTGTCCAGACCTGGGATGGAAGGGGGTGCATAATCTTCCGGTGAACCCCAACATTTAAAAACCAGCAAAACAACCCCCATTTCCCATAAATCCAGTTCTGCGTTCCCCGGTAGGGATGGGGCGGGGGCGCGAGCGCGCTTTGCGAACAATGTATTGGTTCCCCCATTCAGACCCCGCTAGGCATGATAGTAAAGGGGATCCACGTGGTGAGCGCGGCCGCGGGAGTTTACTCGCAACGCATTTCCAAAGCGTTGGGAGACGCGGTGTGATCTGAATTAGGAAGTGGGGCAGCCATCTGTAACTTACGACAATATTTGTGATCGGAAGAGGGCAGCCACAGGGATCTTTCCCTCCTCTCCCTTCCTTTCTGAATAAACGTAAAAAACACCCGACTGCGCCTGGGAAGAGCCCAAGACGGCGCAGGCGGGGGTCCCGGCTGGGTGCTGGTTGCTCCCGGCGGCGGCGTTTATCCGGCCCTGGCCTTGGCCCAGGCGGGCCCAAGTCTGGGTGCTCGCCTTCCCTAGATTCCACACATTTCAGCGAACCTCGTAAACACAATGAGCCCGCCGCACAGCGGATTTAAGGTGGCAATTTGTTTACAAGTTTCCCGTTCACCCCAGGCTCTGAGAATAAGCGGCTCAAAAACTGGAAAATCAGAGAGGGGATGCCCTCTCCCGAAGATAATATTTAAGGAATCAGAGATTTCAGGCTCAACAAAAGCAAAACCGGCTGCCAAAAAAGGAAACCACCTTTATTTCGGTTCCGTCCACCCCCCCTTCCTCTCTCCTCCCTCCACTCCGCCCCCCCTCAAGATGTTAAGATTTGTGGCAGCACTACTAGGGTTTAGGCTGCAAATAAGGGCAGGGGTGCGGGAGGAGGGGGCTCCGCGGCAGGGGGTACAGGGCAGGGCAATACCAAGGCCGCCCTCGAGGTGGTCGACTGGGACCGCTTTTCGGCCTCCGGAAAGGAGCGCCGAGGAGGGCGCGTGTGTATACACACACACACACACACACACACACACACACCCTCCACCCCCTGCGGACCGCAGACAGCTCTTTCCTTCCAGGACCGGAGGGAGGGTTTGAATTTTTCAATCCCCACTTGTCTACTTCTTTTCTTGGAGGAGTGTGTATGTATGTGTGTGTGGCGGGACAATCCCAAAGAGGAAGAGGAGGGAAAAGTGTGGGAGGAGAGCAGAGGAAAGATTCTGAAATGCACCTTGGAAATCTGCTCCAGAGCGAAGGCGGCGTCGCAGTAGCTGGGCCGATGCAGATAGTCCAGGTCCGGCGCGGCGGGGCGGCGCAACCCTGCGGTCCGTCTGCGCCTCCCGCCACCACCACCGCCGGCCGGTCGACCCGGAGCCCCGCTGCCGCTGCCGCCGACACGGTCCAGGGGCTCGGCGGCGTTAACAGCCGAAGCCATGTTGCCGCCGCCTCCGCCGCCGCGGGGACCGAGGCTTCCCGGGCGGCCCGGCGCGCTGCTGCCGCCGCCGCGGGCTCTCGGCGCGCCGGGTCGCTCGGCTAGCGAGGACGCTGCTGACCGCCGGCTGCTCCGGCTCGGGCTCCGGCTGACAGATCTGATGCTGCTGCTGCTCACACGGCGGGCGCTGCTGCCGCTGCTGCCGCGGCCACTGCCGGGGAGTCAGACCCAGCGTCTTCCATTGCCACATTGCGCGGGGGTCCCGAGGTCTCTGCGGCCGCCGCTGCCCACATCCAGTTCGCGGGAGGGCGATAGCAGGCACGCGGAGCGAGCCTGTCCCCTGGTCACTCGCTCGGCAGTTCCTCGCGGCCCCCAAGTCCCCCTACCCGCGTCCCGACCCCTTCACTGCAAAGAGCGCGAGTAAACCCCCACCGCTCCCACCGGCCGGGCTGGCTCCCTCGGCGCCTCCCGAGTCGCCCGAGCTACTACGGAAGGCAAGAGCTGAACAGCCGCTGCCGGGTCCAAGAGTGCCAGGCGGGTATCAACGCTGCCGGGCCGGGGAAGCCGCCGTCGCCGCTGCTGTTGCTGCTCTCGCGGCGGCTGCTGCTGCTGCTGGCAGTGGTGGCTCCTGAAGCTGCTGCTCAGGCTGCTGGGGCTCTGGCTGCTTGGTTCGCGGTGGCTGCTCGGTCCCGGACTCTGCTTTCTTGTGCTCCTCGCCGACCCGCTGGACCATTCTGTCCCCGTGCAGCGCGCCCTTCTTGCTCCCGGGACCTGGGGACTCCGCTCTGTGTGTGTGCAACGGGCAGCGGCCGCAGCAGCTCCTTGATTCAATAGATGAGATGGAAGAAGAAAAAAAAGAACTCTCTCCATTTGGAGAAAGAGGAGGAGGAGGGGGGGCGGAGGGGGAGAGAGCGAGCGAAAGAGAAAAAGGCTGGAGCTCCCGCCCCCGGGGCTGTCAGATGGCTTGGGTTTCTGCAACGCGATTGGCTCGCGGAGGGCAGAAATTACTCAGCAAACATGACTATTATTAGCTGCTTAGCAACAGCTCACCAAAGTAGAGAGACCACCCAGGTAGGCAACCCCAGTGTGTGCATCCCCGGCTTCGGGGGGAGCCTCTGAGAGCGCCAACCCTCTCGCATGCAATACTTCCTTTAAGGAATGCTCTCCCCCTCCTTTCTTATTCCTCTCCTTTTCAACAGTGTCTTCTTTTTGTGAAACGCCTTTTGCGCGCGCACACACACGCACACACAAACCCACACACAGGAGCATTTGCTTTGCGATAGACAAGAAAAAAATGTAATATTTTTTTTAAGCGCTTAAACAATTTCTGAAATTCCTCAAAGAAAACCCTTTCAGAGGCACCTTGGCCTCAAGCTGCAGCAAATACTGGGAGGTCCGGCTTGAATTCCCAGGCCTGCACCAATAATGACAGGGTGGTGGATAGTGCGCCAGTGTGTGCCAGATTTTTTTTTTCCCCTCCTCTCTTTTCTTTTATAACTAAAGGGAAGACTTAGGCTCTCGCAGGGAACAACGCCTTGCATTAATATAAACAAAATAGAAAGTTAAAGAGGAAAGCAAAGATGTAGAGAAAAGCCACCCCTTTTAAAAGTCCGACCCCCCAGTCTTCCGCGTCCCCTCCCCAGAAAAACAAAACACAACAAACAACAAAAAATGACGACCGCACAACCAGTTTGAAGGAGTCAGTGTTCTATAAAGGCGAAATCCAGACATCGAAGCAAGCTGGTGGAGGCAGAGCATTTTATTTTAATCTTGGATGCGACATAAATAAAAAGAGAAACAACACAATCATTTTAACAGTCTGGGCAAACAGACTTGTTTCTTTGAGAAAGAAACGTTTTTCCAGTTTTTGTTTCCTTTGGATGCTTTCTCTTTTCTATTAGCCATGTCCTTATTTTAAATCAGTTTTAAACGCACTTTCACAAAAACCGGTATGCGTCCTGTTATATTGAATAATAGCGTGACGTAAGAGAGAATAAAGGCTTTGATGTTGGATACATTCAAAACAAACTGTGTGCTGATTGCGAGGACCTGTCCCAACACTGGCCAGTGTCACCAACATTTCGGGGATTCCCTTCCCGTTGGGGAAGAAAACCTGGGACCCTTTAGGGTGGATCCTGAGACCAGAGATATACAGCTGCGCTTTTCAGTTTAAATTAATTAAAAAAAAAAAAAAAGTTTGAGAGTACGATTTTTCTTAAATTTGCGCGTTATTAAATTTCTTCCTGCGGTAGGGACCAGACCCACAAACCTTCAATTCTGCATTATTTAAATATATATATATACACATATATATACACACACACACACTTTTTTTTAAAACGGAGTTGAACTGCAAAAGAACCTGTGGCAGTGAGGAGCCAACTGAGGCCAGCACTAGATGTAGTGTAGCTTTAAGATGCACACGGTGTGTGTTCATTGAAAAAAAGAAGAAAGAAAGAAAAGAAAGAAACCCAGATGGAGGGAAAGGGGGAGGAACGGAGAAGAAGGCGGAGTCTGCGTTGTCACGTGATCCTAGGCCGGGCCGGGCGCGATCGGCGGCCGGGAGGCCTGTGTGCGCGCGCGCGCGCGTCTGGGTGCTCCCAAGTACGGGCGCGCCCAGGCTACGGGACTCCCCACACCCGTGGTGCCGGTCAAGCAGGTAGGCAAGGATGAAGGGAAGCAGAGCGCACCGGTGTACTCCGCCACTTCAGCTTAGAATCCCTGCAGCACAGGCGAGGAGCACTCCCTGCCGGCGCGGACGAACGTGCCGGACGCGCCGTAGTACATTCCTGAAGGCGGTCCGGCCCCCTTACGTTGGCCAATGTCCGCGCGGTTTCTCCTCGACTGACCAATGGCTGCACGTACGGATCCCTTCCCATTCACCGCCCCGCGTTGGCGGTCTAGACCCGCGCGGGACTGCGGCCGGCGTGCCGGCCACCGTGGCTACTTTGGCTGGGGGCTCGTCCACCAATTCTCCCCGCCCCCTTCCTAACTCTCCTCCCCCCAGCCTGCGGTTCCCTCCGCCCTGTTTCCTTCCCATTCCCCTTTCCCTTCCTTTCCGGGCCTTTTTTCTCTTCCTCATCTTTCAGCTTCCTTCCCAGCCAGCCTCGCCACTTTCCCTAGAGCGTTTCCTCCTTTCTGATTGCACTGTGAGATCCTGCCCATTGAATCCGAAAACATTCGCAGTACCCGGGTCAGAGTAGGGTGTCCTGGAGAATAAAGAGAGACAAAGAGAGTCTGGGGTGCTCACAGGATCAGGAGGAGGACCTGAGTACCGGGCCAGCGCGGAAATTTGATGCGCCGGCTCTGTAAAGGACCGCTAAAGCCAGTGAAGGAAAGGAATCGTGGTGCAATAAATATTAAACTACATTAGTAAACAGCATGCAGGAAGGTTAGGCTCGACATAGCCAGTTTATTCTTGACGCAAAATCCTACTAATCTTTATTATTCTGATAAGGGCATAAAGTAGGCAGAATCATTTTTATTCTAGTTACTCTGTGGTAGCGTAGTGGTTACGAATCGGGCTGCGAACCTTAATGTCAGAGGTTCGAAACTACCAGCTGCTCCGCGGGAGAAAGATGAGGCTTTCTACTCCCGTAAAGATTTACACCCTCGGAAACCCTGTACAGGGTCGCTATGGGTCGGAACCGACTCGACGTCACTTAACAACAACAACAACTCTTTCAGAACGACTCTAGATATTTCCAACAAGGCCATTTCCTGCTTGACGTTGGAAATAGTTTTGTTTTATATGTCACGTTGCTATGTTTCTCTTCAATATTATGTACAACGCTTTAGCCCAAAATATAAGCCTTTCCTCCCCAATCTTTAATAAGAATTTCAGTATAAGCTGCTTAGATTACGGAATTCTAGAATGAAATTATAGGTTATATATAAATAATGGCTATGTACTCATCTCCGCACGCAGCTGCACATCCTCTCATTCTGGCTGCTGCTACATGTGCACCATTTTAATGGCAAAGCGCTTTCCACTCGGGCTCTTTTCCCTGAGTTTGACTTAATTTCTAAACGTTCCGAACAGTGATCCCCGAGGTTTTCAGCGCCCTGAGCTCCCTCGCCAGCTGTTTGATAGGTTAACTTTTCAGTGTCTCAGACAACGGTCCCCGGCCTGCAAATTCAACCCTTTGGTTCCCGATTGCAACCCTGAACCTTGGCTCTAACAAGCGCAAACAATCTCCCCACCCCCCACCCGCCGCTTCCCCTGTGGTCTTCTTTTTTCATACACGGAGATGAATTACTTTGAGGATCTAATTGGCCTTGTTTCTGTAACGTTTTAAGAAAGGGAAGAGGAGCCAGTGTAAAAGCCTGCTCAACTTGGGTGGTCAGGGCTGAGGCTGCCCCCAATTTGCCTCATTGCTAATGCATGCGAGTGCGACATTCCTAGCGATAATGTTGTTCCTAATCAATCTGCCCTTATTTACATTTGTAAGCATTGTTGGGTTTAATATGCATGCCCTGTGCTGGGGACCGCTGTGCTACACCGGGTTTGTTAACTTCTACTAACCACAAAGATTCCACAGAACTGATATGTGGCTGATTGGAGGTATCTGGGAAGAGTCCCTTTAATGGCCTTTCTGGGTGTGGTTCCCCTTGTGAGATCCATGCATAGTTAAATTACGCCCCCCCCCCTTTTTTTTTTCTGTCATGGTTCAAATCTTCACTGGAGCCTGCCATTTAAAAAAGAGATTCCTTAAACTCCCTGATTTACCTTCTTTGTTCCAATACTTCAAATACCCTTGGCCATACTACCCACATCTCCAAAGGACATCCAATTAGCCAAATGATAGGATGACATTGAAATTAAACATCTGCCCTTTGTGTGTGGATCTTCCAATGATAAGTGCTGTGGAAGCCAGACTTGGTGAACTTTTATACATACAACCACAGGGAGATTTAACTTCTCACTAGTTTCTTACACTAAGCTAAATGAGTCTTTAAGACCCAATGCAATTTAGCTAATTTTTGCTGTGTGTAAATGAATAAAGGAGACAATGTATTCTAGTAATTTGACTCTTCGTGTATGTTATAATTTTGTCTATGGAGCTTAATACTCTCATCCAGAAAAGCAAAAAATTGCAAACATTACTCTAAGGTTTGTAGTATTCTTACTGAGGGAGTGGATGGAAAGAATAATTGGGGACTGATATAATACTCTATTTATGAACCGAGAGTCCAAGAATGTGAATGATGAACCAGGGCCCGAGCAGATTAAAGCAGATACCTTGGGTAAGAGTTGAGTCTTGACTCACCTCAACCAGTATGCCACTCGTTCTTGGCTCTTGTAAGAATGACTTGTTAGTTTCTCACTAACAATTTTTGTTTCCTTAAAAGGTAGAAAGTAAGTCTAAAAGGTTTGGGGTGGGGGCACAGATTCAGCAGCTACAAGATATAAAACCATTATGACTCCCCTCCCCTTCTCTTTTCCTCCTCTGTCTGCTCCCATATGCCCCCCCCCCACTCCCCAGGACTGGAGAAAGGGAACAGCTCAAGCCAACTTGTCAAAATAATGCTGCTAATTATCCCTGATCTCCTTTAATGGGAAGCTGCTCCCAACTCCACAAAGGAGTAAATGAGAGCACTGGCATTTTTCTTTCTTTCTTTTTTTTTTTTTTAGTTTACAGTGAGCATTGGGTGGGAGCAGAGGGGGGGGTGTCATTAAGGGGATATCCTGAGAAGGTCCCAGAAATGTCCACATTTATTACTCCAGGTTCAAACACTAGCTTGAAAGAGGAATTAGACTTCGTACAACTCCAAATGCTATTGGTATTCTTTTGCAAGATATGTTACCAAGTGCAAAAAGAAGGCTCAGAACCTACAAGGAACTTAAAACAGCATTGACCTTTGTATTACTTTTACCACTTTCTCTACATAATATGCTTAGCCACACTGCTTTACTCTAATAGAGTATAATATGTTGTGGAAAGATCCAGACTTTGAACATCCCCCCCCTCCATCTCCTTGCTTCATCCGGATCTCCCTGTCTAATATATCTATATCAAGCTTTACATTTGGCAGAAGGCACACTATTCATTTCAATGATCTCTGCCATTGGGTCTTGCATGAAAAAGAAGCTGAGCAACATGATCCCTTTGACCCACTGCTGGAGCAACAAATTTATTAGAGATATAGGCATGAGAAATGAAAGGGAAGTAAAACAATTCCAGCTTATTGTGTGTCTTTCTTTCATAGTGCTAATCCGGTTTACACATCACGCCTACATGTCTCAATAGGGCTTTATACACTGTGGCAGAGGCGGGAGAAAATAAAAGGTGAGTGTGTGTGTGTGTGTGTGTGTGTATAAGAGAGAGAGAGAGAATGAAAAAAAAAAAAAAACTGGAAAGACAGATATTTTAATCCATAATGATTTGCCTCACCAGTTTTTCTATCTGTAGAATGTTGAAGGCAATTTGTAGAACAGCCTTTTTTCTTTTCATAAAATAATTCCATTTGGTGCTAACTCTTGTTCAATAGCTTGTCAGATTATGACTAGATTATAACCAGAAATTAGATACACCTTTCACAGTGAGTTTGAAAGGAAGCTAATACCCCAAATTGAGAATAGGCATATTAGATGATGGGCCTATTGGTGTCCATCTTGATCCAAGATTTTAATTTTAAAAGGCCATGAGCTCAAAGGCTTTTTTACTGCCTTGCTGTGGAAGTAAGTTGGATGACAATTGGAACATCCCCAAACTTGCAGCTGAGAACCCCTGGTTTTACAACTTGTGTACACAATGCACCTGGGGCTAACCATTTATCCTGAGGTGCCACCCAGAAATAATATGTTACAGTAACAAAGGCTTAACACCACAAAGCATTGTATTTCTTTGTGGAGGCGATTAATTGCATGTTGAACTATTGAAGCAAAAAGGAAAAAAAAAACTTTTTTTTTTTTTGAACACACACAAAATGATGAAAATGGATTCTTGTAGTTCTAGACCTCAGTTAACCAATTATTACATATTTAAAGCCATCATTTTGGGCTTCATTGTTTATGTCCAGTTCTTTCTTTTTTTTTTTGTATAGTTCTTTCATATTTCTCTTCCTCAGGAAGGAAAAGCACAAGCTCTGGGAGCAAGGAAGAATAAAAACGGAAGATGATCTTCCAAGTCTAGGAAAATAGACGTCTCTGGGTGTCTTCCATAAATGGCCCTGGTGGCGCTGTAGGATAAGCACTGAACGCTAACCACAAGGTGTTGCCATGCAATTGGTTCCAACTCAGCGACCCAGTCAGTATGGGGTTTCCAAGGAGCGACTGGTGAGCTTGAACCATCGATGTGGTTCAAACCAACCTTGCAGTTCTACGCTTACAGCGCCACACCAGAAATCCAATCATAAGGTTGTTAAGTGCCATTGAGTCAGTTGTGACTCTTAGGGACCCAATATAGGGTTTCCCAGGAGGGGTTGGTTGAGTCGCTGACCTTGAGGTTAATAGACTTTTCGGTCCCAAAGACCTTCGGTCCAGTGCATTATCCCACAGCGTGCCACAAGGTAGACAGTTCAAATTTACCAGCCCAAACCCATCACCTGCTCCTCAGGAAAAAAATGAGGCGGTCTGTTCCAGTATAGACTTACAGCCTCAGAAAGCCTACCTAGGGTTAGGGTCCCTATGAGTCAGAATCCACTTGATGGCAGTTGGTTTGAGTGTCCTTCGTAGACAGTCCGTATGGTTCTTAGGTGAAGGAAACGAAGATCTGAATACTTTAAACTTATTGCTTATCCACACACTAATTCATCACATGGACTTAAAAACGTGGAAACCTGACTATGTCACCCCAGCGGTTAAGACTGCGCATATTGGGGATACTCAGGACCATGTCTACAGGGGTTCAAAATAATTGTCCCAAAGCCACACTAAACTTTCTGAGCACTGGGCCAGCCACCCATCTCTCTAATGGGTGGTAGGCACGAGAATGCCCGAATCCACGAGTGCAAGAGTCAAGGGATACCTCTACCCATGACCCCTTCCGGGACTCAGCCCCATTGGTTACCAGACCTCTCCGTGCTTCCCCTAGCCCGGAGTGTCACACCCAACTGAGCATCTGTGTCGGTGCGCTCAAAGTGCGAGATGTGGGTGCACCGGGCACCTCCAGCTGGTGCACTAGGACATGGAGACAGAATAAAACTCGCTTCTGAGCGCGCACGCTCTTCAAGCCCCCCCTCCCTGTTGTCCCCCCCTCCCTCCTGCGCTGTCATTCTCTCCGCACCAGCCCTTCCATCACCAGCCGGGTCTCCACTGGCTTGTCAGTAGCCACCACCAGGCTAAGGAGCGGAAGCCAAGGTGGCGACCCTTTCAAGCGTGAAAATGGGATCCGAAGCGACCCCCTCCGTGAGAATCCACCCCTCCTAGGAGCCGTTCCCGGCCCCAGCCGTCACAGCTAGCCCCCCTCTTCGTCCCACAGGGCCACCCTCGAGAGCTGGGGCCCCCGCAGTGAGCGAGCTAGCAAGAAGACAGACGCGGACTAGTGCTCCCGCACCCCCCGGTGGTAAAGCCCACCCGGGCCCGCAGCTCCTGTTCGGCGGAAGGTGCCCGCGCGCCCTCAGTCCCGGGCACCGGGAGCTCCCAGCCCAGGATCCCGCGCCTCCCGGGGTGCACACCACGCAAGGGCGAGGTCGCGAAGCCCGGTTGCACTCACCATCGCTGGCGGTCAACCCCTGCCCAGAGCGCGGGTGCAGATCGCGCGGACGCTTGACTTGGATTTCACATCAATTCCTTTTTTTCCCTTGCCCCCCTTTCTCGGTTCTCCGTTCCTCCGTCTTCTCCCCGTCTTTCCTCGTCTCCCCCTTGCCTTGTCGCTGCGGGTCTCTTTGTCTTCCTTGTCGTCTTCTTTTTCTTCGTCTTCGTCTTCTCCTCCTCCTCCTCCGTCTTTACAAAAGGAACGGAAAGTGTAAAAAACCCGGCGCGCTGGGCCGCCGGAGGCTTTCGGTGGAGTGCAGCGCGGACTCACAATTACAAGGCTGTTTCTATTAAGCAGTTCCATGGCCCTCGGCGTGGGTGGTCTGCCGCGCCATAGGCAGGACCTGTCAGGGTCACGTGACGGATCCGAAAACTTTACCCCTTTACAATAAACTCAAGGAAAGCAAAGTAAACTAGAGGAACGTGCTATCAGCACAGCCCTCCTGGGTAAACAGCGCTCCCCTCCCTGTCTTCCTGGGAGGCGCCCGGCAGAGCAAGCTCCCGCGAGCCCCAGGGGCCCCCCTCCCCACCCGCGGCCCGGTTTGCAGGGGGCCGCTGGGCGGGGGGGTCTCCGCAAGTTCCATCGCCCGCCTTTCCTACCTTGTGCCACCCCCCCACCCCCACCACACACACAGTATTAGAGAACATTTCGCTTTCTTGCTAGAGCCCAGGGGTGGGGGTGCAGGGGAGCAAGGAAGCCTTTTTCAGCATCCCCAGTGCTGAGGAAAATGGGGTGGGAGAGGGGGGTGCCCAGAGGATTACAGAAGAACACCACCTTTCTTGTCCCCAAATTTCAAAGCCCTTTCTTGCTGGCATTCCCACGGCAGCTCTGAGGAGCTGGGAGCGTTCTGGTTGACAGGCCCACAAGCTGACAGGGAGGCAGAGAGCCAGGGAAGCAGATAACAAGAGCCTCTCAGGAAGTTTCATACAGTACGATGTATGTGGATCCGTGTCATTTCTGACGGAGGTCTCTGACAGCCGCTACTTCTAAGAGACCAAGGTGGGATCCCTTGGAAACCAAGATTAGTAGCTGGCTATGGAATCACTAACTGATATTTGCCTTTTTTCCTAATTACTGTGGTTTTTGGGTATGCCACCCAAATGCTCCCACCCACACTGCTTTCCCGGACGAGGCTAGCTTGGGTGGACAGGTTAGATGAAGGTGCTTGTGGGTCCAAGGAGGACAACTCTGAGCCTCTTGCCTGGCATTAAAACTCCTATTTAGGAGAGACCCCACCACAATGTTTAACATTTTATCTGCTCCAACCAGCTGGCTGGGCCATGTTTCACACTCAGCTGAGAGGTGCTATTTTAAATGGAACACATTGTGAATAAAGACGAATCACAGACACAAGGAGAGTGATGGATTTGGACTCAGAGCAATTCTAGAGGACAAAGTAGAACTGCCCCAATAGAGTTTCCAAGACTGTCATCTTTACAGAAGCGGACCACCACATGGTTCACCCAAAGATCCAACTGGTGGGTTCCAACCCCTGACCTTTTGTTAGCAGTCTAGCTTACCCACTGCCCCACTGCTTCCACTCTGAGGGAGGAATGGGAGAAAATTTACCAAAACAATCAAACGTTTGTTATTGTTGTTGTTAAGCGCCTGCTGTGGAGTCGGTTCCAACTCATAGGGACCCTGTACGGGTTTCTGAGGCTGTAAATCTTTACGGGAGCAGAAAGCCTCATCTTTCTCATGTGGAACAGCTGGTAGTTTCGAACTGCTGACCTTGAGGTTCGCAGCCCGATTCATAACCACACTGTTGGTCAAATAAAGCCAGACTTCCTCTTCTGGGCTGACAATGTGAGTGTTGTTAAGTGCCATCAAGTCAGTTCCAACTTGTAGAGATTCTGAATAGGGTTTCCGAGGAGTGGGTGATGAATTTGAACTGCCAACCTTGCTGACACAAAACACCTAGATGTTATGGTTCAACTCCCTCCTCTAAAAATAATCCAGGGGGCTTCAAAAGGTTCATGGAAAAATTCGACTATCTTTTAATTACATTTTCCTCAAGCTTTTTGAAGCTCGCTCATACATATTCCTTAATATAGGATCCCTTGAGTTGCCAGTGTTTGTCTTTGAGGTACGTTAAGTCATTACACATGGAATGCTTGGCAGTCCTATGAATTAGGCTGAACTGGAAAATCATTTCATGCAAATTGGCTCTAGTAAAAAAAAGGGGGGGGAGGGGGAGCTCAAATGGGTCCTAAGAGTCATAATAATTAGGGAAAAAAATCAACTATTTACCCAAAGCATATTTTAGTATCATATCAAAGAACCGTATTCATACACTGCTATAAACTTGGATGGATGAAGAAGGGGAAGGTATAATACATTTCCAAATACAGTGGATTAGGACGTGAAAGTGAAATGGAGATTTTCAAAACAGTTTAGCCAAGGCATGTGAATCTAATACAATAAAAAAGTTGCTAGGTTGCTAGCTTTGTGGGAAAATTCCAGCAGCACTTGTATTGTTTACTTCTCTGAGCTCAAGTGAAGACCCTTCATACAAACACAATAGCACACATGGCCATATGCACCTTGAGTGGAGAATGAGGCTGGGATACAGGGGTGAACCCAGGTGCTGTGGGGCCTGAAGTTTATGAAGCTTGAAGGTGTTTTCTTAGTTATTGTTAAGTGCCCTTGAGTTGGTTCTGACTCACAGCAACCCTGGAGAGGGTTTCTAAGGATAGAAATGTTTGCAGGAGCAGAAAACCTGATCTTTCTTCTGCAGAGCAGCTGGTGGGCTCTAACTGCAGACCTTGTGGTTCCCAGTCTAGTACTTATCCTACAGAGTCACCAAGCTCTCTGGTGCTTCCTTCAGGGATTCAAAATTAAAGCACAACATTACTATAGGGCTGTAGAGTGTGCCCTGAGGTGTGTGGAGGCTAATGAGCTTCTTAGCAAATCTGCCCCTCTTGACAAAGCAGATTTAAACAGTTTATGCTTAACTACTGCTGTGGCGCTGTAGGAGACGCATGGACTCTGACACCTGGAAATCCTATACAGGAACTGACTCAGTGGCACCTAACAACAACAACTAACTGAAAGGTTAGCAGTTGGAACCCACCCTGCACCATTCTGGAAGAAACTCTTGGTGATCTACAGAGAAGAAAATCTTATGGGGGCAGTTCTACTCTGTAATACATAAGGTTGCCAAGCGATAGAATGGTTGATAGTTAAAATAGTGCAGTCTTGCTGGTATATGAAGGAACCATGGTGAAGCTGTAGAATCAGCACAAGTTCAGCAGTTCAAGCTCACCAGCTGCTCCATGAGAGAAAGATGAGGCTTTCTGCTCCCTTCAAGATTTAAAACCTCAAAAACTCTATACAGGGTTATTGTGAGTCGGAATGGACTCAAAGGCTGTGGGTTTAGGCTGCCTGGTATAGAGACTGAGTGTTTGTAGGAATGTGTTAATATCAATGATCTTTCAGTCAAAGGCTTTATAATTGGGAGGTTTGAGAGCAAATTGTTGGGAGTTGGTCAGGAGCCAGGTAGTGAAGCAGGGAGAGAAAACCTTTGGTATTGGTAAGGGTCAGTAAGGAGGGGAACCCACTGGTAAAACTTGAGGTAAATTTTTGCAAATTATGTCAGTTTTATTCCCCTCTTCCCATTCTCTCTCAGATGCTAGAAGAGTTCAATAACAAGGCAGTATGTGTTCGGGGCTCAGAGTCCTTAAGTTACTACCTTCTGGTGTTTTGCTGAGAATTTTCACCAGGGTGGGCCATCTCTCTTTGCTGGATCCTCCTAAAGTTGCTTGGACTTCATTCCTTTCTACAGAAGAAAAATCAGCTTTTGATACACTAGTTGGCATCAAGGTGTTAATAGCTAATCAAGCTACCAGACAATGGAGCTAAACTCCAGCCTGTCCAGTCTGATAAACCAATTGATGTCAGGATGTTAACAGTTAACAAGACTACTAGACAGTACTTTTGCAACTTAACTTGGATTTTTGTTGTTGTTGTTAAATAACCTTATATTGGTTCCGACTTGTTTTTGTTGTTAGGTGTTGTCAAGTCTGTTCCGACTCATAGCAACCCTATCCATAACAGAATGAAACACCACTCTCACAGCTGGTATGCTTGAGCTCATGGCTGTTGCCACTGGGCCAATCCATCACATTGGGGAGCTTCCTCTTTTCTGCTGACTGTCTAAGAAACATGCTGTCCTTGTCCAGGGACTGGTCCCTCCTGGTAACATGTCCAAAGTATGAGAGATGAAGTCTCATCATCCTGGTTTCTAAGGAACATTCTGGCTGTACTTCTTCCAACACAGGTTTGTTTGTTCTTTTGGCAGTCCATGGTACTTTGAATATTCTTTTCCAACACCATAACTCAACTGTATCAATTCTTCTACAGCCTCCCTTATTCATTGTCCAACTTTCATATGCATATGAGGCAATTGGAAGTACCATGACTTGGGTCAGGCAGACCTTAGTCCTCAAACTGATATCTTTGCTCCTGAACACTTTAAAGAGAGCATAGTGACCCTTTATAGGGCTTCCATGGAGATGTTGGTGGGTTTGAACCAACAACCTTGTGGTTAACAGTTCAGTGCTTATCCTAACAGCTCTATATTTGGAATTTCAGAGGAGAGTAACTCCAAAATTGAGGATTTCAGGGTACTAAGAGTCCTGGTGTGGCACTGCAGGATAAGCACTGTGCTGCTAACCACAAGGTTGGCAGTTCAAGCCTACGAGCTGCTCCTTGGAAACCCTGTACCAGGTTACTGTGAGTCAGAATCAACTCAACAGTACTTAACAACAAGAAGGTAAGGACTGACCGGACTGTTCATTGCAAGATACACAGTTTAAACTCAACAGCTGCTCCTTGAGAGAAAGATGAGGCATTCTGCTCCTTTAATGGTTTTACAGCCTTAGAAATCCTATATAGAGTCACTATGAGTTGGAATTGACTCTATGGTAGTAGGATTTTTAAAGGCAGGACCAACCAAAACAACAAATTCATAGCTGTAGAATGGATTCTAACTCCTAGCAACCTTATAGTCCACAGTAGAACTGCCACATGGGATTTCTCTCTA
Source organism: Chrysochloris asiatica (assembly GCF_000296735.1). Classification (NCBI taxonomy): domain Eukaryota; kingdom Metazoa; phylum Chordata; class Mammalia; order Afrosoricida; family Chrysochloridae; genus Chrysochloris; species Chrysochloris asiatica. Next base: position 4,167,857 of record NW_006408625.1, read on the forward strand.
CATGCTTCATCTGGCCCTGAGATTATCATATCAAGGTCATAAAGCTTTACAAAAACAGGCTGTCGCATCTTTCTTCCCCCAACTCCCCAACAGCTGGTGAATTCGAACAGCTGAGATTTTGGTTAGGGGCTGGGAGTTAAACCACTTTGTGGGCCACCAAGGCTCCTCAAGGTAGGACTAGATAGAGGTGTTTGGAGCACTGGATGAGGGGACACTGTTGTTGTTGCTGTTGAGTGCCATCAAGTCAGTTCTGACTCATAGTGACTCTGTATAGGGTTTCCAAGGAGTGACTGATGGGTTTGAACTGCCAACTTGGTGTCAGCAGTTCAGTACTTATCCTATAGCATCATACTAGGCCTTCTAGAACACTTCAAAGCAGAACACATGAGCATGATCAATTCTGTTGATGGGGAAGGTCATCCTTGGCTCTGTTTGTCATTCTGAATTGTTTGGTGGTGTGGGCTAATGCGAGGTTGGTTTGAACTGCATGGTTGGTGGTTCAAGCCTGTAAATCACTCCTTGGAAGTCCTATTCAGGATAGTCGAGCTGGAACCAACTTGACAGCACTTAACAGCAACAACAACTTGAGACATGTTACCCATGTAACACACACAAAACTACAGACACACACTCTCTGCATTCTAGTCTTCCTTCTTTTGGTTTCATTAAGGATAAGTGTATAAGCACTTTCATTCATCCCCTTCTCCATGCAAAAAAATAAAAAGTATATATATATAAAAAAAATCCCAGTTGCCCTCAAGGCAGTTCTGGCCCCTGGTGACTCTCCATACACAGATGAAAATGTGCTTCATAGGGTTTTAAGGCTGTGACCATGACCTTTCAGATGCAATTCCTCAGGCCTTTCTTCCAAGGTATCTCTGTCAATCTTTCACTTAGCCTTCTAGCCATTTGCACCACCCAATGACTCCTTTCTTGATGCCAGCCCTTAGCAATTGGAACACTTTCAATTGAATAATTGAGGGATCCAAAGAAACATTTGCCTGCATTTAAAAAACTATCCTAATTCATCCTTAGGATGAATACTGCTTTTGCAATGGTCAGTGGCATTGCCACATTGGCCACACCTTAGCAGGGCAATTATTTTGTACTGGGTTCGACAGATCCTCACAAGCTTTCATAGGAAGCCATCTTACTTAATTAGGGATTCCAATTCTAAAATGACTATTCCCCTCCTTTTCCTGTCAGGAAGATACCCACAAGCCAAACCAACTTATAGAATTAGAGCTTTGAGGACTGGAGGGGTAAAAAAAATATCTAAAGATGTTGGTTGTTCTAACTTGGAATTAGAAAACAAAGTGAAACAGTGCTGAAACAGTAAAAGGAATGGTTTAAACAGCAACAGCAAGAAATAAAACAGGATCACAGAAGAGTTTAACGTACTTCTCTGACAGATACAAAAGACAGTGAGTGGTATGAACAGAGAAACCTGAACACACAGCTTGGACACAAGATGAGTGGAGAAAATCCTGGAATGCCATAAACCAAAGGCTCCCAGGGAACCACATTCCAAGGAGGAGGGAAGCACATGAAGGTGCTAGAGTGTCAAAAGAGTGGATGATAATCTCAGGGCAAGATGAAACATGTGGAGAGAGAAACCTGTGGACACCCCAGCCATCAAAAAAATGGAAAGTTATCCCAGTTGCTTACTCCCATAAGTGGTGTACACAGGGGACACCCGATTATGAGATTCCTGTATGAAGAAATGCAGGGTCAATCCTGTAAACAAAGAACACGGTAAGAATGGCAAAGGAGCTTTTAAAGTGCAGGAGGAAGGTGTGGCCACAGTGGTTTACAGTGAGGGCTGAGTGAAAGGAGAACGGCTGTCTTTACTTGCCAAGGAGTCACCCCAGGAATGAGAAAGTGCCCAGTCCTGCATCATTCCCAGGATTGGTTGTTGTGCTCCAGAGGATATTCATTGGCTGATACTTGAAGTAGATCACCAGCGCTTTCTTCCTACTCCTTCTTAGTCTTGAATCTCTGCTGAAACCTGTTCAGCTTCATAGTGCCGTGCAAGCCTCCACTGACAGAGGGGTGATGACTGCTTTTGAGGCACACTGGCTGGGAATTGAACCGGGGTCTCCCACTGATATTGTTGGTACTTACCATTGAGTTAATTCTAGTTTATGGTGGCCCCATGTGTCCAGAGTAAAACTGTTCCATAGAGTTTTTAGGGTTGTGACTTTTCAGAAGCAGATCCCTGTCTTCCAAGGTTGGTTCGAACTGCCAAACTTTTGGATAGTAGTCCAGTGCTTAACCATTTACTTCTCCCAAGGATTCCCTCCCATAAATAGCTTAATGTAATTAACCAGGTCAGAAAATTTATGGTAGGGTTCTAATTGTACCTAAAAGATAGCCAAGGTGGTTGTTATTGTTAGATACTGTCTAGTTGGTTCTGACTCATAGTGACCCTATGCACAACAGAACGAAACACTGCTCAGTCCTGCACCAACCTCATAATTGTTATTATGTTTGAGCCCATTGTTGCTGACACTGGGTCTGTCCATCTCATTGGCAGTCTTCCTCTTTTTCACTGACCCTCCACTTTACCAAGCATGATGTCCTTCTCCAGGGAGAAGTCCCTCCTAACAATATGTCTAAAGAGAGAGATGAAGTCTTGCCATCCCTACTTCTAAGGAGCATTCTGGCTGTACTCCTTGTAAAACAGATTTGTCTTTTCTTTTGGCAGTCCATGGTACTTTCAGTATTCTTTACCAATCCTGTTATTCAAATGCCATTGATTCTTCCATGATCTTCCTTATTCATTGTCCAACTATCACAAGCATATAAGGTGATTAAAAATACCATGGCTTGGGTCCTTGTTGTCCTTAAGTGCTTTGAGTCAGTTCTGACTCATGGCAACCGTATATAGGGTTTCCAAGGAGCAACTGATGGGTTTGAACTGCCAACCTGTGGTTAGCAATACAGTGCTTATCCTAAAGCATCACAGTTGGGTCAGGAGCACCTTAATCCTCGAAGTGACATCTTTGCTCTATGTCACTTTAAAGAGGTTTTTTGTAGCAGATTTCCCTAATTCAAAATGTTGTTTGAGTTTTAGACAACTGCTTCTAGGAGCATTGATACCTTTAATAAAGGAAGTAAAAATGAAAAAGGTGCTGGGCGGAGCTAACTGTTTGTATTCAACTCAATGGCTAACTTATAGCTTGGTGGTTAGAACAAACACATCCAATGGTGACACAGAAGAAAGTCCACTTTCGTAAAGACGACATCCAAGGAAACCTTACGGGGCAGTGTTGCTCTGCAGCACATGAGGCGTTTGCTCAGAATTCATCATTTATCTCAGTCAAGATCTGTGCGATAGGTATGAAGCCAAGTTCCAAGAGCTAAGCTACAAGATTGGATGAAAACAACCTAAATGGCCATCCATGGAAGGGTTGATTATAAATAAACTATGGTGGTGGTGTTGGTGGTGGTGTTGGTGGTGGTGTGCTGTGGAGTCAATTCTGACTCATAGCAATCCTGTACAGGGTTTCCAAGGCTGTAAATCTTTACGGGAGCATCTTTCTCCCACGGAGCGTCTGGTAGTTTTGAATAGCCGACTTTGAGGTTAGCAGCTCAGCTCATAAACACTATGCTATCAGAATTCCTTAAATAAACTATGGTAAATACATATAATTGAATATTACACAATGTAAAAGAACAACGAATCTGAGAAACATTTCATAACAAAGATGAACCTGGAGGACATTATTGTTATTAAGTGCCATGGAGTCAGTTCTGACTCATAGTGACCCTGTAGGGTTTCTGAGGAGTGGCTGATGAGTTTGAGGTACCGATCTTGTGGTTCAAATCGACCTTGTGGTCCAGTGCTTATCCTATGGCGCCGCACCTGAAATAAGCCAATTACAAAGAGGACAAATATTGTGTGAGACCAGTATTGTAGAGAGTCTAGAAAAGATTTTCACACTAAAAGAAACATTTATTGATCGTTACTAGGGGAAAGAAGGGTAAATCACTAACTGTAGGGTGTTTCTCTAAGTAAGTCAATGGCTTATCCTACAGCACCATACCAGGACTCCAACTGTAGGGTTGTTGTTAAGTGCTGAGAGTCAGTTCCAACTCATAGCGACACTACATAGGATCTCTGAGGAGCGACTGGTGAATTTGAACCACTGACCTTGCAGTTCAAACAACCTTATGGTCCAGTGCTTTATCCCACAGTGCCACACCAGGACTACAGGGTGTGTTAATATATACTAACTTGGGTGCTGGAGAAGGCAAAATTAATTAATTAAATGGTGTTGGTTGGAGATTAAAAAACAATTTTTTAAAAGAGTGATAAGCCCAAATGTGTTTTCACTCCCTGAGTAAGAGATTGTGTGAAGCAAAATGCTCTGTGTATGTGTGATTTTTTTGGATAAAGGTCAAAATTGTTTGAGGGAAACTGAGGCATCCTTCTGTCATGTTGTGAGGGTTCCTCCACAGTACATTGGTGGCTTTGAAGACTCCCCACATACACACACTGCTGTGCCTTGAGATTATTAGACTGACCCCGCCCCCTAGAGAACACGGGCCTGATAAGACTGTTTCTGTTTTCTGCAGTCCCCAGGAGGGAAGGAACTTGGGTAGTAACCAGTTCCTTCAGCAACTCTTACCAGCTGTTGATAGATGCCTAGTTTGGGGGCCATGAGGTGCTAGATGGGAGCTTGAACCCTGTCTCTGATCCTACCTAACCTTTCGCATCCCAGGACGGTGGTTGAAAGAAGCTGACTTGGATCTGAAGGACAAGTCTACCTCTGCCTGGGTGTTCCACAAGGAGCCTTGGTGGTGCCATAGGATAAGTACTGGACCACAAGGTTGATTTGAACCACAAGATCAATCAGTGCCTCAAACTCACCAGCCACTCCTCAGAAACCCTACAGGGTCACTATGCATCAGAATAGTTTCAAACCCACCAGCCTCTCCTCAGGAGAAAGATGAGGCTCTCTGCTTCCATAAAGATTTACAACCTGGGAAACCCTATACAGGGTCACTATGAGTTGGAACTGACTCAATAGCAGTGGTTTACGGGTGTTCCAAGGAAGGAGACAGGGCAGATTGGAGTTCTACTGGTCCCACTTGACATCTAGCTTAAAAAATACCTGATCTGCTATCTCTCAGAAACTTGTCATTCCGCCACAAAAACGACAGGAACAGGACAAGACACCGTGTGACACATTTCCATGGAATGCTGGTGGTCTAAGAAAATGGCTTTAGGCAACCAGCAGAATTCCCTCTCCCCCAAAGAATGAGCACTGCTAGGCTAATTACAAACCTTCATTATTGATTGCTGTGAGTTCCTTAAGGCAGTGGTTTCCAAGCCTGGCTGTTCGTCAGAATCACCCTGGGGAGTTTAGGAAACAAAAACAAAGAAACAAAGATAGATTCTTTGCCCTTCTCCTAGAGCTAGGATCAAAACTTCAGACTCAGGGAATCAGTAGTTTTAAAATGAATTCCCTAAAGTTTAGTAATGATAATTAATGGTAGCATGTAGGAGGTGGATATCCAGGTGCTCCCTGCAGACTTACTTCAGCTTTGTTGTATGTTTGACATTTTCATAATAAATACCAAAAAAAAAAAAAAAAACAAACAAAAAAACACCCCAAAATAAAGGGATATACAAGCAATTCTGATGTGCAGCTAGATTACAGTCCTAAGGGACACTTGGTTAATTTACAAATATGTTTTTTATATTCTCTTCGATTAGACGATGTATCACATAGAACCATGCTTTTCATTCATCAAGTAACAAATTTGTGAGCTTCAGCCATTTGCAAGGCGCTCTGGTAGCATACTGGTTATAAGTAGGGCTGCTAATCTCAAGGTCAACAGTTGGAAACTACCAGTTGTTCCACGGAAGAAAGATGAGGCCTTCTGCTCCCATAAAGCTTTACAGCCTCGGAAAGTCTATGCAGGGTGGTTATGAGTCGGCACCAACTCCATGGCACACTATCACCAGCACTGCTATTTGCATAAGAGTTTGGTGGCACAAACAGTTAAGTTCTCAGGTGCAAATTGAAAGGCTGCTGGTTAGAACTCACCTGCAGGAGAAAAACCTGGCAATCTCCTTCCTAAAAGATAACAACAAAAAAATGGAAGGGGAAGGCACTGGGAGGGGTGCAAGATTAAAGGCAACAGAGGTAAATATAGTTATATACACAATCTCGCACAATCCCACAATAACAGTGATCTACGCAAGGATGCAAGGTTAAACAAACAGGTGTGGAAGGGAAAGTAAGACTATGCACATGGTATTTCTACATGTGTATTTACCATTGCTGTAAACATATCCATGAACTTGGTGGAACATAGAGGCAAAGTGATGAAAACGTCTTAGACATTACCAAACACCTTGAGGGAATGAGTTGCTGGGCTCAGGACCATAGTCTCCAGGGACACCAAGGTCAATTGGCATAACCTAGTTATGGTGTTGGAGAAGAATATTAAAAATACCATGGACTACCAGAAGAAAAAACAAATCTGTGTTGGAAGAAGTATGGCCAGAATGCTCCTTAGAAGCCAGGATGGTCAGACTTAGTCTCTCATACTACAGACATATTATCAGGAGGGACCAGTCCCTGAAGAAGGACATCATGCTTGGTAAAGTGGAGGGACAGCAAAAATAGAGGGAGAGCTCCAATGAGATGGGTTGGCATAATAGCGGCAATGATGGGCTCAAGGGTAGCTGCAATTGTGAGGATGGTGCAGGACTGGGCAGTGTTTTGTTGTGTTGTACATCAGGTGGCTATGAGTTGGAACTAACTCCATGGCCCTTAACAACAATAACCAGTCCACAAAAGCAATGTTCTACATCCTGGTTTAGTGAGTAGTGACTGAGGTCTTAAAAGCTTGTGAGTGATCACATAAGGTGTAACTAATTTCCCCAAGCTCCGTGTCTGGAGCAAAGAAGAGTGAACAAAATTGAGGATACATGGAAATAATTAGTCCAATAGACAAATTAACTACTGGAACCTCAGCCTCCAAACCGGAAGACCAGAAGAACTAGATGGTACCTGGCTACCGCTATCAACTGCTCTGAAATGGACCACACTGGAAGGTCCTGAATAGAATAGGAGAAAATGTGGAACAAACTCAAAATCAGGAAAAAGACTAGGCTTACTAGTGGGACAGAGACCAGTGGAACCCTGTGACTGTGGTCGTTAGTCACACTTCAGGTCTGGAAAGACACTCACCTCCATGGCTCAGCTCTCTATGTTGTTGTTGTTGTTAAGTGCCATCGAGTCGGTTCCGACCCATAGCGACCCTGTACAGGGTTTCCGAGGGTGTAAATCTTTACGGGAGTAGAAAGCCTCATCTTTCTCCCGCGGAGCGGCTGGTAGTTTCGAACCAGCTCTCTATAAGGGAACAATAATATTGGGGAGGTATGCACTCCTTAGAATAATCAACCATTTGAGATAAAAAGGGCAGCATTTACCCCACGACAAGGTTCAGCAGGGTTGGGAAGGAAGGCAGAATGGAAATAGGGAGAAAGTGACATGTTGCTACATTTTGGGAATTGTAGTCAATGATATAAATCAAAATGTATATGAATTGGTGAATAGAAACCTCATTTCTCTGTAAACTTCCACTCAATTCACACACACAAAAAGACAGCCTACAAACCTCTAAGGGGCAGTTCTACTTTGTCAATATGGGATGGTTATGAGTCACTATTGATTTGACAGCACTCAACAACTGTACGCCCTTGCTGGGTGCTGGGAGTTTGGAGGTGGGGTAAAAGGCTATTTCCTTAAAAACATCACGAAATACCATTCATACCCAATTGTTGTTGTTGGTAAGTGCAGTTGAGTTGGTTCTGACTCAGCGACCTTGTATAGGGTTTCTGAGTAGCGACTGGTGGGTTTGAACTACCAATCTTGCAGCTCAAATTGACCTTGCAGTCCAGCGCATTATCCTGAAGTGCCACATCAGGACTCCATTGTTGTTGTTGTTGTGAAGTGCTGTCAAGTCGGTTCTAATCCATAGCGACCCTATATAGGGTTTTCGAGGAGCAGCTGGTGAGCTTGAACCTCCCATCTTGCAGTTCAAACGGCTTTGCAGTCTGGTGCATTAACCCACAGTGTCACAGCATGTAAAACATGAAAGTATACCCATTGCAAGTATGAGCAAGATGGTAAGACAAAGGAGACTTTGGGGTTCAGGTGGCTTAGGTAGTGCCTTTGTCTGTGGTTCAAATCCACCAGCTGCTCTGAGAGAGAAAGATGAGACTTTCTGCTCTGGTAAGATTTATTGCTTCAGAAATCGTATACACGGTTGCTATGAGTCAGAACTAACTTTACAGCACACAATCCATTTCCACAAATTTTCCGTGACTGTAAACAGAAACGCAGTACCTCTCACACAACATTTCCCCACTTTCCTACCCCCCAGTCCCTGATAGTCAATCACCTACTTTCTGTCTCTATATTTGCGTATTCTAGGTCTTTCAGATTAGTTGTTGTTTGTTAAGTGCTGTTGAGCCAGTTCCAACTCATAGTGACCCTTCGGAATCAACTCGATGGCACTTAACAACAACAATAGGGTTTCTAAGGAGCAGCTGGTGGGTTTGAACTGGCAACCTTGTGGTTTAAAGTCATTGCTGATCTTACAGCACCACACCAGGAGTCCATATCAGTAGCATCACACAGTATTTGTCCTTTTGTACCTAACATAATTTACCCAACATCATGTTTTCAAGGTTCATGTATGTCATACCATATATCTGAAATTCATTTTTCTTTATAACTGAATAATATTTCAAAACCACATTTTATTTATCCATTCATCTGTTGATAGACACTTGGGTTGTTTTTGTCCACCTTTTGACTTTTGTGAAGAACAGTGCTGCAATGAATATTGGTGTAGAAATATCTGTTCGAGTCCCTCTTTCAATTCTTTTGTGGGACTCACAGATCACAGAAAAATTGCAGATGACAGGTTGGTGAGGGTGTGGAGAATCGATCTCATATCTGTTGTTGATGGGAATATAAAATGGTGCAACCTAGTGTAGCAAGGATTGTGAGATTGATGCTGGATCAGGGAGTGTTTCGTTCTGTTGTGTAGCTCGACAGCACTTAACAACAGCAACAGTGGGTATGAGGAGTTCCCGTGAGGTGCAAATGGGTAACGCACTCACTGTTAGTTGGAAGGTTGGAAGCTCAAATCTACCTGCAGGCATTGCAGAAGAAAATTCCAGTGATCTACCCTGTGGAGCACAGCTCTTCTCTAACATACAGGGTGTTCCCATGAGTTGAAATGGAATCTTCCAGCAACTGGTTTGGCTTTATTTTAAGTGGGTGTGAGGATAAATACACTTTTGAGTGTACGATCTGTTTCAGAATAAAAAACACTGTTAAAAAAGACAGTATCCTAGTCTGTATAAACTCATAGTCCAGTGAGAAGACGGGAAGGTTAGAGAGATCAAATAACTATAGAATAATGTGATAAATGTGGGAACGGAGACACATTGTCAAAATCTTGGAAGCAGTGGGAGTGTGTGACTGAGCCTTATTTTTGGTGAGGGCATGGAGTGAGGTGGGGGCGGGGGGGGGTGGAGAAGCTAGGGAAGAGGTGGTCACTTTGCTGCAGAAAGGAAGAGGGAGCTGTTGTCCAGGACAAAAGGAGAGAGAAAGGGCATTCTTTTAAGGAAGGAGAGAAACAACCAAGAAGCAAGCTCCAGACTGGCCAAGCTCTGAGCTACTGCGCTCGTGCTTTTTCTGTATCAATGTGATGCATTTCGTATAGACTAGAAAGAAGGCTTCGCAGTGCTTAGAGTTAGGAAATGGGATGTGAATACAATGTTATTTTGGTATAGATTGGAAACCCACATAATGTTTTCCAAAGGCCAGAGGCTTGTTGTTGCTGATGTTACCAAGTGCTGTGGAGTAGGTTCCTATTCATAGTAACCCTGTATAGAGTTTCCAAAGAGCCTCTGGTGGACACGTAATGTAAATGCATTGCTACCTTATGGGCCTGTTTTAGCTATCTGGTGTTATGGTGGTTTGAGGAGTCCTGGTGTGAAGCTGTAGGGTAAACACTGGACTGAAAGGTTGGTTTGAACCACAAGGTCATCAATTCAAACCCAGCAGCTGCTCCTTGGAAAACCTGTAGAGGGATCAACTCAACAGCCCTTTAACAACACCACCGCCACTGTGGTATGCAGAACAAATCTATCACAAGTGGTTGGGTTTAGCAAACAAATTTATTTTCTCACAGTTTAGGAAGGCTGGAACTCTGACACTAGGGGGAAGGCTCTCTCTATGTGCTATGGACGTAGGTCCTTGAATCTTTTCATTCTTAGGTTCTTTGGCGGTCTTGTTGCAAGTGTCCTCTCCTCCATTTGTACTTGCTTACTTAATCTGCTCTTTAATACCACAAGGTGTTGTTATTGTTAAGTGCTGTTGTGTTTTCGGACTCATAGCAATGCTGTACAGGTTTTCGGAGGAGCAGTTGGTGGATTTGAATTGCTGACCTTCTGGTTCATAGTCCAGTGCTGGTCTTACAGCACCAATTACCACAAGAGATTGGCCTAAAACACACCCCACATGAATCCTCCCTCATTAACACAACAAAGAAAATCCATTCCCAAATAGATATGACCTTAGATGTGCCACCCACTGTCATCAAGTTTGATTCCAACTCAAAGCGACCTCGTATAAGGTTTCTGAGCCTATAAATCTTTATGGGAGCAGAAAGTCTCATCTTTTTCCTACAGATCAGCTAGTGGGTTTTAACTTGTGGTTAGCAGTCCAATGTTTATCCTACAGGGGTTAGGATTTACAACACATATTTTTTTGGGGGGGGGGGCACAATTCAGTCGATAATACAATTCAATTTAAACCTGGGCTTTAAAAAAAAATCTGCATTATAGAAGTCAACCCTTCATTGGGGTCATCTTATAATGTCATTTTAGCGACTCTTTGAGGATAAGGTGGTTGTTGTTGTTGTTAAGTGCCATCCAGTCAGTCCCAACTCATGACGACCTGTGTAGGGTTTCTGAGGAGCGGCAGGTGAGTTTGAACAGCCAACCTTGTGACTCAAACTGACTTGTGGTCCAGTGCTTATCCTGTAGATAAGGTAATGCTATTAATTTAATGCAAACATTCTTAGGAGTTATGAAAGTAATAGCAAAAATTCATTAAAAAGTCACCTTGTGGATTTTCAAGTTGATAGGATGTTTTATTATGAAGTCACTTAACTATGGATGAAGTGACAGACAATTTAAGAAATACTCTGTTACAAACAACACTGGCCTGGAGGAAGTGATGGAGACAGCAGTTTACAAATTGCAGCTCCTTATTTGCTTATACAGGTGACTATATCTTTGCTTAGTCTTTGTGATTTTAAATAACCCACCCGGACTCCTAGTGTGGTGCTGTGGGTTAAGCACTGCCAGTTTGAACTGCACAAGGTCGGTTTGAACCACAACAGTTTCAACCAACCATTCCTTGGAAACCCTATACAGGGTCGCTATGGATCCGAACTAACTCAACAGCACTTAACAACAACAACAATGCTTGTGGTTGGAATTCTGGTGTGGTGTTGTAGGATAAACACCTGCAAGGCCAGAAGCAACTCTACAGCACAACTTCCATTCTCTTCTTCCCTCAGTCCCTGGAAACCACTAATCTAGTTGTTTTCTCTAAGCATTTGAATTATGGTGTTGGAGAAGAATATTAAAAGTACCATGGACTGCTAGAAGAACAAACAAATCTGTACTGCCAGAATGCTCCTTAGAAAGCAGGATGATGAAATTCTGTATTTTATACTTCAGACATATTATCAGGAAGGACCAGTCACTGGAGAAGGATATTATGCTTGTAAAGTGGTAAGTCAGAGACGAAGAGGAAGACCTCCAATGAAATGGATTGGCAAAGTGGCAGCAGCAACGGGCTCAAGCTTAACAATGATTGTAAGGATGGTGCAGTACTGGGCAGTGTTTTGTTCTTTTGTTCACAAGGTTGCTTTGTGTCAGAACTGACTCTACAGCATCTAACAATAACAACAACATAAATTTTATAAGATTGATAGTAATGCAAATGACTCTTGTCCATAAAAATGCAAAATATTCTGGAAGAATGTATTTTATTGGCCTGTAGATATTGACAACAACAAGATATTGATTAGTTTTGCCAGATTTTTGCATCTATTTGTAAATTAATATCAGCACTCATCACGCTATATTTATATATGTGGTACTTCAAGTGCTCTGTTTAATCTATTTAACATCTTACTGGTTTCCTCATCAATTGATGAGTTGAGAAGACATTTTAAATCTATGAGAGTCATGATTATAGCTTTAAAAGTTATATTTTAATAAGATAGAAATAAATATGAAATCTTCCTATTGCCAGCACATTTCAATATTTATTGGAATACATGAAATATTCCCACAATATTTCTATGAATGTAGAATTTAGAAATAGGTAGATTGGAGTTTGAGAAATGTCAATGCACACTCAATTTTTATTGAACAAGATTAAATTAAAATCCTCCTAGAAAATGTCCTTTAGTCTTAAATCCATATTTTTCAATTGGTTAAAGTCACATGACTTTGAATAAAATAGAAAATCAAATAGAAATTTTGTAATACAAGATATGTGGAGGACTTCTGGCAAGATGCAGACAAGGCAGATATACTCCACAAACCCGCTCCAACAAAGATATGAGAGACCAAATGAAGCAGACATAAATGAGAATCCTTTATGAGATTCTCATAAAGGAGAGAAGTGGGTTGAATACTTGCTGGGAGGAGAAGCTGAGCAGGGGTGGTGAGAGAGGGAGACTGGTTGGTGAAAGGCAAGTCAGACGCGGTATGACTACCTTGAAATTTTGTGAGTAGCTTTGGTGACAGAAGGTGGCCTGGCAGAGCAGGTTCACAAAGGCGATGGGAAAGGTATGATTCATTCTTTTCCCCCATGCTTTCCTGGTGACCAGAGGTGTGGCCAGTTTCCACACTCATCCACCCCCAGAACAAAATCTGCTCTCCAGGAATTTGAAGACACATGGTTGGGAGCCACAGCAGTGTGAGCCAGGGGCCAGCTACATCACTTTGGTGCCTGGATTTGGGCAGCATTGGCTCCAGACCTACAGAACCCACAGAGTCATCAGACCAGCATTAGGCTAGCAGAAACCTTCATCACCAGCCAGCCTGCTCCCTTATTCCTTGTGGTCCTAACAAATACTGATACCAGCTCCATCAAGTTCCTCCATGAACTACTTCCAGACTGAGTGTTCTGAACATAGGCAACAAGAACTAAAAGGGCTCCACCTAGGGCCAGGAACTCTGCTGCCACATCCCTCATATACCCACTTTGGCTGGCAGGAGAACCCCAGAATTTTCTCCCCTCCAGGTCCAATGGATGTACTGTTTTTGTTTGTTTGTGGTTTTGTTTTTCCCCTTTCATAGTTTCACTGTTTTTGTTTGTTTCTTTCTTCTTTTTCCATTCCCTTGAATTTTATCCTGGTGTGAACTGTGTGTTAATGTGCTGGGCTGCAAAGTAGTTTCAAGCTCAACAGCTGCTCCTCAGAAACCCTATACAGGGTCGCTATGGGTCAGAACAGGAGCTCTGGTTGCATAGTGCTTACGAATCAGGCTGTGAACTGCTAGGTCAGCAGTTTGAAACTACCAGCTGTTCTGTGTGAGAAAGATGAGGCTTTCTGCTCCCATAAAGATTTATAGCCTCGGAAACCCTGTACAAGGTTGCTATGAGTTGGAACCAACTCCATGGCACATAACCAATCACAGTGGGTCAGAACCGACTTGGCAGCATTCAACCACATCTCCACTATTATTTTTTACCTCTTTTTCTCAATTCCCCTCTTCTTTTTTGTTTCCTTTTGATCTTTACTACTCTCTACTCTCTCTTTTCAGCTTCCCTCTCCCTGGTTTTCCCAAAGATTAAAAAAAATTTCTTGCTTCTACTTTTTCTTTTCTTTTTAACAAAAGTTTATTCTTAAATGTACAACAGACTCCAAGACAGCACTTCAATTTAACTATATGCAGTAAGAGATGTAATAGTTGGGATTCAAATGTTTAAACAGAAATGGAATCAAGGTTAATCATCCACTCAGTCACAAAGTTTATTTTTTGACAGATACCTGTGGCTAGGGGTTCCTTCCCTGTAGCTTTTGCTTTTAGCTCTTCAAATTTCTTTTGCTCTTTCTTTTGGTTTCTGCTTGAAAGCCTTGTCTGCCTTGTCCATTTCCTTGGGTTGTTTCAGGATCTTCTTCTTGCCACCTTTGAGCCCTGGCATGGCGCCTGCCACCCCTTCCATAGACTTTCCACTGAAAGCAGAACTTATCTTTGACTTCTATAGCTCCATTTTCTTGTTCTTCGTTTCTCTTTTTAGCTCTTATATATATATTTTTCTGATTGCTGCCTGCTTTTCTTTCATTTTTTTCCCTCCTTTATTATTTTCTGTTTCCATTGTTGCTGGCTTTTTTGTTTATTCTGCTTTGTTTTCTTGTGTGTGTGAGTGTGTGTTTATCTTCTTTCTCAACTGACAGGATACATCATCAGTGCCCATGCAACCCAGCCACGGCCATTCCCTCTCTAGCTCTCCACTGGGAAATAACCAATACTAGTTTATATACATCCTGGTCAATGGTTTGTTGTTGTTAAGTGCCATCGAGTCAGTTGTGACACATAGCAACCCTGTATCTGGTCAATGATAGACAACAGCAAACACCAGCCAAACCCATGCTAAGCTGAGGAAGGGGCATGAACAGAGAATGAATGGTACACAAGCTTCCATTCTCAAACAACACCCACCGTAGACAGTTGGTGAGAGTCTAAGAACACAATAACATACAATCATCCATTAAATATATGCAGGAGAACAACACTATGTCCCAGAGAGAGCAGGCAATATTAGCTCACATGAAGAAATAAGAAAGAATGGCTCAAACAAATAACCAAGATGCAGAACCAGAAAATATTTTTGAGGAAGAAAAGGTAATGGAACTAACTGAAAAAGAATTCAAAAGAATGATATTTAAGTCCCTTCAAAGGATTGACAGACAGATCAAGGAAAGCAAGGAGAATATAGAAAAACTTTAGAAGAATTCAGGAAATCACTACTCGAACAAATAGACAAAATAAATGCAAAATTTGAAACAATATAAAATCTGTAATTAGAAATCCAGTAGTATAATATCAAGATTTCAGAAATGGATATTATATTGAAAGGCACAGAAGTATACTGGAGACAATGGAAGCCTGAATTAGTGAGCTTGGACATAAATCTTTCAATATTAGTATGCTAGAAGAACAACCATAAAAAAGAATGAAAAAATACAAAGAAATCCTAAGAATTATTTGGGGCTCCATAAGGAGGAATAACTTATGGATAATCAAATTCCAGAACAGGAAAAGACAATAAAAACACAGAGAAAATTGTCAGAATTTGGGAAGAAAACTTCCCTAACATCATGAAGGATGAGAAGCTAAGCATACAAAAAGCTGACTGAACACTAAACAAGATATATCCCAAAAGAAATTCACCAATGCATATCATAATCAAACTTTCCAAAACCAAAGATGAGAAAAGAATGCTGAGAACAGCTCAAGAAAACAAAGTCACCTACAAAGAAGAACCAATAAGACTAAACTCTTATTTCTCAGCTGAAACCATGTAGTCAAGAAGGCAACAGGATGACATATGCAAACATCTGAAAGAAAAAAATTGCCACCCAAGAAATATATACCTACCAAAGTTGTCCTTCAAATACAATGACACAATTAAAATATTTTCAGATAAATAGAAATTAAAGACATTTGTAATAACCAGACCACACTTACAAAAAATACAGAAGTGAAAAAATTACTAAAGACAAAAATTCTTTGGACTGAGAATTTATAACAGCAGACAACAACCTGAGTATACCATACATGACACCACTCAGAACTCAATTCAGATATGTTGTTGTTGTTGTGAAGTGCCATCGAGTCGGTTCCGACCCATAGCGACCCTGTACAGGGTTTCCAAGGGTGTAAATCTTTACGGGAGTAGAAAGCCTCATCTTTCTCCCGCGGAGCGGCTGGTAGTTTCGAACTGCTGACCTTAAGGTTCGCAGCCCGATTCGTAACCACTACGCTACCAGAGCTCCTTCCAATTCAGATATAGAAGTATTTAAAGTAAGACAAACCTATAAGACAGAAAATAGGGAACCAGAGATATCAATGTATAATGAAGTGAACTATGAGGCAAAGGAAGGAATAGTATAGATACAGAACTTACAAATGGTGAAGGGGTCAAGTAGATTTCAAAATAAAGTAGACTGTTTAAAATGGGGAAACAATGAATAAACCATAGGGTAACCTCAAAGAGAAGTAATGCTCCAAATCAAAATTAAAAAGAGAAAAATCAGAAAGATTTAGTAAACATTAATACATCAATAGCTGTTTGAACTGCAAGGTCCATGGTTCAAGTTTACCAGCAGCTCCTTGGAAACCCTATACAGGGTCTCTATGGGTCAGAATCGACTCGACAGCACTTAACAACAATACATCAGAAATAAAAATGAAAAGAAAAACCTACAAATAAAATGAACAAAGCACAGAAAATTATGTGGAACAAAGAAACCAGTGGCACCACACACACACACACAAAAGAACAACAACAAAAAAAACCACATACAGCAAATTGACAGCAATAAATTCATAACTATTGAAATTGCACTGAATGTAAATGGATTAAATATACCAGTCAAGAGACAGAGAGTAGTAGAATGGATAAGAAAACAAAATCCTTTAATATGCTGTCTACAAGAGACCCATTTTATACATAAGACAGAAATAGACTCAAAATCAAAGGATTGAGAAAATATATCAAACTAATGGCAATAAAAAATGAACATGAGTGGCAATATTAGTTTTTTTATAGAATAGACTTTAAGGCAAAAACCAACACAAGAAACAAAGCAGGACATTATAGCATGAGAAAGGGGTCAATTGAACAAGAGGACATAACTATTATATCTGTGCCCTCAACGAAAGAGCATCAAAATACAAAAATTAAGTCTAATAGAACTAAAGAAATAAATAGGTAACTCTATAACAATAGTAGGAGCTCTGGTAGCGTAGTGGTTACGAATCGGGCTACAAGCCGCAAGGTCAGCAGTTCGAAACTACCAGCGGTTCCATGGGAGAAAGATGAGGCTTTCTACTCCCGTAAAGATTTACACCCTCGGAAGCCCTGTACAGGGTTGCTATGAGTCGGAATCGACTCCACGGCACATAACAACAACAACAACAAATAACAATAGTAGGAGATTTTAATATACTTCTTTTGATGAAGGACAGAACTAGAAAGAAACTCAACAAAGCACAGAACTAAACAACACAATCAACAAACTGTACCTCATGAAAATATACAGTGTTCAACTCAACAATGGCACAATACACACTCTTTTCCAGTGCATATGGAACATTCTCCAGACTAGACCATATGTTAGGCCACTAAGCAAACCTCAATAAATTTAAAACATCAATATTACTAAAAAGCATCTTCTCAGATCACAGCACTATAAAATTAAAAATCAATGAAAGGAAGATCAAATAAGAAAAGTCAAGTACATTGATATAGATTAACATTCTGCTTAAAAGCTACTGGGTAATAGAGCAAATGAAAAATGAAATTATAAGAAAATCCTTGAAACGAGTGCAAACTGAAATACACCATACCCAGTGCTCAGAGTGCTCTTTCTAGTGAGAAACACACACATCCAAAACAAGAACCAAAATCAATACTATAGCCCTACATCTCCAACAATTAGCAAAACACCAGCAAAATAAGCCTACTGCCACCAGAAAAAAAGAGAAATAATAAAGGTTAGAGCAGAAATGAATGAAATATAAAATGGAAAACCTATAGAAAGAATCACCAAGACAAGAAATTGGTTATTTGCAAGGATTAGTAAAATCAACAAACCAATGGCAATTCTAACAAAATAAATTGAAGAGAAGATACAAATAACATGAATAAGAAATGATATGGGTGACCTCACAATAGAATCAATGGAAATAAAAAGGATAACAACAGCGTGCTATAAAGAACTGCACTCCAACAAAATTGAAAATCTAGAAGGGATGGACAAATATCTAGAAACACACGGCCCAACTACACTACCACACACTGAAGTAGAAAACTTGAAAAGGCCTATAATAAGAGAAAAAATTGATCACATTATTGAAAAAAAACCTCCCAATTAAAAAAGTCTAGGCAAGGATGGCTTTATTGGTGGATTCTGCCAAACAGTCAGAGAAGAGCTGACATCTATTCTATGCAAATTATTCCAGAATATAGAAAACAACACTTCCTGAATTCATTTTATGAAGCAAGAATAACTAGCATCACTAAAAAAGAAAATTATAGACCAATGTCCCTCATGAACACACAGG
>NW_006408625.1:4188860-4199980 GCF_000296735.1 Chrysochloris asiatica
ATATATTGGAACTCATCAATAGATTCGGCAAAGTGGCAGGATACATGATCACCATGCAAAATCAGTTGGATAGCCTTACACTAATAAAAAGCGCTCTGAAAAGGCAATCAGGAAAACAATACCATTTACAATAGCCACCCAAAGATAAAATATTGTTATTGTTAGGTAATGTCAAGTCGGTCCCGACCCAGTGCAACCCTGTGCACAACAGAATGAAACTCCGCTTGCTCCTGCATCTCTCTCACAATTGTTGTGCTTGAACCCATTGCTGCTGTCTATCTCATTGGAGGGCTTCCTCTTTTTCACTGGCCCTCCTCTTTAAAGCATGATGTCCTTCTCCAGAGACTGGTCCTTCCTGATAAAATGTCCAAAGTATGATAGCTAAAGTTTTGCCTTCCTGACTTCTAAGGAGCATTCTAGTTGTACGTCTTCCAATAGTTTTTTTCCCCCTTCTTCTTGCAGTTCATGGTACTTTGAATATTCTTCTTCAACACCCTAACTCAAATGCATCAATTCTTGGATTAAATCTAACCAGAAACAAAAGAAATATACAAAACAGCTATAAAACATTACTACAAGAACCCAAAAGACATGTAGAAATGGAGGAATATGCCATGCTAGTGTAAAGGAGTACTTAACATTGTGAAAATGTCAATGCTACGCAGTGCAATCCATGTTGTTATTGTTAAGTGCTGTATAGGGTTTCTAAGGAGCAACTGGTGAGTTTGAATCACCAACCTTGTGGTTCAAATTGACCTTTTGGTCCAGTGCTTTATCCCACAGCACTACACCAAAAGTCTCGATACAATACATTCCCAATTCGGGTTCCAACATAATTCTTTAAGATGGAAAAGCTAATCACTAATGTTATATGGAAAGGAAAGGTACCACAGATAAGCAAAGCATTATTAAATAATAAGAAGAATGTGGGAGGCCTCTCACTCTTCCTAATGTCAAAACACAGCTATAGTAGTCCAAACAGCCTGGTACTGGCCTGATGAGAGACACATAGATGAGTGGAACAGAACTGAGAACCCAGCAGTAAATCCATCCACCTATGGCTAGTTGATCTTTGACAAGAGCTAAAATGTATTAAATGGGAAAGATATAGTCTCTTCAACAAATTGTGTT
Organism: Chrysochloris asiatica; assembly: GCF_000296735.1. Taxonomy (NCBI): domain Eukaryota; kingdom Metazoa; phylum Chordata; class Mammalia; order Afrosoricida; family Chrysochloridae; genus Chrysochloris; species Chrysochloris asiatica. Next base: position 4,189,992 of record NW_006408625.1, read on the forward strand.
GGTAAAACTGAAAATCCGTTTATAGAAAAATGAAACAAGACCCATATCTCACACCACATACAAAAATGAATTCAATGTGGATTAAAGACCTAAATGTAAAGCCTAAAACTACAAAGATCAGTGAAAAATAGGGTCTAACTTGTGTTATTATGAAGTGTCGTTGAGTTGACTCTGACCCATAGCAACCCTGTATAGGGTATCTGAGGAGCTGATGGTGAGTTTGAACTGCCGACCTTGCAGTTCAAATGGCTTTGCAGTCTGGAGCATTAACCCACAGTGACACACCAGGACTCCATAAGGACTAACTTAGGACCTCTAATATATGGCATAAATACACTATCAAACACAACTGAAAACACACTAACTGAAGACAAAATAAATGACTGGGACCTCCTAGAAATTAGACTCTGTGTATCAAAGAATTTTAGTAAAAGAGCAAAAAGAGAACCCACACATTGGGAAAAAATGTTTGGCAATGACATATCAGACAGAGCCTACCCTAAAATTTATAGAGCCCTTCAACATTTTAAGAAGTCAAATACCCTCAGATCAAACCTCCTTCCAAGACTAAGACTCAATGGGAATACACGCTTTGATTGGTGACCACGTTTGTCACCGATAAGGAGAAGTAAGGGAAAACCAGCAATGAAGCTGCAAGCTAAGCCCTACCGTATTCAGTAGACTATTGTGAACCCAGGTGGAGACCTGGTTGGCCAGCAGTGTGGCAGGACCTGGGGACTCTTGGGCCCAGAGTCAGTGACATAGCCACAGAGGACTAGAATGGTGAGTGAAGCATTCAGTTGATAAGAAAAGAGGACATATGCACAAGAACACCCACTCTTGCAGATAATACCCACTTGATCTGGCTTCAATGACTGGATGATCAGAGCTCAACTAGAGAAGAAAGAAGAAGAAAAAAAGAGCAATCTGATACAATTTGATGAACTTGACATACACCTATGGATGCAATAGCTCAAAAGAGGGAACAGCAAGGACCATTCCCAACCCCTCCATACAAAGAGTAGATAGGGATGGGCAATTTGAACATTGGCTACCCAAAATGGAGGGCTACAACGGCAATAAGTGACTGGCTTACAAGCTTTCAAGAGGGAACCTAGATCCAGAGGGCGTGGAGGAAGGTAGAATCTCCACAGAGTAGTACCCAATCTGTCTAGGCGGGGCTGATGAAAAGAAATGCGGATAGGTCTCTTGTGATACAATAGTGAATAATTGTTATCAGGACTGATTGTGAGGGTTGTCAATGTAAAGGTAGAAGTTTTGTAGCAAGGAGGGGAGTGATTAACTTTGCAGTCTAGGAGCAGAGGTCCCTGGGACCATCAAGGGAGAAGAGTGGAGAGCGGGACCCTACCCAGAGAAGCAATGATGCCTGAGATGGAGGCAAAGATAATGACATGGAGAGATGGAGCATCTGGGGACTTCAGACACAGACAGGGAGAGGGGCTGTGTGCTGATGATTGGGAGGCAGGCTTGTAGGGTATACCCGTTGGTTGGTTGATGATGCATGGAGGGGATTGTATCCATGGCAATGAAATGAAATACGATAGGATGAATGTAAAACTAATAATCTCCCATGTAAACTATCACATAATTCACAATAAAACATTAAATAAATAAATAAAGCCAAGAAAAAAAAAAAAGGTCAAATAATCCAATAAAAAAATGGGCAGAGAACAGGAACAGTCACTTAATCAAAGAAGACATTCAGGTGGTCAACAAATATATGAAGAAATGCTCATGGTTATTAACCATTGCTGTTGTTAAGTGCCATCAAGTCATTTCCAACCTATAGCAACCCTGTATAGGATTTCTAAAGAGTGGCTGGTGAGCTTGAACCACTGACCCTGCAGTTCAAACTGACTTTGCAGTTCAGTGCATTAACTCACAGCGGCACACCAGGACTCCATTAGCCATTAGAGAGATACAATGAAATATCATTTCACTCTAGCATTAATAACAATGTTCATAAAAACAGAAAAAAAACAAATACTGGTGAGGATGTGGAGAGACTGGGACTCTCCTACACTACTGGTGGGTCTATAAACTGGTGGAAAATGGTATGGTACTTTCTCAAAAATTTGTAAATTGAAATACTTTATGATCCAGCAATCCCTCTATTGATATATCTTCAAGAAATAAGAGTCACAACACAAATAGATATACACACACCCATGTTCATGGCCGCACTATAGGCAAAAGATGGAGACAGCCTAAATGCCCATCAACAGAAGAAAGGTTAAACAAACTTTGGTACCTACACACAAAGGAATACTACGTGATGTTGAAGAATAATGATGAATCTGCACAGCTGTTCCAATCAGCTGCTGATAAATGCACACAGGACACATCATTCCATCATGAGCATCAGCTTGTAGGTACTTGGCTCTAGCTTCGCGGGTCAGCAAACCTAGCTTCCCCACTAATTGTCTGGAGACACTCACTCTGCAAGCAAGCCTCCTGCCCAAAGTCACTCAGTTTTACTTTGCTCTTTGCACTTGGAAGCCCATTGCTCTCGCGCGTGCTCTGACTCTTGTTTCTGCTCCTGCTGCTCCTCTAGTGTCGCAGTTCTCTGTCCCTGGATTGAGGAGGTTCAATGCACAGGGATCTCCGTGTCCAAAGTACACACTCCACCCTTGGCTCATTTTTGATTGTAGTGAGAACACCCCCTTCTGCTTCTGAGATGGTTCATTTTATACCCATGTTAGAGTTTCAAGTTTTTACAATTACAATTAACTGTACTAGTAACCTATCAGTATCTTCTCCCACCTTCTCCTATCCGTATCCAGCAGGGCAGAAACATTGTTTGGTGGGGGTTACAGACTAGTAGAAGCATTGCAAAATTCAGTACATCACACTCATGCTTTGAAGATGATTGTACCTTTAGGCATCGTGTTCCTGTTCCAAACAGGAAGAAAGGCAACATGTGCTTGCTCATTTAACTTAATTCTTCTTATAATACAACAACAGCTCTCCCAGAACCAGAGGGCTCACACACCCATACCTAGCTGCAAGGGAATCTGGGAAATGGAGTTATTTAGTTGAATACATTGTTGCTTCTGATAAATTTGTGGTTCTGTTGACAAGAAACAAGAGGTGCAGGTTAGGTATGTGCAGAAAGGCTTACCTGAATTAGATAAAATAATGCTATTAGTAATGATAAACAGTTTTATATCCCAAAGAATTTTTGTTTTCTGTAAAGAATAGCTTTCCAGAGACAATATTGTATAGTAGAAAAAATTCTGAAAATCTAGATTCAAATCTTGTGTCTGCCACGTAACAGCTGTGTGACCAGGACTTGTATCCTTCAATCCCTCAGCCAATATTTCTTTATTTGTAAAATTGTTGTTGCTGTTGTTATTAAGTGCCTTCAATTTGGTTCCAACTCATAGCGACCCTGTATAGTATAGTGTTTCCAAGGAGCAGCAGGTGAATTTGAACCACTGACCTCGTGGTTCAAGCTGACCTTGGAGTCCGTACATTATCCCACAGCGCCACACTAGGACTCCTTAGTTGTAAAACTGTTGTTGTTGTTAAGTGCCATCGAGTTGGTTCCGACCCATAACGACCTTGTGAGGGTTTCCGAGGAGCAGCTAGTGAGCTTGAACTGCCGACCTTGCAGTTCAAATGGCTTTGCAGTTTAGTGCATTAACCCACAGTGCCACACAAATAGAAGAGCTGAATTAGCGCTAACATTTTTTCCTCTGTACGAGATATTACTATAGCAATTCCAGTGTAGGCTGACAAAGGAATAAATCTGATGGAAATCAATATGGACAAATGATCTAATAAAGTACCAAATTTGTTCACATGTAAAAAAAATTAGTGAGGTGATGTAGGATCAAAACCCATTTTAGGAAAAAGTTTAAGATATTTATAAAATATTATATTTAGGGAGTTTGATAGGCTAGTCCCTCAGGAATCTGTGAATTTGTTATATGGCAAATGGACTCAGTAGCTGTGATTAAATTAAGTGTTTTGTGATGAGAAGATTATTCTGAATTATTTGGGTGGTTTCAGTGTAATAACATAGGTCCTTGAAAGTGGAATAGGGAGACAGAAGTGGAGGTTAGGTTAAAGCAATATGATTGGGAAGGACTCAACTTGTAATCACCGGCTTTGAAGATGGAGGAAGGGGCCACAAACCAATGAACGTGGGCAGCCTTCAGAAGTCAGGAACAGGAATGAAACATCCTGTTTTTCCCCAGGAACATCCAGAAAGGAACATAACCTTGCCAATATCTTGTTGTTAGGTGCCGTTGAGTTGGTTCTGACGCTTGGTGACCCTATGCGCAACTGAATGAAACACTGCCCAATCCTGTGCCATTCTCACAATTGTTATGCTTGAGCCCATTGCTACTGCTGATGTGCCAATCCATCTCGTTGGAAATCTTCCTCTTTTTTACTGACCCTCCACTTTACCAAGCACGATGTCCTTCGTCAGGGACTGGTCCCTCCTGATAATATGGCTGAAGTTTGAAAGATGAAACCTTGCCTGGCTTCTAAGGAGCATTGTGGCTGTACTTCTCCCAACATGGTGGTGGTGGTGGTGGTTTTGTGCCGTGGAGTCAGTCCCGACTCAAAGGGACCCTATACAGAGTTTCTGAGGCTGTAAATCGGGATCGGAAAGCCTCTTCTTTCTCCTGTGGAACAGCTGGTAGTTTCAAACTGCTAACCTTGAGGCTCGCAGCCCAATTCGTAACTACTATGCTACTAGAGATTTGTTTATTTTTCTGGCAGTCCATGGTACTTTTAATATTTTTTGCCAACACTGTAACTCAAACGCATCAATTCATCTACTGTCTTCCTTATTCATTGCCCAACATTTTGATTTTAGTTAACTGAGACACATGTCAGATTTCTTCTGACCATATCAGAATAGTAAGATAATAAGTAATGCAGCTGTGCTGATTTACTACTACGTTATAGCAGAAACAGGAATTAATATGGCAACTCTCTTTTCCTTATTCATTTGTTCTCTGTTTCTCCAGACCATACACCAAAACTTAGAAAAAATGCATTGTAAAAAGTTGATGTTAATTAATATTAACATTCTCCAGGCTGACTTAACCATTTGTATTGCCTAGTAAAGACATGGTCAGTTTTGACAGATTAGAAGTGGCTGCTGAAGAGGTTTCTGAGCCTACCTAGTAAAGTCAAAGTGGAGAATGACAACACATAGCAATTAAATCCACTTGCCGCTCCACAAGAGAAAGATGAAGCAGTCTATTGTCACAAAGATTTATAGTCTCTGAGACCATATGGAGCGGTTCTACTCTGTCCTATAGGGTGGTGATGAATCAGAAGCCACTTAATGGCAGTTGGTAAGGACTCCTGGCAACCTTCAGTGGAGTCTCAGAAATTGAGATGTCAAGTCCTTGGTAGGATAATCCTTGGGTGGGATAATCCTAAATCTCAGGCTTTCTGTTTAAATCTCATTTTTCCTGTAGGATTCAGCTACCACCGCTCATTAATGTCATTCCTCACTGCTGGTACATTGCAAATTCCTGATTTTCTGTTTCTCTACTTCTGCTTTGTATCAAACTATCCTTTTCCAAATAATCTATACTTAAAAAGATATGTACATGGTTAAAATTTGAGCAGTGGAAAACGGTATGCCATGAAAAATAAGTATCCACATCCTAGTCTTGACTTCAAATCTTCCATGAACTTCTTCAGGGATATTATCATTTCCAGATTTTGCTTCTCTTTTAATATTATTTTTCATACAATTAAGCTTGCATGTGTATATGTCCCTTTCTTTATATAAAAGGCATGCCAAACTATTTTTTTTGTTTTAATTTTTCCCCCCAATAAATATTTATTTTTTTAAATGATGATTTGGATGGAAATTTACAGAGCAAATTGGATTTTCGTGCAACAGTTCATACACATTTTGTTTTGTGATGTTGATTGCAGTCTTCACACTGTAATGGTACTCTTCCCACTTCCTCCCTGTGTTTAACATTTCTTTCCCTTCTTGCCTTCTGAGCTTCATTCTGGGCAAATGCTGTCCTTTGGGTCAACTATGGTTAATTGTTTTAATGAATACATTCCTCCCTGGTGCCATTGTTTATCCTATAGGCTTCTCTATCATTTGGCTGAAAGTTGAGTCATGAGGTTGAGTTTGGTACCCAGCCTGAAAAGTGATTAGGGGCTAAAGTCTTGGGGATTCCACCATTCTCTATTAGACCAGTAAGTCTGGTCATTTTTATGATTTTGAGTTTTGTTCCATATTTTGTACCCATACTAGTAAGACTTTCTAATGTGAACAGTTGGTAAGGGTAGTAGGGCACCATCTAGTCTTTCTGGTTGTGGAGGTTGATGTTCGCCTGGTCCATTTGTCCGTTGACCTAATTGTTTCCTTGTGCTTTTGATTTTTTTCACTTGTCATTGCTTCAGATGAGAAGAAATCCTAGATGGCTGATCACTAAAAAATTTTTTTAATATACCTTTTTAGATCAGTGTGTGTAGTTTCAAATTTGTTCCTATTATCCTTTATCTTTGGGAAATAGGAAATTCCTCATTCCTGGTGTCTTCTGTCACAATCCATCTGTCAATTTGCCATATTGTGGTGACATGCATGTTGCTATAATGCTGGAAGCGATGCTGCTGGCAGTTCAAACACCGAGAGTCACCACAGAGAACAAGTTTCCACAGAGCTTCCAGAGTCAGACGAACTAGGGTAAAAGGCCTAATGATCTACTTTTGAAATCTTGCCAGTGAAAACCTATGGCTCACAACAGCACAATGTTCAGCTTGCTGGCTTTGAACATGTCAACATGAATCGCTTGAAGAGGGCATCATGTTTGGTGAAGCAGAAGGCCAATGAAGTTGAAGGGAGCCCTCGGTGGTTGGATTGGCACAGTAGTTACAAGGATGAACTTGTATGTACATGCTGGTGATGGTGAGGTTGGGGCAGGACCAGGTGATGTCTTCTTCTGTTGTAATAAGCTTGTCATGAGTTGGAAGCAACTTGACATCAGCTGCCTATTGGAGTCCTGATATGTCACAGTAGGATAAGCATTGGATTGTTAACCTCCAGATCAACGTTCAAACCCACCAGCTGATCCTTGAAAACCCTATACAGGGTCTCTATGAGTGAAAACCTACTCAGTGGTACTTCTAATAATAACATCTATCTTTCTAATGCCTTTGATTCTATGGAAAATCGACAGCTCAGAAAAAGTACCATTGATACAACTCATAGTGACTCTGGATCGCACTGGTGGAGACCATTGGGCCTTCAAAATTATGTGATCTGGCCCTGCCAAGGTAACAGTGTTCCAGCCATCACATTGTTGTTGTTGTTTTTAAGTGCTGTGGAGCTGGTTCCGACCCATAGCTACCCTGTATAGGGTTTCCGAGGAGCCGCTGGTGACCTTGAACCACCCACTTTGTGGTTCAAACTGACTTTGTAGTTCACCACATGACTCCAGAGCCATCACATTTGTTGTTCTTGTTAAGTGCTGTCGAGTCAATTCCAACCCATAGCGACCCTGTATAGGGATTCCAAGGAGCAGCTAGTGAGCTTGAACTGCCGACTTTGCGGTTCAAATGGCTTTGCAGTCTGGCACGTTAGGGGGTGAGTTAATTAAATGTTTGACCAAATAAGTTGAATAATTTTGTATGGCTCATGAATGATGTTGTTGTCGTTATGTGCTGTGGAGTCAGTTCTGACTCATAGTGACCCTGTACCGAGGCTGTAAATCTTTACGGGAGCAGAAATCCTCATCTTTCTCCTGTGGAATAGTTGGTAGTTTCGAACTGCTGACTCTGAAGTTAGCAGCCTGATTTGTAACCACTATGCTACCAGAATGCTATAAATATCCAAATGGCCCTTGGCAGAGAAAAGGTTCCTCACCCTTGCTGTATAGGATTTCCAAGGAGTGCATGGTGAGTTTGTTCCATAATCTTCCTAAAAACCCTATATAATACTAATACTAAAAGGCAATTATACCAAATACAAGATCAAATATTTTTAGGAGAACCAAAGATTAACCTTAAATTAAAAAAAATAAAAATTAAGTCATTCAGTTATTAGCATCTTTAACACAGACCAGGACCTTTATTACCAAATCTGTGTTGATTTGATTAGTTGGTGTAATTTGATAGACTCAATTCATAATCAAGATAAAACATTCATGATGATGATGATACTTTAGGTTTGTTTCTTGACAGTACAAACTCTCTTCACAAACCTTTAGTTACTCTGATCAATTCTTCATGAACCAGGGATTATCGTATAATATAAACATTACCTAGTTCATCTCACAATTTTAGCTATTCCATTACTTTATATCTGAGAGTGGTTTAGTAGAAATGGGGCAGCCTTTAAAAGTGAGAAAGCTTCAAAAGAGAATATTGACACCTGGGACAAGGCTATGGCTTGTCATTTACATGGGGGCAGTCACTGCAGAAGCTCCAGAAGTCCCGGCTACTTTTTGGTGGTTTCCTCTCAGGGAATCTTCAATGCCCTTCCATGATTCTTTAAATGGGTCATTTACAATGTCTGTGTTAAGGACACAAAACCCAAAGTCCCTCCAGAAGAACTTCCATCAGTCAGACTATAGAAGAGTCTAACATTTCATGCTCTAATTTGATTTTCAAGCTGTTTCAGATGTTTGTCTACAGCCACACTCCTTGAATTCATTGTTGTAGACACTAGAGTTGGTTCACACATTGTTGTTGTTGCTTCGAGAAAATGCAAAACATCTCAGATAATTTTGATGACAGAGAATAATATCAGGTGTTAGGAGGAACCTGGAGGATATGTGTCAGCTGAGCTTCTAGCATCTGCTTCTCCTTCTAAATATTTGGTCCTGTATTTGGTACAATTGCCTTTTGAGTATCTTTTAATATTCATATAGTTTTAGAAAGCTTGTTGTTGTTGCTCAGTATCACTGAGTCAGTACCAACTCATAGTGCACAATAGAACAAAACATTGCCTGATCCTGCACCAACCTCAGAATTGTGGTTACATTTGAGCTCATTGCTGCTGCCACTGTGCCAATATATCTCATTGGGGGTATTCCTCTTTTTCACTGACCTTCCATTTTACCAAGCATAATGTCCTTCTCCAAAGACTGGTCCCTCCTGATAACATGTTAGAAGTATAAGAGATGAAGTCTGGCTATCCTGGCTTCTGAGAAGTATTCTGATTATACTTTTAATATCAAATATTTGCTTATTCTTTTGGTGCTCCACAGTACTTTAAATACTGGCCTCCAACACTATAACTCAAATGCACTGATTCTTCTATGGTCTTGGTTCATTGTCTAACTTTTACATGCATATGAGGTTATTGAAAATACCATGGCTTGGGCCAGGTGCACCTTAGCCCTCAAACTGATTTCTTGTTCTGAATACTTTAAAATGGTCTTGGGCAGCAGATTTGCCCATTGCAATATATGTTTGATTTCTTGACTGTTGCTTCCATGAGTGTTGATGGTTGAGTGTGTGCCTTCACTGCTGCATCAGTTTGTTGAAAGATTTCAATTTGTATTCCATCAATTCCCTTGTTCTTTGCCAATACCTTCAGTGCACCTTGGACTTCTTCCTTCAGTATCATTGACTCACAAGCGTATACTACCTCTTGAAATGGTTGATCATCAACCATTTATTTTTGATACAGTGACTCTGTATTCCTTTCATCTTATTTGGATGTTTTTGGCATCAATCAATATTTTGCCCATGTTGTTGTTGTTGTTAAGTGCTGTTAAGTCAATTCTGACCCATAGAGACCCTATATAGGGTTTCCAAGGAATAGCTGGTGGACTTGAACCACCGACCTTGCAGTTCAAATGACTTTGCAGTCTGGAGCACTAGCCCACAGTGCCACACCAGGACTCCATTTTGCCCATAGAACCTTTCAATATTTCAAGTCAAGGCTTGAATTTTTACTTCATTCATGTCATCATGGTCAACTCTACTTTGAGGAGGCAGCTCTTTCCCAGCCATATTTTGAGTGTCTC
>NW_006408625.1:4200125-4205668 GCF_000296735.1 Chrysochloris asiatica
CTTTTCTGTCTTTCCTTCTTCATGGTTTTTCTTAGTCTGGAAGCTCATCTGAAACATGTCCACCTTTGGTGACCTGGTTGGTATTGAAAATACTGGTAGCGTAGCAATACACAACCACCACAAGATGGTAAACTGATAGACGAGTGGTGGTTAGAAAGATTAGTGGTGCTAAGTGGTGTTGATTCCAGTCTGACTCACAGCAACCTCATAAAGGGTTTCCAAGGAGTGGCTGGTGAGTTTGTACCACCTACCTTGTGGTTAGCAGTCCCATGCTGATCCTACAGTGCCATACCAGGAATCCTAGAGAGATTGTAGAACAAATAATTTTTGCTTTTCGTAGACTCAAAGAAGGTAAGGAGATTCTTTGAACAATTATAAAAGAAGAAGCAGTGACCTAAGCAAGCTAGAACAAGCCCTGATAGCATAGTGGTTACGTGTTGGGCTGGCAATTTCAAGGTCAGCAGTTCAAATCTACCAGCAGCTCCATGGGAGAAAGATGAGGCTTTCTGCTCCTATAAAGATTTACAGCCTTAGAAACCCTGTATAGGGTTGCTATGAGTCGGGACTGACTCTATGGCACACAACTACCACCACTGTCGCCACTACCAAGCACAAAAATCTATGGGTCAAGCAAATGGTTTCTGCTCGACTGCTAGCCATTCCCGGAAATCCTATACAGGATTGCTATGAGTCAGAAATGACTCCTCAAGTAACCAAACAGTTGGTGGCTCACATCTTCCAGAGACACCTTGGAAGGAAGTACTGGTGATCTACTTCAAAAAGGTCACAGTCATTGAAAACCCTACAAAATACAGTTCTCTGAACACATGGGGTTGTTGTGTGTTGGAATGCACTTGGTGGCAACTGTTTTTCTTGTTTTATTTTTAAATAAGCTAGAAATATAGCCTTGAATGAATTCAGGTTTTTTCAAGACACATGAAATACTTTGACTTGAATTTCAGGGAGTTCATTATTATACTTTCTCAGAAGATGGGATGTTGGTTGGTCCAAATTCACTTTGAGTTTACACAGCAAGTTCCATAAAATAAATCCTTCATTAGGACAGTAGTCTATTAAAGGGGTTATTTCAGGAAGGTGGAAGCAAGGCCTGTGAAAATAATTTCATGGTCTAAATCAATGCCATACCTGGTTCAATTTTGTTCTCATGATCATGGACTGTGAGTAGTAAGCAAGCTTTTTTGATGTGCTTCATTGCTCAATGACGAGAGATTTCAGGAAATTCATTCTAACTTCAGATAACAGTTACTTTTTGGTCCAAGCACCGGGAGGAAGTCCTTGTAATTGTATGAAAGCTTGGGCAATTCAAGCCTTGCTTTTAGTCATAGACCAAGGAGAGTCATTAGACTTTCTTACTTTTTGAGCACTTGGCCACACGAGATGTTCATTTGGAAGTTTCAGTCATAAGCCCAAAGAGTTACGTTCCATTACACAAAGTTGTCCTATATTTGGTCAACTGACTTTTGAATAATTGACATAGCTCTCAGTGCCACCGCCAAAGAATCACTAAAAGCAAAGAGTGTGATGCCCAGTAGTTAACAAGGATGCATTGTTCCTGGTTGAATTCCACTGCATATGGAATGGATGGTATTTCTGTATTTATTGAGGGTCAGGGATAGACCTTCCAGCATAGGATAGTGGTTCAGAATGTGGACTTTGGAGCCAGACAGATTGTGCTATGTGATAGTGTATGGCCTGAGAGAAGCTAAACTCTCATTTCAATTGTAGTTGTAAACAGTCGAACACTAACCTCATAGGAGTGTTGTTAGTTTGAAAATGAAATAACACATGTAAAGGACTATACATAGAGTAAGTGTTCAGGAAATGAGATGCTGTTTTGTAGAGGAGTCTATACAAGATGAAAACGGTTAACATAATTGGCTGTCCACTCACTAAAAGGTTAGAGGTTCAAGTCCACCCAGAGGTGCCATGGAAGAAGGGCCTAGAGATCTGCCTCTTAAAAAGCCCAGTCACTGAAAAGCTTATGGAACACAGTTCTACTCTGACACACATGAAGTCTTCATGAGTCATAGTAAACTCAATGATAATTAGTGGTACTTTTTGTATAGCTTGTCACAGTGGCCGACACTCTTGGTGCCCCTCGTATTTCCTTGTGTCTCTACTACTTCAGAACAATTTCCAACTGGCAGCACCTGCATCTTCTTGCCTGAGGGTCCTCTGGCCCCCAAAATCCCTTAGCTGCACTCACACAGCTAGCTGGGAGAGCTAGGACTGCTGGGGGTTGGTATATAAGTACCTCTTGAGTGGAATAACTGTATCACGTGCTTTATGCCTGCTTTCAGAGCTCCACTGTGAAAATAAAGGACTTTCAGAATAATGGACCTTTTATTGACTGCCTTCTCTTCCCTTCTTTCTTTACTTCCCCACTGAGTAGGTTCCCACTCAGTGACCCTATATAGGGTTTCTGAGGCTGTAAATCTTTACAGGAGCAGAAAGATTCCTCTTTTTCCTGCAAAACAACTGGGAACCTCAAGACCTTGAGGTTAGCATCTTGACTCATAAACCACTATGCTACACCACTCCCAAGTAAACTGCTGTTGTTGGCTGCCATGGCTTAGCCCCTGACTCGTGGCAGCCCCATGCACAATGGGATTCAGTCATTGTGATCCATAGGGCTTTCATTGGGTAGTTTTGGGATGTAGATTGCTAGGCTTTTCTTCCTAGTCTGTCTAAGTCTGGAAGCTCCACTGAAACTTGCTCAGTATTGTAGCAACATGCAAGTCTCCAGTAACAGGAAACCAAATATTATTATTATTAACAGGAAATCAAATCTGGATCTGCTTCAGGGATGGTGAGAATGTTACCACTGAATCTCTGTTGTCCACTCTCGAATTGCTCCTGGGGAACTTACATTAAGATGATCACCTGGACCTTGAGGAAAGAATCTTAGCCATGCCTGTTTAGATGGGTTCAGGTCCCCAAACTTCCACAAAGACTCTCACGGCAAGCAAGATTTGAGGCTGTTCAAACAATCATTCACAAATGGTTTTCATCTTTGTTAACACAACTGAGCCAAAAGACAATGAGAAGCAGCAACAAAAAGATGAAAATCTATTTAAAGATTTTTTTCCCTTTGAATCCGTTAGCCACTCCTCAAGATTAAGCTGTGCCAGAGTGCTTCTGTAAAGATGTGTACCCTGGGAGGCAGTTCAGCTCTGTCCCGCAGACTCACGATTAGTTGCAACGGACTCATCAGCAATGGGGATGTATGGGCATATAATGTTTAAATGCCTCATGTGCTAGCCAGGGGAGTCCTGGTGTGGCACTGTAGGATCAGCCCTGAACTACTAACCTCAAACTAGCAGCCGCTCCTTGGAAACGTTGTACCAAGTCACTTCATGTCAGAACTGACTCCATAGAACTTAACAACAACCAACTAGGAGAGTGGAACAAAAACATATAGTTCTTATGTTTGGGAAGATATTTCTGGTTAAGAATTCCAACACCTTTGAAAAGATACCTTTTAGAGAAAAATGTACATACATACTCATTCATGCATTCATTACTTCAACAGAGATTTACTGGGGACCTACTATGTGTAGGCACATACAATACATACAACATTGTGCGTTGGATACAATGTTGTTGTTGTTGTTAAGTGCCGTCGAGTCAGTTCTGACTCATAGTGACCCTGCACAACATAATGAAACACTGCGCGGTCCTGTGTCAACCTTACCATCGCTGCTATGTTTGAGTCCCTTTCTGCTGCCACTGTGCCAATCCATCTCGTTGCAGTTCTTCATCTCTTTTTCCGACCCTCCATTCTAACAAACATGATATCCTACATCAGGGACTGGTCGCTTCTAGTAATATATCTGAAGTATGAGAGATGAAGTCTGGCCATCCTGGCTTCTAATGAGCATGCTGGCTGTACTTCTTCCAAGACAGATCTGTTTGTTCTTTTGGCAGTCTGTGGTACTTTTAATATTCTCCTCCAACATCATAACTCAAATGCATCAAGTTTGCTATAGTCTTCCTTATTCTGTCCAACTTTCACATACATATGAAGTTACTGAAAACACCATGGCTTGGGACAGGGGCACTTTAGTCCTCAAACTGACATCTTTACTCTTGAACACTTAAAAGAGGTCTTGTGCAGCAGATTTGCCGAATGCCGAATGTAATACATCCTTTGATGTCTTGACTGCTACTTCAATGAGTGTCGATGGTTGATCTGAACACAATGAAGTCTTTGACAAGTTCAACCTTTTTTCCAATTATATGGATGTTATTTATTGGTCCAGTGGTGAGGATTTTTGTTTTCTTTACACTAAAGTACACAGAAAGCTGTGGTCTTTAATCTTCATCAATAAGTATTTTAGTACTCTTCACTTTCAGCAAGCAAGGTTGTGTCTTCCTCCAATCCTGATGACACTTTTCTTCATATAATCCACCTTCTTGGATTATTTGCCCAGCATGCAGATTGAACAAATATGGTGAAAGACTATAATCCTGGCACACACCTTTCCAAATTTTAAACTATTCAGTGTTCTCTTGTTCAGTTCAAATAATTGCCTCTTGGTCTACATACAAGTTCCTCATGAGCACAATTAAATGTTCCAGTATACTCATTCTCCATAATGCTATCCATAACTTGTCATGATCTACACAATCAAAAGTTTTTGTGTAGACAATAAAGCACAGGTAAACATCTTTCTGGAATTTTCTGCTTTCAGCCAATATCCATCTGACATCAGTAAGGATATCCCTCATTCCACATCCTTTTCTGAATCTGGCTTGAACTTCTAAAAGTTCTCTGTGAATGTATGGTTGCAGTCATTTTTGTATTATCTTTAGCAAAATTTTACTTGCATGTGATATTAATAATATTATCCGATGATTTCCACATTTCATTGGGTCACCTCTCTTTGGAATGGGCACAAATGTGGCTCTTTTCCAATCAGTTGGCCAGGTCTTACAAATTTCTTGGCATAGATGAGTGAGTGCCTCCAGTGCTGCATCCATTTGTTGAAAGATTTCAATTTGTATTCCATCAATTTCCGGTGCCTTGTTCTTTGCCAATACCTTCATTGTACCTTGGATTATTTCTTTCAGTACCATTAGCTTTTGATCATATGCTGCCTATTGAAATGATGGATCATTAACCATTTCTTTTTGGTACAATGAATTTGTGCATTCCTTCTATCTTCATTTGATGCTTTCTGCATCATTCAATATTTTGCCCAGAGAATTCTTCAATATTTCAAGTCGAGGCTTGAATTTTACTTCAATTCTTTCATCTTAAGAAGTGCTGAGTGTGTTCCTCCCTTTTGGTTTTCTAACTCCAGATCTTTGCACATTTTGTTATAATATTTGACTTTGTCTTCTCAAGCTTCCCTTTAAAATTTTCTGTTCAGCTCTTTTACCTCCTCATTTCTTCCCTTTGTGTTAGTATCTTTATGCTGGAGAGCATATTTCAAAGTCTCATCTGACATCCATTTTGGTCTTCTTTTTTTTTTATTAAATGTTTTTATTTTGGATTGAGTGAAAGTTTACAGGGCACA
>NW_006408625.1:4210608-4233538 GCF_000296735.1 Chrysochloris asiatica
TTGTTGTAGTTTTGTTCTGTTTTGAACTATGCTATATGTCGATTGAGTTCCAGGTGGTGTTGCCATGCTTGTCAATCCCTGGTTATTGTTTTTTCTTGTTGGTTTTCAGTCCAAAGAACTCCCTTTCAGATGTTTTGAAGTGCTGGATTGGTTTTGACAAAATCTCTTAGATTATGTTTATCCTGGAATGTTTTGATTGTATCATCGTATTTGGTTGATAGTTTTGCTGGATAGACAATTCTTGGATGTCAGTTTTTTTCTTTTAGGGTTTTGTATATGTCTCCCTATGGCCTTCTTGCTTGCATGGTTTCTGCTGAGAAGTCAGAATTTAATCTGATTTGCTTACTTTTGTAAGTGACACTTCTCTTCTCCCTGACTGCTTTTAGGCTTCTCTCCTTGTCTTTGATTTTGGAGAGCTTGATTATTATATGTCTTGGTGACTTTCTTTTGGGGGTCTATCCTTCCTGGGGTACATTTGGCTTCTTGAATGTTTATCTTCTCATCTTTCAAGATATTAGTAAAATTTCTTCCAGAAGTTCCTCAACTGTCTCCTCTGTGGACTTCTCTGATTCTTCCTGTTCTGGAATGCCAATAATTCTTAAGTTGTTCCTCTTCATGTTATCCAACATGAATATTAGACTCTCTTCAAATCTTTTTATCCTTTTTTTTTCTGCTTGCTCTTCTATCTTAGCAGTATTGAGAGATTTTTCTTCCAGTTCACTAGTTCTGGTCTCCATCTCTTCTATTCTGCTCATTTCCCCTTTCAGTGTATTGTCCATTTCTGATATTTTATTATTAATCATCTGGACCTCTTTTTGCAAGTTTTTAATTGTTTCCAATGTTGTATCAATCTTGTTTGACTGCTCTTGTAGTACATTCCTGATTCTTCCTTGTTTTCCTCCACCCCTGTTTGAAGCATTTGAATTTGTTTCCATATCATTCTTCTAAATTTCTTCTCAGGCAAATCCAAAACCTGCTCTTCCTCTTCTGGGGATCCTGTGTCTGTCTCCAGCTCATTTGTCTCAGTTATTCTTTTCTGGTTTTGGACATGTTTTGAGATCTTTTATTGTTTTTTGTTTGTCGTTTCCAGTGGTTATGTGGGTTTTTTAATGCTTAAATGGATGTTTGTTGTTGTGTTATTAAGCTTACTGGGTGTCTCCTGGTGGATATGATCTGGAGATAGACTTCCCTTTTCACATGTAATGCTGTTATTGGCTCTTGTCTCAATGGTGGAAAATTATGGGGAATGTTTGTAGCTTGGCTATATGCTCACAATTGCTATCTCTTCTTGGGTAATGTTGGGAGAAAGAGCTCCCACCTCCAGGAAAAATATGTGATCAAAAGGACTGAAAGCAGAAGCAATATGAAAGCAGAAACAAAAACCACTGCTTTGAAACAAAAATAAATCTGTGGCTGACTGTCCAGTTGCCTTGCTACACAGGCAGTGTGTGCACTGTAGAGGCCATCAGCAGTTGGTGGGGGTCTCCACTCACTCAGGTCCCTCCTGTAGTCACCAACGTATAGGTATGCAGATAGATATTGAGTACTTAATTGGAAAAAGATTGTCTACAATTTTTGTCTCTGAAGGTCAGTTAGGTGTCTGCGTGTGCACAGTATAATTTTCGAGATAGTTGTGTCCTTTTATGTTGGGTTTTTTTCAGATTGTTCATATGGTTTGTCTGTCAGGCCTGACGGCTCTGCTTTTTTCTTACTAGATAGGCCAGAGTAAAGGGTCCTGCACAAGTTAATTTTAGGGCTGTGACCCCTAGGCTGACGTTATAAGCATCCACCAAGCTCTTTCTCTTTGTGCCATTGGGAAACTATGGGTTCAGCATTGGACTTTTTTTGGGTGTGTGTGTGTGTGTACCCACCCATCTGAAGGCATCCAAGCTGGGCAAAGAAGGTGAGACAGGGAAGAGGAGGAAAAAATGTGTAGAATCTCCTGCATCTCCATTTGCAAATGTCACTGCACTTCTTTTAGCACTGATTCCTGGTGCTGGTCTGGCTGTAGCCATGCCCTTTGAACTCCACCTGGGAGGGGTTGCTGCAGAGGGTGTCCCAGCTAGATTGATTCCTAACTCACAGTATTTTTCTTTATATAGTGATTTTTTCCACTTGTGCATGCGGGAAACTGACACCCTGTAATTTATGCTAGATCCAGAGCTCTGGTGTTCCTTGAGTGCAGCTTCTCTGGGTTTTCAATCTCTCCCCCTTGGAGCATTTCCTACCTGGCTGTCTCTGCTACCTGCCCAAACCGGAACTCCCTTTTCTTTTTTTTTCTTGCCTTCTTCATGACCTTTTGCTTTCTTCCTGTATGATGTTCTTGATGTCATCCCACACCTCTTTTGGTCTTCAGTCTTTAGTGTCTAATGTATCATATATGTTCTTGAGATGAATTCAGGTGAGATATATTCTAAATTCAGGTGGGATATATTCAAGGTGAAATTTTGGCTCTTGTGGACTTGCTTTACTTTTCTTCAGCTTCAGCCTGAACTTTCATACGTGCAATTGATGGTCTGTCCCTGGTCTTGTTTTGGCTGATGATATGGAACTTTTCCATGTCTCTTTCCACATATATAATCAGTTTGATTTCTGTGTATTCCATCTGTTGAGGTTCATGTGCATAGTAATCTTTTATGTTGTTCAAAAAAGGTATTTGCAATGAAGAAGTCATTGGTCTTGAAAAATTCTATCATGCGATCTCTAGCATTGTTTCTATCACCAAGGCCATGTTTTCCAACTACTGACCTTTTCTCTTTTCCAACCTTTGCATTCTAGTCACCAGTAATGAACAATGCATCTTGATTGCAGGTTTGATCAATTTCAGACTGAAGAAGTTGGCAGAATTCTTCAATTTCATCATCACTGTCATTCATTAGTGGTTGATGTGTAGATTTGCATAGTGGTATTAACTGGTCTTCCTTGTGGTGATGGTTGGTCTTCTTTGTAGGCATATGAATATTATCCTATTACAGGAGGCATTGTACTTCAAGATAGATCTTGAAATATTCTTTTTGATGATAAATGTGACACCATTCCTAATCAATTTTCATTTCTAGTGTAGTAAACCATGTGATTGTCAGGTTCAAAATGGCCAATACCAGTCCATTTCAGCTCACTAGTACCTTGGGTATTGATGTTTATGTGTTACATTTCATTTTTGATAATTTCCAATTTTCCTAGATTAATATTGTGTACATTTCATGTTCCAATTAATATTTTGTACATTTCATATTCCAATTGTACATTTCATGTTCCGATTATTACCGATGCTTACAGCTGTTTCTGTTCATTTTGAGTTCTCACCCATCAGCAACAGAAGGTCTTGAAGGCTTTACTCCAGTCACATCATCATGGTCAACTCTACTTTGAGGAAGCAGCTCTTCCCCAGTCTTATTTTGTGTGCCTTCCCATCTGAGGGGCTCATCTTCTGGTACTATATCTGTCAATATTTTGATGCTGTTCATCATGTTTCATTATTCAATATTCTTGTGCTGACAGCGTTCCACTGCTATTCATAAGGTTTTCAGTGACAAAATATTCAGAAGTAGTCTGGGTCTCCTTCTTCCTACTCTTCTTTCCTCTGGAAGCTCAGCTGCAAGCTTTCCATCTTGGATGACCCTGCTTGTATTTAAAATACTGGTGACATAGCTTTCAGAATAACAGCAACACACATGCTACCACAATTCAACAAACTGACAGACAAGTGGTGGTGGTGATGGGGCCAGCAGTTATGGAGAATAGGAGTCATCCCTGACTCCTGTTGTTCTGACTTGTGTTTTGTATGAAGCTTGGTGCCATTCACCTAGAGACAGAAGAATATCATAAAGTTGCTCCTCGACTCATTATGTTTGAAATGCCTTTGAATCACCCAAATGTTGAGTAGGCAGTAGAGCAAGACATATGCCTTTATTATTTTATAATTTGTTCCTTTAGAGTTTAAAAAAATTTACATGAAAATATAAAGAGTTTGTGTTTGTATGTTGTCTTTTTTATCTAATGCTGCTATAAGAGAATACCACAAGTGGATGATTTAACAATCAGAAATTTATTTTCTCTTAGTTTAAAAGGCTAGACCTTCAAATTCAGAGTGCTGGATCTCGGGGAAGGCTTTCTCTTTGTTGGCTTTAAGTGCAGGACCTTGTCTTCTTACAGCATCTGTAGCCCAGCATTCCTTGGAGATCTCCATATGTCTTGGCATCAATCTTCCCCTGGATCTAGGAGTTTCACAGTGCTGGGATCCCAGGTTCAAAGGATGCGCTCCATTCCCGGCTCTTTTGTCTTGGTGGTAATACATCCCTACTTCTCTGTTCAAGTCTCTCTCCTTTTATTTCTTGTAAGATAAAAGGTGTTGCATACCACATCCTTGGGAATCCCCCACAAATCAGACTAGGGTGGTGGTGGGATTTAGGGTGGTGGTGGTGGTGTGCCATGGAGTTGGTTCCAACTAATAGTGGTCCTGCATAGGTTTTCCAAGGCTGTAAATCTTTACGGGAGCAGAAGCCTCGTCTTTCTCCTGAGGAACAGCTGGTAGTTTTAAAATCTGAAATTGCGGTTAGCAGTCCAGCTCAAAACCACTATACTACGAGAGCTCCTGAAGGGTGGTATATCCCTTTTATTGGTTTACCACATCGAGTCATATCATGGGGAATAGCTACATCTCAATTGTTCACTGAGAATCCTGGCCTAGTCAAGTTGACACAAAACCTTAATGATCATGTATGTGCCTGTGTGTGGTTCTCATATACTTTCATAAAATCAGTTTAAAATACATAAACTGGAATCTCCCACCTCCATGAGACAAAGAAAATACCTTCTTTTGCTCTATTACTTTGAAGATAATTGCATGAAGTATTGAATTTGTGATATAGAATTCTTTTGTAGTATCAATTATACTTAAATATAGTTAGTGCTTAGTATTAATAGTGACAACAGTGGACATGTCCAACAAGGTTCTATTATGTGTCCTCTAACTACTTCTTTTTCTGATTCTTCATGTCAACCTGGGCAATTTTTTCCAGTCCCTGATTTGAACAACTTTTTATCTAACAAGTATTTATGGTATGTATTCTTTTAGGTGCTGAATATATAGCAGTAAATAAAACAAACCCAAATCCATATACTTGTAATGCTTAATTTGCTGATGACTCCCCAGTCCATATTTAGCTCAGCTCTCTCTTTTTTTATAGATTGAATTGTGTACCCTCAAATTATGTGTTGTAAATCCTAACTTCTATGCTTGTGGAAATAATCCCATTTCAGAATGTGTTGTCTTTGCTATGCTGAGACAGTATTAATGTAGGCTATATTTTGAGTCTTTTGAGATACATGAGTAAAAGAGCTTGAACAAGCACATCAGTACCTGATGGGATAGCAACTCTGCTACCTTAATTTTAGGCTGCCCATTCGCCTTGTTCATCTGAATGGTGATCCCACAGACCCAACTCTTCTGCCCCTTGAGAATAGCAGTAGGCCCATCCCAGCACATTTTAATGGCAGCCCTATACTTCAGAATTGAGGTGGCAAAGTTTCAACTCTTTGAAACCTAGGAGACTTCAAACCACTCCTTGGAGATCCCTGAGACTATGGCCCCACCCATTGAAATCTAAAGCATTTAAGATGAAGTTTTGCCATCTTGCCATTCTCCCTTCTAAAAAACATTATCTTGTTGTTAGGTGCCTCTGAATTGGTACCAATTCATAGCCACCTTATGCATAACAGAATGAAACATACAGCATTCTAGCTGTATTTTTCCCACTATCCAATCCCTAAGAAACTTCCACTATTTATTTATCTGTTAGACTAGCATCCTACTTTTCTAGTACCAAATTTTGCCTTAGTTTTTAGTTTTTTAGTACTGGTGTGGTGCTGTGGGTTAATACGCTGGACTTCAAAGTTGGTTTGAACCTCAAGGTTGGCAGTTCAAGCTCACCACCTGTTCCTCGGAAACCCTATACAGGGTTGTTATGGGTCAGAGGTGTCTCGACAGCACTTAACAACATACACAGTTGGGTGGCTTTAACACGCAGAAATTAATTTTCTTACAGTTTAGGAGTCTGAATTCAGAATGCTGACTCTAGGAAAAACCTGTCTTCTGTTGACTCTGGGGGAAGCTCCTGTCTCTTTGAGCCTCTGCTGCTGGGAGATCTTCATGTGGTTTGACATGTGTCTCCCCCAGTCTCTGCTCCTCTCACCTGCTTGTTAAGCTCTTTATACTTTCAAAAGAGATTGACTCAAGATACACCCTGTAGGAATCCTGCCTCATTCACATAACAAAGACAACCCATTCCTAAATGGGATTCTAACTATAGGCACAAAGATGAAAAATTACAAGTATATGCTTTTCGGGGACACAATTCAATCCATAATGGAGCATCAACTCAAACTCCTTATCCTTTTGTTCTAGACTTGCTCTTCTAAATTCTCTGTACGTCATATCCAACTATCCATTCACCTACCTACCCATCTACCTGAATGCTCATTCTGAAGACCTAGGAACCATACTGAAGTTCTCTTTCTCCCTCACTCATAAATACCATCGGTAACCAAGTCCTTATTGCTTCTGAAATAATTTTCATATTTATCCTCTCATCTGTCTCCCAAATGTCCTTGCCTAATGAGATTGGTTCCTACCATCTCATGCTTGGATTACTTTATCAATCTCCTTGATCCTATAGTGACTCCTTTAAGTTCTTCTTCTGGGCAGTTACCAGGATAAAGAGTGTAAAATGCAAATCAGTCCATGTTACTTTTCAATAACTTCAAGCTTCTTTTTAACTCCAAGTTTCTTGTCTGAGTTACTTAGTATTAACATAAGAGAAATACCACAAGTGAATGGCTTTAAATCATAGAAATTTATTTTCTCATAGTTTAGGGGGCTAGGGGGAGGGCCTTCCTTGTCTATTTCAACTTCAAGTAGCTGCCAACAAACCTTGGTATTTCTAGGCTTATAGATACCATCTGTCTTGTCACTGTGGGAGTCACTGGGGCTATCTGGTTCTTTTTTAGAACTCAGAAGTGATGAGGTGTAGGACCTCACTATGTAACAAGAGAAACTCCCTATCTCCAAACAGGGTCATATTGACAGGTACTGTTAGGATTTCAGCACATAATTTTTGGAGGACTCAGTTCAGTCCCCAATGTTCCTTAACATGCCATTCAAAGCCTTACATAGTGGTTTTCTGTCTGTTGTTCCAGTTCATCTCCGGCCTCCCTGTCCTTTCTTTTACATATGGTGAAGTGACCCCAGGTTGACTTTCTCTAAGCCTGGAAGGTCCTCTGAAGGACTATTGACTCATATAACTCTTGCTCATTCTTTAAAAGTAGGCTCATGTGCCATTGATTTCATGAAAACTTCCCTCATCCTCTAGTCCTTTCTCCACAACTAAGCAGTATTTTCCAAAGCATTGCTCAATCACTTCTTTTGTTGTTGTTGTTAAGTGTCATCAAGTCAGATCAACCCAGTATAGGGTTTCTGAGGAGTGACTGGTGAGCTTGAACCGCCAACCTTGCAGTTCAAATGGCTTTGCAGTCTGGCACATTAACCCACAGCGCTACACCAGGTCAATCACTTCTTTTAGGTGCTCTCTTAACATTAGAATTTTCTCTCTTCTTCACACTTTGAAAGAAGGAACTATGTCTTAGTCGTGTGTGCATTCTCAGTGCCTGCCACTGAGGCACACAAAGGCCACCAATAAATATATGTAGAACTCTGTTGGAGTTTCAAGTCCATTCAGAGGTTCCTTGAAGAAAGTCCTGGTGATCTACTTTGGAAAATCAGCCACTGAAAACCATCTGCAACACTGTTTCTACTCTGACACATGTGGCATCTCTAGGAGGCAGAGTTGACTCAATGGCAACTGATTTTTTGTTTTGTGTTACGGAATATGTACTATTTAGAAATAGTTTTCTGTTGGAGGTATTTTTACAACATAGTGTGTGATTTTTCTTCTCCTATGAGCACTAGGATAATGTAGCGGAAGTCTTTTAATCTAAACACCTCTGCATATACAGTGGGCAATATGGGAACTAGAACCTTCTTTGAGCAAAACCCTTACTTCGGGGAAAAAAAAAAAAGTGGTATGTTTTTCTTTTACAAAAGCCTCAAATATAACAACGGCAAAAGAGGTCTCAAGCAAGTGGGTTTTGATTATATTCAGTACTAAAATCTTCAGCTCAATCTTGTATAGTGTTTGGCATCTTTCTTTTGACAATGATATGTATACAATTGATTCTATCACTAGTTCTTTCCTGTCCTCAACTTATTTTCCTACAACAAAGGATGGAAAATATTCACAACTCAGAACACATGTATATTTGGAATAGTTGGTTCTTTCTGGTTTTGTTTTCTCCTTTGAAAAAATGTTCTTTGATCTTCAATGTACTGCATGAAGGTCCTTTGAGTGCAGTACCTAATGGGGAAAATAAATAAGCTAAGAACTGCTGTAATTTAAGATGTTTGCCTTGAAAACTATTGGTTTTTCTGTCAATCTGTCAGCCTGCCTGTCTCTCTGTGTGTGTGTGATTCTTCATTTTAAATGCCAGTGTTTTGTGTAAGTGCTTTATATGTTTTGTGTTCATATTTAAACACTAGCTCCTCAGTGTTCTTGCCAATTCATTCATTCATCACTTAGTGGGGCGGTTTCCCTTTTATGCTTCTTATATTCAGCTTTGCTTGCTAAAAATTTTAAATAGCTAAGGAAGACCTCCTGTGTTGTAGTTGTAATAGCATCAGGACTTGTCTAGCTTCTTTAGGGATAAGAATGGGAATCAGCCTAAAACTGATTCCTATGAGGCGGAGGTCAGATATATCTCCACTCTCCAACGTCACCAGTTTTGATGCTAGCTATACCCAGCACAGCACTCTCTACCTCTCTGTTGGGTTTGATAATTTGTTGCAATGACCACATAGAATTCACAGACCATAGTCATGTTGTTGTTGTTGTTAGGTGCCATCAAGTCGGTTGTAACTCATGAGTGATACTATGTACAACAGAAGGAAACCATCCCTGATCCTGTGCCATCCTAAGTTACTGTTCTGTTTGAGTCCATTGTTGCTGCCTTTGCGTCTGTCCATCTTGTTGGGGTTCTTCCTCTTTTTTGATGACCCTTTACTTTTCCAAGCATGATATCCTTCACCAGGGACTGTTCCCTCCTAACAACACGTCCAAAGTACAAAGTGCCATCTTCATTTCTAAGAAGCCTTTCTGGCAGTACTTCTTCCAAAATAGATTTGTTTGTTTTTCTGGCAGTCCATGGTACTTTCAATATTCTTCTCCAAGTGCAATCAGCTACTTGATTTTTTGACTGCTGCTTCCATGAGTGCTCATTGCGATCTAAGCAAAACCAAGTCTTTGACAACTTCAGTCTTTTCTCCATTTATCATGATATTATTAAAACGACAGGAAAGAAAGAAAAGACAAAAAAAGAGAGAGATAAGACTCTGAAATTTGCTTTTGAATGTAGAGAAAGCAAGAGCAAATGAAAGAAATGAGGAAGTAAAAGAGCTGAACAGAAATTTTCAAATGGCAGCTCAAGAAGACAATGTAAAGTATTAGAATGAAATGTGCAAAGACCTAGAGTTAGAGAAATAAAAGGGAAGAACACACTCAGCATTTCTCAAGCTGAAAGAACTAAAGGAAAAATTCATGCCTCTTGTGGTCTTCAGTGTTTCAGACCTTGATCCATGCTTTTAAAAGGAAGTTCCTACCCTCCTCTCTCCCTGCTTCTCTCTTTTTGCCTCTCTTGAATTTTCCTTATTTAGAAACCTCTGTAGGGTTAATTGCTTGTTGTTTTTAAGTGCTGTTGAGTCAGTTCTGACCCATAGCAACCTTGTACAGGGTTTCCAAGTAGCAGTTCAAGTTGACTTTGCAGTCTAGCACATTAACCAACAACGCTACACTAGGACTCCAGGGTTAATTGCTTAGGAAGTTAAAAATTTTCATGGAAAAAAAAATGGAATTAAAAGATAAAGAAAAATTTCCACATTTCCTCATATAAGCAAACTGTCAGTTTCAAGACATGGTCTTGAAATTGGCCAGTCCTTGAGCGTGGACCATAGTCACTTCATTTGCATGGCTCATTAACTAATCCTTGCAAGGTGCATACCAATCACAAGGCAAGCTACAGCCATGTTATTGTTTTTTAAGTGCTGTTGCCTTGATTCCAACTCATAGCAATCCTGCAGATGGTTTCTGAGGAGCAGCTGCTGGGTTTGAACTGCTGACCTTGTGATTAACAGTCCCCTGCTTACCCTATAGTGCCACACCAGGAGTCCTAGGACCAGACAAAAAGTATCAAGCCATCAAGTTGTTTACAGTTCACCCAGGAAATACCAATCAAGCTAGACAAAAGTAACAAACTCTTGGGGTTAGAAAACTAGGATAAAATTTTTCTCAGCGTTGAGGGAAAAAATATTTCTCAAGCGGATTTCTCAAAGAACCAAGGCAAAAGACCACATAAAGAAAGAAACTGTATATTAATACAGAAAATGAAATTCTAATTTTTTTTTTTTTTGAGTGTGTCACACAGAGTCAGTTCAGATTTCTGGTGACCTTTTAGGAGAGGATAGAGTTCATCTTTACATGAGCTCCCATAGAGCTGCTGGGGGATTTGAACTACTGTCCTTAACCATTGTGTTCTCTGAAATTCTGATGCATGCTATAATTTGGATGAACCTTGAAAACATCCTTAGTGAAAGAGTCAGACAGAAAGGTCACATATTATATAATTACATTTACATACCATGTCCAGAATAGGTAAATCCATAGAGACAGAAAGTATATTAGTGGTTGTCTGGGGCTGGGGTTGAGAATGAACAATCAGGTAGACTGTTAATGCAATCAGGGTCTTTTGGTTATGTGCGTGTGTGCTTAAAATGGTATAAAATTAAACTGTGGTCATCTGTGATATGTCAAGTCTTGTGTCAACTTGACTGGACCTGGAGTTGAGTGGTTTGGCAGTTAAGATGAAGTTATCCGCAATGAAGAGATCTAATATAATGCAATCACCCGCATGACGTGATTTGATATGATCAGCTGTTATCCGATGTAATTCTCCTATGTTGTAAATCCTCACTTGTAAGATGTTAATGAGGTCAGATACAATCTACAGGACTATATTGTATCTTGAGTCCATCTCTTTTGAGATATACAAGAAGAGGGAAGTGAGCAGAGAGAGGGAGGCCTACTATCACTAAAAGAAGAACTGGTTTTGAAATGCATTCTTTGGACCTGAGGTCCCTACATTGTGAGATTCATAGATCTAGGGGAAGACTGATGCTAAGACACATGGAGATATCCAAGGAATGCTGGTCTGAAAGGCAGCAAGGACCTTTTTCCAGAGCCTCCCCAATTGTGAGAAAAATTCATTTCTGTTTGTTAAAGCTACCCATGTGTGGCATTTCTATTATAACAGCACTAGATAACTAAGACTTGACCTAATTTAATATTACTCTGGATAAAATCAATGAAAGATAACTTTTTTTTAAAATGTGATTTTGATGAAAGTTTATAGAGAAAATTGGTTTCCCCTTCAACAATTCATTCACATTTTGTTTTGTAACATTAATTTCAATCCCTGGAAGGTAACAGTATTCTTCCACTTCCTTCTTGTGTTTGTCATTTCCCTTCATCTTTCTTTCCTATCCTTGTCTTCTGAGATTTACTCTAGGCAAAGACTGCCCTTTTCATTTCCTACGATTCATTGTTCTAAGAAGTGTGTCTGCGTCTGGTGTTATTGTTCACCTTTTAGACCTATCTTTTGGCTGAGAGTTAATCCATGGGTGAGTTCTATTCCAGACCTTAAGAGTGTCTAAGGGTCATAGTCTCATGGGTCCACCAGTCTCTTTCAGCCAGAAAACCTGGTCTTTTTATGAATTTTTGTTTAGTTCCACACTTTTCTTTCTCTCTATCAGGACCTCCTGTTGGGATTTCTTTCAGTGCTATCAGCATTGGTAGCCAGACACCATTTACTACTGGTCTCAGGCTTGTGGAGGCTGGGGTTCACGTGGTCCATTAGTTCTTTGACATAAAATTTCCTTAAATTTTTTATTCTCTTTATTCTTCATTTCTCTGGACAGGAAGAGGCCAATAGTTGCTTCTTACATGGCCACTCACAAGATTTTAAGATTCTTGCCAAGGTAGGATGTAAAGGATGAAAAATATAGTCTTCACGGACTTGCTAGCTAACTTTGATGTTCCCCACACTATGATCTTGAGCCCACAGGCCCAGTGATTCATCCCTCCAGGTGTTCAGTTAGGGCTAAAAGTAGCTTTTCATAACTTTGCCCCCTGCATGCTCTACTCTATTCATGGATATATGTAGAGCACACATAAATACACATGTAGAAATATCCTCTGTCAAACCTATGTGTGTTTGTGAATGTAGTCCATTAACAATCTCACCTCTGTTCTACTAGAGTGTTTAGTTACATAGCCACTCAAGGATAATTGTTACTGCTGTTATTACAGGGGTGCATACTGATTTACTTATTTAAAAATGTAATCACATTTTATTCTACTTTTTTCCCTTTAACTTTTTATTGTGAATTGAATGTTTACAGACAAGATCATCAACTTTATAGTAAAAAAAATCATATACTCTGTTTCATCTCAGTGATTACAATCCCTTCCCTGTAGCAACAGGTATCTTACTTCCTCTCTGTGGCTCCTCATTTACATCTTATATTTCACAAATGAACAGAGTAAAAATATTTGATGCACATATACAAAACAAAACAAAAACTACATATTCATTTGAATGTCCAAAGGGCACATTCTGCAAGCCAGTATCCTGCCTGCAGGCAGCACACAGTCTTACTCAGCCCATGGGCCTCTGCTGTTAAGGCTTCTCTAAAAGATGGGAGCAGTTAATCTTTCATTTCAGGAACTCACCCACCACTCATACTTCCTTCTCAATGGTCTTGGGATCATCTGTTCATGAAATGAAAGATCATTCCCCTCTTTCAGTTTCACATCTTCCACAATTACAGTTTTGACAATATCACAATTAATCCTGCTTACAATTACAACTGAATCACAAAATCCTATCAGAATCATCCCCACCCCCTTTCACCAGACCCATCTGGGAAAGGGGAAAATTATTCAGTGGGGATTCTACCTTACCCACGTCATTCTGAAACTAAGCACACCCATGAAATCTCATAAGCCAGCTACTTCATGCCTTTGTAGCCCCACACCCAATTTTTGATAGCCAGTGTCTAAATTGCCCATCCCTTTCGGGTAGCGTAGTGGTTATGAATTGGGCTGAAAACCGAAAGGTCAGCAGTTCGAAACTACCAGCTGTTCCATGAGAGAAAGATGAAGCTTTCTGCTCTCATAAAGATTTACAGCCTCAGAAACCCTGTACAGGGTCGCTATGAGTCGGAACTGACTCCACAGCACATAACAACAACACCAAAAACCCAGTACACTGATGAGATAAGCATGTTCCTTGATCTGAAGAATCTTCCATTCCAGTTGGAATTTTGAGCAACTGCATCCATAGCAAAAGCCCAGTTCATAAAACTGTAGCAATTTATACATGCCCACAGTATCAAACATCTTTATCTTCATCTGGTCGGATTCTGGTCAGCTCAGCCCTCGCCATCCAAGCTAGGGCAAATGAGTACCAGCTGTAAGTTTGGGAATTCACACACACCTCCCTGCACTTTAGACCAGCTGGTCCCTTCACTCTTAGCCCTACCCCTGTGGTCAGTGCTCATAGACTCAGGAGTTCATACAACTCCCTAAACTTAAGACCTGCCAGCTCGTCTTCTCTTGCTCATCTCAAGGTTAATGAGTGTCAATGAAACATATCCAAACTCAGCCCATGTCTTCATTGATGCATTCCCCCCACTTCCACTTGCAAGTAGACCCCCCAGGTAGTCATCAGTGAACATATGAAGCTGCTTGCAGGTTCTCTTTAACTTTCAGTCCTAGAGGGTGTTTTCCATGATGGGCTGACTTTTCTTGCTTTGATACCTCCAAAGCAAACTGCTTGCTTGAAACTCAAACAGTCTGCTTTTTTTCTGCAGGTCTTTCTTTCAATAAGAATTACCTGTTCTTTCATCGGTTCTGGGTTGGCCTGCATGTCTTTTCAAATGCAAACATCCCAACTCAGAAACTTCTGAGTGGGGCTCAGGATTCCACCTAAAGTCCCATATTCTACAAAGTCTTAACAAAAAGCCCATTTCTCTGGGCAAATTCGAATTTCCCTTTTAGCAAAGCCATCTAGGCTGAAGGTGGGTTTATAAGCTTTCTGTAATTCCCAATATTCATTTCTATCACACGTGAATGTCTATTTTACACTAGTAGGCAGGGGAACTCAATAGAATTGTGTATTTCATAGTATTTATCCTTGTTGAATTAAACACTTGTGCTCCTCCCAGTGCTTTCCTTTGCTTTATTTTACACTGACTGCTGATTTATTGTATACTGCCTTTCCCTTCACCCAATTTAATACATACCTATCCTCACCTTCTTTTCTTCTCCCCTCCGGTAAACTTAAGAATGTTGTATTTTTCTCTATGTAAACTTTTTCTTGATGTTTTATGGCAGTGGTTTCATACAGTACATGGGGGCTTCAAAAATTCATAGAAAAATTCCATTTTTTTTAAAATAGAGAGACTCCTTTATTATCTTAAACAGGGCAAAGACTGTTGTTGTTAAGTGCCGTCAAGTTGGCTCTGACCCACAGCAACCCAGTATAGGGTTTCCAAGGAGCAACTCGTTCTTGAACCGCTGACCTTGTGGTTCAAACCAACCATGTGGTCCTGCGTTTTATGCTATAGCACCACACCAGGACTCCAGGACAAAGACTAGACAAAGACAAATCATTCGGATGAAGGAGACCATCAGCATGAAGTTGTAATACAGCCCAAAGAAATCCTGGCCACATGGCTAATCATAGACCATGGAAAACAAATGACGTTGTTATAGAGTCATAATTGGTGGCACATCAATTCTCCATTGTTACAGGTGACATCATAGAAGCAGGAAAGGGACCATGATTGGAATTCGTACACTATGAAGATTAGAAAAGCTTACAGGATTGGTTCTGAGCCCCCATCACTACCACCTTTGTTGGGGTATGACCAAGTGTGGTCCTGGTACCCCAGTTTCCATGAAGGACACGCTCAGGCAAATCTCTGAGGGCAAGACTTTGATTCCGACTCCTGGCGTGGTGTTATAGGACAAACACTGGGCTGCTAAACTCAAGGTTGGCTGTTCAAATCCACCAGCCACTCCTTGGAAACCCTATACAGAATCACTATGAGTTGGAACTGACTTGACAACATTGAACAACAACCACAACATAGTGAGTGACCCTGTGTTAAGGGTTAAGTTGTTAAGAACCATTTGTTTCGCAATCCAGTGCTGATGCTACCTACAGTGCCACACCAGGAGTCCTGTGACCCTATGTTGTTGTTAATTGCTAATTGCTATCAATTATGTTAAGGAGCTCTGGTAGCGTAGTGGTTACGAATCGGGCTGCGAACCTTAAGGTCAGCGATTCGAAACTACCAGCCGCTCCGCGGGAGAAAGATGAGGCTTTCTACTCCCGTAAGGATTTACACCCTCGGAAACCCTGTACAGGGTCGCTATGGGTCGGCTCCGACTCGAAGGCACTTAACAACAACAACAACATTGTTGTTGTTAAATGCCATTGAGTTGGTTCCAACTCAGAAAAATTCTATTATCTTTTTTTTTTTAGAGATCCAATCCAAGCTTTATTAACAGAAATCCAGCAGTCTGGAGGATGGGGAGAAAAATTTCTGAAAATTACATAGGGTAAATTACATTTGGATGTAAATTTAGTCTATTTTAACATCAAGATAGCATTTTTGGAAGAAGAAACAAGGCAATAAACTTCCTCAAACATTCTACCTTTAGGGGTAAAGAAACAATAAATCAACAAACTTCCTCAAACATTCTACCTTTAGGTTCTCAGCTGCTTACTTCCTAAGATAACTATCTGGTTGGGTTTAATCACATCCTATTATTCTTGTCCTGTTCTCCTTCTAAGATCCTAAGCTCATCTCAGCTAATTTTTTAAACTTCCTCATATGCAGTGTGCTCATTGTACAGATAAGTTTTTTGATTTTCACACTTTGGGTGAGGATCATAGCAAGCATTACAAAAAGGGGTAGGGTTGCATGCTCACCTGGACTGAACAGATGTAGGTCGATAAGGAAGTCAAGCAATGAGGTCTATCAATCAGGTCCTGTCTCTAGGGTAGGGAGATGGTGAGTCTTCCAAATGTACAGGGTCTCTCCTCTCTCCACCCAGTAGAGTTGGCAGAGATATAGGTGAAGGCCTTAGTTCCACAGAGGAAGAACTATCCTGCGGACACTGTGTTATATTAGTACTAATTCCCATAAGACAGGAGGTAAAGTATTGTTCAACATACAATCCCCCTTCAAACAGAAATCAGACACATTCATTGCATCCTTGCCCAGGTATAACTAAACATTTTCATCCCGATGATAGAGGAATAGATCTGAGTGTTCAACCCACAGTAGGAGAAAGAAGATCAACGCAGCTTTAATCACAGCTTTAGTTTCAAGGAAGACTTCACGGCCCATTGTTGTTCATGATTTTTCTTGATTCCTGTGTGGTGAGTTCAGGTCTTGAGGCCCACGAGGTTGAGAGCAGTGGAGGTGGTCAGCAGGATCTTCCAGGCCCAGTCCACTTCTCCTCTAACTGGGAGTCAGGTTTGTCTTTTGACATTTTCAGCAGGACACAATCTCCAGGCTGGAAGGAGTACAGGTTACCTGTAGGGGAAGAAGCAGAGAAGTCTGTGAGGCTCCTTTGTGGTCATCAGAAATGTTGCCAAATGAAATGATGGTTTGATGCCTCTCACTATAATCAACCACAGAGATGGGAAGAGATCCAATCCAGGTTTTATTAACAGAAAGCCAGCAGTCAGGATGATGGGGAGGTCCTCTATATATTATCACTTTTGAACTAACCTTTGGAAACCCCTTCATATTTGTTCTTATGTGATTGAAATTTCACTCAGTATAATGTTCTTTAGGTTTACCCATATTATGGGGGTATTTCACAGAGTCATCACTATTCTTTAAAGTTGTATAGTATTCTCTTGTGTGCATATGCCAATTAAAAAGATGATATCATATTCCCTTGTGTGCATATGTCATAATTTACTTTCCATTGATCTGTTGAAGGGCAGTCAGGTTGTTTCCATCTTTTTGCTATAATGCTGTGATGAACATGGATGTGCATGTATATATCTGTTCGTGTCATGGCTCTTATTTCTTTGAGAATTATACTTAGTAGTAGGATTGCCCTATTTTTAAAAAACTGACATACTATTTTCCACAGTGGTTACACTATTTTGTAGTCCTATGAGCAGTGTTGGAAGGTTCCAATCTCTTCACACTCCTGACAGCATTTGTTATTTCTGTTGTTTTGAACATTGCTGGGATGAGATTATGTAGCTCATTATTGTTTTGATTTATATCTCTCTATTGGTTAATGATCATGAACATTTCTTCATGTTTGTTGGTTATCTGGGTGTCTTCTTTGGTAAAGTTTCTATTCAGCTCATTTTTTAATTTGGAGTTCTTGATGTGTTGAAGTTCTCTTTAAATTTTAGACATTAGCCCTTTGTCTGATATCTGGTAGCCAAAATTATCTTTTCCTATTCTCTGTATTCTTCTTTGAATTTTTTGGTGAAGTCTTTCAAAGCACATAAACATTTAATTTTTTGGCAGTCCCAGGCCTCTAGTTTATCTTGTGCTTTGTGCATTTTTATTTATGTTCATTAGTATATTTATATCATCTATATTATATGACTTGCTGATTGTTTGTTGGTTTGATTCACTCTTTTCTGTTGTTTTAATACAGCTGGTCAATGGGGCAGATGTGTTACTCTGGTACCTAGTTTGGCAGTGCCGGGGTGCTCAACACGTATTTCAGTGTGGTTTTGGTAGCTGTTGGGAGTGTGGTTGTGAGTCTCTGCTTACTGGTCATGCAGATCAGCTGAGGACAGACTGGGCAGGTTTTGGCTGTTGTCTGTGTTGATCCAGTGGTGTTAGAGTGGCTGTGTGCGATGTATGGTGGGTAGGACTGGGTAGGGCTACTGGCTTCTGATTGCTGAGGAAAATTATAGAAAAGAAAAGAAAGAAAAAATGGAGGAAGGGATGGGGAAGGAAAAGGGGTAAAAAACCAAAAGTGGCAGGAGAGGGATGACCTAAGAAGAAAGAACAAAAGAAAATGAAAACAAGGAAAAATGTGTCGGAGTATTGATGTAAGCATTAGTGGTGAATGTGGTGGTAAAGGGAACATGAAGCTCTCTCTGTGTGTGAGTGTTCCCACCACCATCCACAGAGCAGTGGGGCTGGGTACTGTTAACTCTGGAGGCAGGGTGGTGAGTGGGGCCCTGTTTCCCAAGAATCAAAAAAGAAAACAGAAAAAACAAGGGGGAAATTGAAGAAAAGAAAGGGAAAACAAGGTGTGTGGGAGACAGAAATTGAGAAGAAGGTAAAAATGAGGAAAAGAAACAAAGCAGCTCAGGACTGGAAGGAGTGCTGGCCACCAAACATGGCTGCAATGGAAAAGTAGTTCTTGCTCTACAGGTGCGTGACTCCCTACTGGGGTTATGCAATGGCAGGCGCTCTTAACAACAGAGGTAGTGGTGTGAGGCAGGGTGTCCACTCCATGAGATTAAAGCAAAATAAAACAAAAAAAGCTGAGGCATGAGGAAGGAAAAAAGAAACAACAAAGAGGGCAGGAGAAATTTTATTACGATAAAACTTTTACTATTTCAATCCCTTTTTATGTGTTCAATTCAGTGACATAAATTATATTCATTATGTTGTTTATCTATAGCCAAAATTTTCAACACCCTTAACAGAAATCCAGTATCCCTTAAAGCAATAATTCTCCATCTCCCCTTCCTCCAAAGCTGTGGTAATCACTAGTAAATTTTAGTCTCTAGCATAGTGGTTATAAATCAGGCTGCGAACCACAAGATCAGCAGTTCGAAACTACCAGCTGCTCCACGGGAGAAAGATGAGGCTTTCTGCTCCCATAAAGATCAACAGCCTCGGAAAACCTATGCAGGGTCGTTATGAGTTGGAACTGACTCCACGGCACATAACAACAACAACAACAACAACAACAACAACAACACATTGACTGATTCTAGCTATTTCATCTTAGTGGAATCAAACAATATTTGTCTTTTTTTGTGTCTGACTTATTTTACTCTGGTTCTCTTATGTTGTAGTTTCTTTCATGTTGTAGCATGTGTCAGAGCTTCATCTCTCTTTATGGCAGAATAATCTTCCATTGTATGGACATACAACATTTTGTTTATTTTATTGATGGACACTTAAATTGTAAAGGTTTACAGCCTCAGAAACCCTAGAGAGTCATTCTACTCCATCCTACAGGGTTGATCTGAATCCAAACCTACTTGATGGCAAGGGATTTGGCTTATGGTAGTTGTATGTTTTTAAGGAATTGCCCAACTGTTCTCCATGATGGCTGTACCATTTTACATTCCCACTAGCAATTTCTTCACAACTAGACAAATCATATTAAAATTAATTGTGGAGTCTATTAAAGCTGGGCCTGTAACCTCAACTTCATCCCTACCAATTGTGTGACTGTATTATTGAGCCCAAGGAGCATCTGTTTCATTAAGTGTACGGGGACTAATTACATAGGGGGAACCACTTATGTTATTATTTGATATTAAGATTTGTTGAGTTAACATACGTATTTGAATACTCATTTCAATGTCTGACTCTTAGTATGCAAAAGTACATATTAGTTTTCTCCTAACTTTCAAGTCATTTTATTGGATTTATATTATGGTTTGTGTAGAAAGCAATTTTAGTTAACTTTATTGAGTCTGTTCCAACTCCAGGTGACTTATATCTAACAGAACTAAATATTGCCTGGGTCTGTGCCAAATTGAGTTCATTTTTGTGGCTATTGTGTCAATCTATTTCATTAAGAGTTTCTCTAATTTTTATTGACCCTTAAATCTTAGTAACTCTGTAATTCACCTTACTTGATTTATGGTTGAGAAAACTTGGGTCCTGCATAACTCGTTCATGGCAGAGTCTAAAAGTCAGCCCTGTCCCGATTCCCAGTTCAATGCTTCACTCCACATCACAGTATTTTAGACATCTGATTGCTATTTTTCTCTGTTTCCATTCTCAGAGCGTTTAAACCTGTAGGTTTCACTGTGGGCTCCCAGAACAGTTTTTAAGAATGTCATCCAAATCTTACTCCAATATCAATTCCAGGAAACTTCTTCCACTATTACCACTATATCCCAAGAAGTGTTCATTTATTCTCTCTTTTCTGCCTTCAATCAATTATAGAGCCTTGACAGCTTATCTTATTTCCAAAGCGACTGCATTTTTAGTTAGAGTTTGGTGTTTAGAATTCTAAATAAGGTGGCAGGGCCACTATCCAATTGAAGATCTCCTTGGTCACATTCAGCATCCCACTTCAGTGCAGAGGATGCTGGATGTTGCTCATTGTTGTCACATCACTTTATTGTAGATAATAGATAGCATGCTGGGAGACTTTGCTCTCTGAAGAGCCCTACACAAAGCTGCTCCTGGTCAAGGGGCTCTGACTGTACAGTTTCCATGTGGCTGCCAATTCCTGGCCCATTACTATGCCAGGACACACCTGTGGCTACAAACACAGAATTGGCTACCTCCTTATTCAAAGGGCAAAATAAAATGATAAAATAAAGGATAAAACGAAAACATTTATATTAACAGCTCAAGATATTACATAGTCTTCCATAAGGTTAGTAGGAGTAATATAATTTAAAGGCTTGGAGGAGGGTAACTGTTGCAACACAAGAAATGCTGTTGAGTTTTGGCCTTCCTTTCTAAAAACTAGGAGACAGCGAAAGAATTTCTTATGTGATGACTTAAAGTAGAGGGAAAAGTGGAGAACCATGCTATCCAGTTGTTAAGGGAGTGGTGTATTTAAAATACCTGTAGCAGACAGTCAGATTATGATCTAAAAGAACATAAGGCTCTTTAAATATTAACATTAAATATTAACACTAGAAGGATCCGTGGTTCTACTGAGGATCCATGGCAAGATGCTTAAATTGTTAAGTCTTTGTATTAATTTGAACAACTAGTCAAGTCCCACAATCCCAAGACATAGCATAATCATTTAACTTGTGTGGAAGCAGATGCAAAGAAAAATCAGTATACAGGGAAGGTCTCAAAACTGGCCTAGCAGCAACATCAAAACTAGGATAATCTCATGAAGAGTGCGCTTAACTAGCATAACAAAAAATAAATCTCAGTTCCAATAAAAATTCTAGCAAGTTATTTTATGGATTCAACAAACTGATTCTAAAGTTTATATGGAAAGGCAAAAGACCTAGAATAACCAACAAAATACTAAAGAACAAGTCAGAAGACTGACACTACTGCAGTCATCAAGACACTGTGATGTGATGAAGGAACAAACAAATCAAGAGACCCATACAAATCTAGTCAAATGATCTTTGACAAAGGAGCCAAAACAATTCAGTGGAGAAAGGATAATCTTTTCAACAAATGGTGCTGGAACAATTGTACTGACAGAAAGAAAAAAAAAAAAGAAAAAGAATCTAGACATTGACTTTATATCTTTCACAAAAATTAACTGAAAATTAATCATAGACCTAAATGCAAATGGAAACTTATAGCATATCATAGAGGTGAATGTAGGTGAACTTGGATTGAGTGAACTTGGCAATGAGATACAATACCCAAAGCACAATGCATAACAAATTGATAAATTGGATTTCATTAAAATTTAAAACTTATGCTCTACAAATGACATCATTGAAATAATAAAAAGCTGCAGACTAGAAGAAATGTTTGCAAAACTCATACTTAATAAAGTACTTCTTGTACTATTTAAAATAACAAAAAAGATGGAGACAGCCAAAGTGCCCATCAACTGAAGAATGGATAAACAAACTGTGGTACATACACACAATGGAATATTATGCTACCTTGATGAATAACAAGGAAGCTGCAAGCCTCATGGATGAACCTTGAGGACATTATGTTGAGTGAAATTAGTGAGTCACAAAAGGAGAAATATTGCATAGGACCACTACTGTAAAAGACTAAGAAAAAGAACCCATACTAAATGGGAGTGGATTCTTTGCTGGTTGCTGGGAAGTGGGGTGAGGGGAGGGAAGGGAAGGTGGAGTACAAGGCAGGGAATAGACACAGGATAGTTTGAGTGCTGGGGAGGGGGGCAATATACAAGAAGGGGCAGGGAAATGGACGAACAAAGCAGATGGGAGAATAGTCAGGTTTGCATGGGCTAAGTGGGACAGAGGTAAAGAATGATGTATGCACAACCTTGGAACAACAGGGCTCTGGGATATAGGGATTGAGACATGGTTGGAATAAGGAAATGGGGGAAATAAAGTTAAGATGCTTGGCTGTCTTTTGAATCTTGGTTTCACTGGCATACCATTATAAAATAGACACTTGAGGGGGAGAGAAAGGAATAGCCAGAAACATCACCATAGAAAGCTTGTAAGACTGTCTTCTGCCTATAACTGATTGGAATACCTAAAATGGGGCTACAATGTGCCCAGTGAAGGAGGCTTCTTGTGGAGCCTCTGCATTAAATAAGACTATAGGTGGAATGTTGAACAGCATCCAGAATCTTCAGAGGTGGGAAATTTCCACTTGAAAGGATGGGCAGACCAGGCTGGAGCAGCTAGAAGAACAGAAGATACTTCTTGAAAGAAAGACCTACAGGTCTGGTAGCGTAGTGCTTACGAATCGGGCTGCGAACCATAAGGTCAGCGATTCGAAACTACCAGCCGCTCCACGGGAGAAAGATGAGGCTTTCTACTCCCGTAAAGATTTACACCCTCGGAAACCCTGTACAGGGTCGCTATGGGT
>NW_006408625.1:4234468-4247610 GCF_000296735.1 Chrysochloris asiatica
AAAAATTGTATAATGAATAAGGAAGACCATAGAAGAATTGATGCATTTGAGCTATGATGTTGGAGGAGAATATTAAAAGTACCATGGACTGCCAAAAGAACAAATAAATCTGTGTTAGAAGAAGTACAGCCAGAATGCTTCTTGGAAGCCAGGATGGCCAAACTTTGTCTCTCATACTTCGGACATATAGTCAGGAGGAACCAGTCACTGGAGAAGGATATCATGTTTGGTACAGTGGAGGGTCAGAGAAAAAACAGGAAGACCCCCACAGCGATGGGCTTAGGCTTAACAATGACTGTGAGGTTGGCCCAGGAGCAAGCAGTATTTGTGTTTCTTTTTGTTGTGCATAGGGTCGCTATGAGTTGGTATCAACTCGATGGCACCTAACACATACACATATATATATAATAAAAAAATCTTTTATTGTGAATGGAGTGAAGGTTTACAGAACATTTCATCAGTTGTACATTCAACACATCATACATTTTGTTTCATTTCAATGATTGCAGTCTCCTTGATGCAACAACAATTATCCCACTTCTCTGTGGTACAAAGGACTCTTAAAGAAATTATTATTATTATTTGTGAAAATATATACACCAAACATGCACCAATCCAATAACTTCTACATGTATAATTTAGTGATATTGATAGCATTTTCAGATTGCATAACCATTAACATAAACAGATTGTTCCCTAAGCGTCTTATCTAACCTGTTGCCTTGTTGTTGTCAATTTGATCATATGTACATGGCTTGTTAAAAGAACATAGTGCTCAAAACAGACATTCTTTACTAATTTGGTTAAACTGTTGTTTGGTTTAAAGACGACTCTAGGAGGTAGTTTTTGTTTAAGGTTTAAAAGTTATCTCTGGACAGTAGTTTTGGAGGGTCATCCATCCTTAGTGGCTCCAGAAAACCTAGATTCTATGAGAATTTGAAATTTGCAGTTGCATAGTTTTCTTCCTTTTGACCATGATGCTTTTATAGAATCAGAAAACTCTAAAACACAATAAGAGTTCAACACCTCATCAAAGAAAATACAATTGACCTTTGAATAATTTGTGTGTAAGTTTCAAATCCTCCAGAACATACTCATAGACTACTGTTGACTGGAACCCTTCCTGAAGGTATAAACAATTAACACAGATTTTGTATGTAATAATATGTAATAATAATAAAAGTTGCATTTAAAATATGAGA
The DNA here is from genome assembly GCF_000296735.1 of Chrysochloris asiatica. Taxonomy (NCBI): domain Eukaryota; kingdom Metazoa; phylum Chordata; class Mammalia; order Afrosoricida; family Chrysochloridae; genus Chrysochloris; species Chrysochloris asiatica. The sequence continues at coordinate 4,235,671 of NW_006408625.1, forward strand.
TAAAAGGATATTTCACAAAAAGTGCAATTTACCTAGGTTAACTAGCATTCTACCATAGTATGTTTAAAATTTCACCATGATCTGATCAATAAAACATGTATTGGAAAGCTTTTGGTTTCTTCTTTGTATTTACCCTTCCGCATTAAGAGACTGACAAATAAACATGCGAGACCTTTGGTTTTTAAAAAGAACAAAACATTTTGATAGCACTAGACACTTGTTAGAGGGTGTAGCTAAAATCCAAACCACTGATGACACCAAATGCTGGCTAGCATGGAGAGTACCTCTCGTTCATTGCTGGTGGCCGTAGAACATGATACAGCCACTTTGGAAGACAGTAGACAGTCTGGTAGTTATTTAAAAAGCTAAACATAGGCTGACCTTTCAATTCATCAACTTCACTCCTAGGTATTTATTCAAATGCGTTGAAAATTACACTCACACAAAAACCTGATCAGAAATATATACAGCAACTTTATTCATAATTATAAAAATTTGGAATTAACCAAGATGCCCTTCAGTAGCTGAATGAGTAAATAAACCATGATGATCCATGTAATGAAGTAATAAAAGAAATTAATTAACAAGCCATGAAAAGACTGAAAATGTCATATGCTGTATGCTTCCAACTGTACGACATCTGGAAAGTTTAACACTATACAGACTATGAAAAGATCCATGTTTGCTAGAGTTTTGGTGAGGGTGTGGGTATGGAAGGGTGAATAGGTGGAGCACAGGACATTTTTAGGGTAGTAGAACTATTGTGTATGATATTGTAATGGTGAACACATGACCTTATGCATTTATCAAACCCATGTTGTTGTTGTTGTTAAGTATTGTCGAGTTGGTTCTGACTCAGCGATCCTCTGTGAGTTTCCAAGGAGCTGCTGGTGAGTTTGGACTGCCGACCTTGTGGCAGTTGAGTGCTTTATCCCACGGCACCATAGCAGGACTCAATTAAAACCCAAAGGACTGTACAACTCAAAAGTGAACCTTCATGTAAGTGATGGACTTTAGCTAATAATAATATATCAGTGTTGGTTCATCGAGGATAACAAATGTTCAGTCTCAATGGAAGATTTGAGTAGAAGAAACTGTGTGCAAGAGGGAGGGGTATATGGGAACTCTATTTTCGACCTAGCAGTATATCTAAAACTGCTCTAAAAATAAAGTCTATTCCTTTTACTGAAACAAAAAAGAAAAGCCTTGGTTCTCATCTCTGATATCATGTCCACACCCCCACCTGAAATATGACTTTAGTTGTCCAATATGAGCCTCAGAGTCTAGAGGAGAACCCAGCTCTCTGACTCCCTGTTTAGTGCTCTTTAGACTACCTGTGATTCTCCACCCTGGCTGTACATTAGAATCCCCTGAGGACCTTTTAAAAAGTATTAACGCCCTGGCACCAACCCAACCCCATTAAATCAGAATCCCTGGAGGAGGGGCTTTGCTGGTAGTATTTTTTAAAAGCTCCCCAGGTGATTCTAATGTGCAGTCCGGGTGCAGAACTACTGTGCTACACACTGAGCTGTTGCTTCCCCTTGCCAGCCACATCCTTAACCACTGCTCATGTCACACCTGCTCCTGTAGCTTCAGGAGCCCCCACCTCTCCACTTGCTCTCTGGCTCCGTGCCTCTCCTGACTCTGAGTAACTGTGGGTCTGATTCTACGCACTAGAAGTGGCCCCTGCAATACTAGAGTGGGTGGAATGGTGGCTCCCCCCAAATATGACCATGTCTCAGGATCTGTGGCTAAGACCTTAGTTGGAAAAGGGGTCTTTGGTGATGTAATTAAGTTAAGGATCGCTAAATAAGATCATCTTTACTTATCAAGGGCCCTTATAAGAAAGATACAGGAGGAGGAGAAGGCCATGTGAAGACAAAGGCAGAGATTGGGGTGATGTAGCCACAAGCCAAGGAACACCTAGGGTCATCAGAAACTGAAAGGGGCAAGGAAAGATACTCCCCTGGAGTCTTCAGAGGGAGCACAGCTCTCTGGACACCTTGATTTTGAACTTCTAGTCTCTAGAACTGTGAGGGGCTGTGGTCATTTGTTATGGTACATTGCAAACAAACCCAATGTCATTGAGGCAATGCCTATGGAGAGTGACCCTATAGAGGGTTTCTGAGTTTGTAAACCTTTATGGGAGCAGACAACCTCATCTTTCTCCCAAAGAACAGCTGGATGGTCAAACTTGAGTTAAAAGTCCTGTGTTTAGCCTACAGCGCCACCAGGTCTCCTTATTGGTTATGTTAGACCTGAGAAATGAATACAGGTGCCCTCTTAATACCTACCTTTTGCATGGTTGTATCTATGCAGAAAGCAATCCAATACTTCATATTTCCTTTGAATTCATTCAATGAAAGTACCAAGGTTTGTCTTTTCTTATTATTCCATTTAGAGAGTTTTGGGGCTGTCTCAAAATGCAGGCCCATTCCTCCTTTTCTCTCCCCTCCAATCCTCTCTATCCATGCTAAACAGTACCTACCACAAATCACCAAGGCCTGGTCACGTCCCAGTTTGCCAATAATTTTACAGGCCTTAATTTTTCATATCTTGTTTCATTTTAAATGAGCAGAATTTATTCCTGGTTATTCACCATTGAGGAGTCCTAGTGTGGCGCTGTGAGTTAATGCACCAGACTACAAAGTTGTTTGAATCGCAAGTTTGGCGGTTCAAGCTCACCTGTTGCTCCTTGGAAATCCTATATGGGGTCGCTATGGGTGGGAATCGACTCAACTGCACTTAACAACAACAACAATTCACCATTGAAAGAGCCCTGGTGGTGTAGTGGGTTACAACACATTGGATTAGTAACTACAAGGTCAATCCACCAGCCATGCCCCAAGAGAAAGGCTTTCTGCTTCAGTAAAGAGTTACTCTACATAGGGTCACTATGGGTCGGAATCAACTCAACCCTAGCAGGTTCATTCACCATTGGCCTTCTTCCATCCCATTTCCCTTACCTACAGTAACCACTGTTGTTAAGTGCCATCAAGTTGGTTCTGACCCATAGCGACACTGTATAGGGTTTCCGAGGAGTGGCTAGTGAGCTTGAGCCACTGACTTTTGCAGTTCAAACCATCCAATGCATTAACCCACACAGCACCACACTAGAACTCCATAACCCATGAGCAATGGTGAATATCTTCCCAATTATTTTTTCCCAGATAGCCACTTTTCAAGTGATAACTTATATAGAACAGAAAGGAAATAACAGTTATGATGGGTGAAGACAGGATAGTGCTTGTTGAAGCTGACAAAGGTAGGAGGCTTAGAGCCCACTGACTATTTCTCCTAACATTTCCCTGGGGAACCTCAGGCCACAGGAACAAAGACAAAACCCTTTGGGGGACTAAGGTTGAGATGAGGGTGAGGCAAACAAGACAGGACTTTTAAGAAGATGCTCACTCTCAAAGTGCGCACACCTCATTAGATCAAGTTGGATGGTGGCAACCCCAACAGTGATGGAGGAGGCATCATGGCTCTTTCTGTTTGTGATTTATGGGTGTTTCAGGACAAGGAAGAAGCCGTAGTGGTTATTTCTGGCTACATTTGTTGTTGTTAGGTGCCATCGAGTCAGTTTCCGAGGAGTGGTTGGTGGGTTTGAGTCACTGACATTGCGGTTCAAACCGACCTTCAGGTCAAGTGCTTATCCTATGGCACCACACTAGAACTTCTCTGATACAGTAAGTCAGATCAAGTCTTAGCTTTACTCAAATGCCTCCAGTGCCTTCCTGTTTTCCTTACAATGGAAGCCAAATCCTTACAGGAATTAGCCTTCCATAGTCCTTCCTCTCCGATCTCATCTCTACATCATTCTTTCCTTTGCTTGCTCTATACCATCTAGCCATACTACCCTCCTCCCCTTTCCTTAAACACATCAATCATAGCCTACCACAGGACCTCTGCACATTATTTCCCTCCACATATCCATGAGACAAGCTCCTTTCCTTCCTCTACCTTTATGCTCAAATATCATGTAATCAAAGAGACCTTATTTAATTGCTATATTAAAGAAGTACACATCTCCACTCCTATCACTTCCCGTGTCCTCTTCCTGTTCCTCCATAGTACTGTTACCCACCTGACACATAGGTATTGATTTGGTATTGTCTCTCCTCACTAGAATGTAAACCTAATGAAGCAGGAGCTTTGTTCCCTCCCCCACCCTTACTCCCTCATTATTGTACTCCAATCCCTGAAACAGTATCTGGCTCAGTGATAATGTTGTTGTGTTGTGAAGTGCCGTCGAGTCAGTTTTGACTCATAGCAACCCTGTATAGATGCTCATAAATATTTCTTGAATGAATTTTCCACACTCTCTGGCAAGATCAACACACTATGAAGGGATTTTCTAGCCATAGACAAACTGTTAAATTGTACTGCAGGTTTTTTCCTAGGGATGGTACAGAATTCAGCCAGGTGCTTCTTCATCTTGACCTCACTGTTGGGCTGATGCTAAATTTCTGGCTCACTTTGTTGTTTGCTGTTCTCATAGGAAGAACTTCATTACATATTTCTTTTAGCAATTGGGTATTGGGAAGCTGTATGGAAGAATTCTCACCACACACCTGCCGCCTGGTAGTCATCACCAATCTTGAACACCCTGTGGAGAAGGAAACCAAAGTCCCAGAGAAGAAACTAGTCTACAGGGTTCATCGCCTAAACAAGCCATAGCCTCATCTACCCTGAGGTCAGAAGAACTAAGTGGTGCCCAATTAATACCAACTATTCTGATAAGGACTACAAAAGATGGATCCTGATAGAATGGGAGATAAACATGGAACAGAACTCAAAGTCTTTAGAAGTTAAGGTTTACTAAATGAGTTGTGATTGGAGGACTCCGAGACTATCACCCTGAGGTACTCTTTGAACTGAAACTATCCCTGAGGTGAAATAACAGAAACTATCCCTGAGGTGAAATAACAATTTATTTTGGCACACAAAATAAATGATGTTACCTATGTATTCAGGGCACCATTAAAAAAACCATCTGTATGAAACCAAAAAGGAGCTCTGGTGGCATAGTGGTTACGAGTCAGGCTGCTAACCTCAAGGTCAGCAGTTCGAAACTACCAGCTGTTCTGTGGGAGAAAGATGAGGCGTTCTGCTCCCATGAAGATTTATAGCCTCAGAAACCCCATACAGGGCCGCTATGAGTTGGAACCGACTCCACGGCCTACTACCAGCAGCAGCAGCAGCAGCATGAGACCAAATGGTCAACAATAACTCGAAAGCAAAGGCGAGAAGACGAACGAAGCCAGGGAAACTGGAGTACTAGAAATGGAACAACCAGAACACAATCAATGAGAATGTTGGTATATTGTGAAAACTCAAACTAATGTCACTGAACAATTCGTGTAGAAATTGTTAAGTGGCAACCTACTTTTGTGTACAAACTTTCACCATGGAGGCCTTGAAAACGCTTATAGGCACGGTTGGAAGCTTTGTATTGCCTGGGAGACAGGAGAAAGGATGGTGAACACAAGCAGCACAATCAAGTTCTGAGATCCAGGTTTTGCTCGCATCGTCCTATGTGTAAGATGATATGGGTAGTAATATGTATTCATAGATTTATAGAGTTTTCAAACTGGAAGAACTTGTTGGTAAATCTAAATACTTCCTATAGAAAAGAGGAAACTGAAGATCCAGCAATTTGCTTAAAGCCCACAACTATTTATTGGCAGATACAGGGCTAGAATCCTTTTCTTTCTCCTCCCAGCCTAAAGCTTTTTCCATAATACCACCCACAAAGTTGCAGCTCTTTGTATTTTGTGTATTAAAATGTTTTCATTTGAGCTCCTTGGAAAATGTGTTAAGAAGTTATGTCTGCATATATCGAATTCTTTTTCCTCCACAGACTTTCCAAATTCAATAAACTAATGGAAGGAAAGTGCCCCCTGATCATTTCCCCCAAAGCCCACCCTGATGTTAATGCTATGTTCCAGCAGCCTCAGAGGTTCCTTGCAGGGGTCGGAGGGGGTGGTGAATGTTAAAACACAGAAGGCGCTTGTTGGAAAAAAACAGGGTTGGGAAGTTTGGGGACTGGGGTCTGGCTGGTGGTAACTACCAGGTGGCAGGTGGGATCATTAAGGTGGGGGGCTTTCAGGGAAAGCTGTCTGCTGGGTCCAGGAAAAGAAAGAGAGATTCCAGATGTTCCCCAAACATGTCTGGTTTCATTCAACGTTGGAGGAATCCTTAGAGTAGATTCTCAGAAGTTCATACAATCGTGGGTGAGAATAGGCTAAAAAGAAAGCCTTCATGCAAATAGCCACATTGGGGGTGTGGTATGTGTGGGGTGTGCTTAAACCAAATACAACAAAACACAGGCTTCTTTGGTGGATAGCATTAGGGATTAGGAGTTAACTTTAAGAGGAAAATTGTTCTGATGAATGGGTATATTTGGCTAGTTCCAGCTGAGTGGCTTTCAATGGTGACTTCAGCCCAGAGGGCTGCAAAGCTGAACTCCAGCCTCCTGGTGGCTTTGGAACCAGTCAGTCAAAAACACAGCCTTGTGGGGGAGGGCTCACTGGAGGAGTCTAGGGCTCAGGCAAGTATGCAGCCAGAAAGTCTGCTCATCCTGTTCCCCTGCATTTGCAGGTGGGCCTCCTAACTCGTTAAGCACTCCTGTGCTAACCGAAAGGCTGACGATTAGAGCCCACCAGACACTCCAAGGGACAAAGATGTGCAGTCTCCTCCCATTGAGACTTCAGCTTTGGAAAAGCATTGGGGGCAAGTTGTCCTCTGTCCTGTAGGATCCCTATGAGTCCAAATCTGTTAGACGCATTTGGGTTTCATTTTGGTCTTTGGGTAACACAAATGCTAATGCTCTCTGATACTAATCTGGTGGTGGTGGTGGTTATGTGCTGTGGAGTCGGTTCTGATTCACAGCGACCCTTTACAGAGTTTCCGAGGCTGTAAATCTTTACGGGAGCAGAAAGCCTCATCTTTCTCCCGCTGAACAACTGGTAGGTTTGAACCGCTGACCTTGTGGTTCCCAGCCCGATTCGTGGATTTGAATTATCAATCACTGACACTAATCTAGTGGTTGGTAATTCAAATCCACCCAGAGGGTCCTCAGAAAAAAGGCCTAGGGAGGGGTCTGCCTTTGTAAAGACTGCTAACAAGAAAAACTTTTGGAGCGTAGTTCTACTGTGTGACACATGGGGTTGCCGTGAGTTCGTAAACTGTCATCGGCTCCATGGCAATTGGTTTAGTTTTGTTTTTTTTTTTTTAATATCTTCACTTCATGGCAATCATTTCCTTGCTGATTCTTAGCTTGTATCCTAAATTTAGAGTCACATTTCATTTGCCTTTTACTGTGAGTTCTATATATATATTGTTGTTGTTTTTAGCCGTTGAGTGGGTTCTGTATAGGGTTTCCAACGAGCTGCTGGTTAGTTTGAACTGCTGACCTTGGTTCAAACCAACCTTGAGGTCCAGTGCTTTATCCTACAACAGGACTTTATATGGTGGTGGTGGTGGTATGCCGTGGAGTCGGTTCTGACTCACAGCCACCCTATACAGGGTTTCTGAGGCTGCAAATCTTTACACGAACACAAAGCCTCTTCTTTCTCCCGTGGAACAGCTGGTAGTTTTGCACTGCTGATCTTGAAGTTAGCAGCCCAACTGGTAACCACTACGCTACCAGAGCTCTTTAGGAGTCTCTACATTGTTGTTGTTAAGCGCCTTCGAGTCGGTTCTGACCCATAGTAACCCTATATACGGTTTCTGAGGAGCGGTTGGTGAACTTAAACTGCCGATTTTGCAGTTCAAATTGACTTTGCAGTCCAGCACTTTTACCCACAGTGTTACACCTGGCCTCCAGAACTCTATATGGTGGTGTGGTGGCTATGTGCTGTGGAGTGGGTTCCGACTCATAGCGACCCTGGACAGGGTTTCTGAGGCTGTAAATCTTTACGGGAGCAGAACACCTGAACTTTCTCCCGCGTAACAGCTGGTAGTTTCGAACTGCTGACCTTGCAATTCACAGCCTGATTCATAATCACTACTACCAGAGTTCCTTAGAACTCTATATGTTGTTGTTGTGAAGTGCCGTCGAGTCGGTTCTGACCCATAGCGACCCTGTAGAGGGTTTCCGAGGAGCAGATGGTGAGCTTGAACTGCCAACCTTGCAGTTCAAACGGCTTTGCAGTCTGGCGCATTAACTCACAGAGGAGGGAGGGATCCTAACCAGAGGAGCGGCAACAACAGAGATGGTGGCAGAGGTGATGGCCTAGAGAGATAGAGCAGCAGAGGACTCTACGCCCAAGAACTGAGAAAAGCAGTGTGCCTGTAGGCAGGAGGATGGTTTGCAAAATGTGCCCTTTGGACCTTTAAATGAATATATATTTTCAATGTGGTATGTGTACATTAAAAAAAAAAAAAAGTAATGGAGTTAAATACTGTTGACTAAGGATGCATGGAGGGGATTGTAATCGTTACAATGATTTGTTGAATGTAAAGTGGATGATCTACTCTGTAAACCTTCACTCAATTCACAATAAAAGCTTAAAATGATTAAAAAAAAAAAAGAAGAGACACATAAATATATAATTACATGTTCTGGAAAAGTTCCAGTTTATTAAACCCATCAGCCACTCTTGGAAGCCCAATATAGGGTTGCTCTGGTAGCATAGTGGTTATGAGTCGGGCTGCTAACCTCGAGTTCAGCAGTTCGAAACTGCTAGCCATTCTACGGGAGAAAGATGAGGTTATCTACTCCCATAAAGAAACCCTATGCAGTTGGAATCCACTCCATGGCACACAACTACTACCACCACCATGAGTCAGAACAAGTCCTGGTATGATGCTGTAGGATAAGAACGGAACCACAAGGTTGGTTTGAAATGCAAGGTTGGCAATTCGAATTCACCAGCCACTCCTTGGAAATCCCAGAAAGGGTCGCTATGAGTCGGAACCAACTCGACAGCATTAAACAACAACAGATGAGTCAGAACTGGCTCGACAGCACATAATAACAACAGCAACAGCAAGAGTTTGTGAGTAAAGTCCTAATTTTTCAGGAAGCTCCACTTTGTGTATTTTTAAAATTGTTTCATTCTCTTAGTTGATAATTGGAATCATCTTCCAGTACCCTGATCATTTAGGAGTTCGGGGAGGGAGAGGAAAGAAAGATAAGAAAGGATCTTGTGTCCTTCCACCTGTCACGGCATCTCCTGGAGAACAGAGATAGGCCAGGCTTTTTGATTACAAACAACAAAATCCACCCAACTAATTTAAGCAGAGCTATTACAGAATTTCCAGGAGAACCAGGGAACTAAAAAGTTGGATATTACAGTCAAGAATAAGTATACAGAAGATATACCAAACAGCTGAGACTTTTCTAGTAGAAACCTCACTGCAGCCACTGACAAGCACCCATATAATATGTTGCTGTGACCAGTGAGGTCTAGAGAGGTCTTCCTGGGACCAGAGAGGTGTGGCACTGCAGAATAATGCACTGGATTGAAAGGTTGGTTTGAACTGCAAGGTTGTTGATTCAAACTCACCAGCTCTCCTCGGAAACCTTTACATAGGGTAACTATGAGTTGGAACTAACTTGACTGCATTTACTTAGTCAGCTAGCCAGGGACCAGAGAGAAAAACCTGGGCTGCCACAGGAGAACAAGTACTTCCATCTCTGTGCTTGCCAGAATGTCTCATTTCCCCTCACTGATACCACCTTCTGTTGCTCACTGCTGTCTTCCTATTCTCTCATGGATATAGGAGTACCTGCTTGGCATAATCTAGAACACTTGTCTACTTCCATAAGAATGCAGACAATGATTGGTTCCAGCTGAAGTCCAACAATGCCATATGTAAGGAAGTTTGAAAAAAATGTGGTTTATAGTCTTCTAGCCTCTACAATAAGGAACACTGGTAGTGTAGAGGGTTACGTGTTGGACTGCTAAGCACAAGGTCAGCAGTTCGAATCTACAAGGAACTCCCTGGGAGAAAAATGAGCCTTTCTGTTCCCATAAATATTTACAGCTTTGGAAACCTATACAGGGTTGCTATGAGTCAGAGTCCTGCTGTGGCACAATAGGGTGAGCACTGAACTCCATACCACATGGTTGGCAGTTCAAACATACCAGTCACTCCTTGGAAATCCTATACAGGGTCACTATGAGTTGGAACCAACTCCATGACAGTTAACAACTCGATGGCACACAACCACCACCAGCAGCAGCCCCCTATAGCACAGGAAAACATACTAGGTGATGTTGGAGGGGAGTTCGACTAACCTATTTGTAATATCTGCCGTGGACAATTAACAAAGTACCCTAAAGAAACTTACCTTCTCAAATTACTAGGCTCCTCCTCCTCTCAGTACCAGTTCTATTCAGAATGAATACCTACTTGGTTCTTGCTTACATTTAGCAAAGACTTTCCTTTCATGTACTTCTCTTTCAGAATATGTTTATTATCATTAAAAACAGAACATACAAGTAAACATCCATCTAAGGCCAGTAGACTTTGTTGTTGTTGTTAAGTGCCTTGGAGTCGGTTCTGACTCATAACAACTCTGGGTAGGGTTTTCAAGGAGCAGCTGGTGTATTTGAACCGCTGACCTTGTGGTTATCAGTCAGTGCTGATCCTACAGAACCACAGGACTTTGTATACTTTGAGGACCCCTATTTTCCCATAAAGTAGTCCTGGTGTGGCACTGTGGGTTACTGTGCCAGACTGCAAAGCCATTTGAACCAGGATCAAGCTCACCAGGGTCGCTGTATGTTGGAATCTACTTTACGGCACTTAACAAAACAACAACAACAACAACATTTCCCCATAAAAGTCCCTTGGACACCAGTAGTCAAGCAAGCTCTTTTAGGGCAGCAAACTTGCTTTTCTGTCGCATGTCTTTTAATTTAAATCCGATCACGGGCCTGGGGTCATTTCTTTTCAGAAGTCCCTGGGTAGTACAAATGATTAATGGCAACAAAAGGTTGGAATTTTGAGTCCATTTAGAGGTGCCTCAGAAGAAATCCCTGGCAATCGGGTTCTAAAAATCCAGCCATTGAGAATCCTATGGAGTACAGTTCTACTTTAACATACACAGGGTCACCATGAGTCAAAATCTACGTGACAGCAACTGTGTATGTTTATTTTTAATAGATATATAATAGCATATTTGTGAATAGTAGTGAGACCACTCACTTTCTTCATTCATACTAAAGGGATAAGAATGCAAATTGTAAAAAAATCCTGAATCCAAGATTGTGCCTGAAGTCCCAGTTCATGTTTGGTGATCTTAGTGTTGTGACTGTAGTTGCAGCGATTCAAGGAGTGCTGTCGTTGCCTCATTTGATGTGTTGAGAACAATCCTGTGTGGGCAACGATAACCTTCAACTGGATGCCAACAGGAAAGAACTTGATGGTTGAATATATTAGTAGTTTCATAACCCCCTTACAACATAGTTTGACAGTCTCACTGCAAAGTTGCATTCTCTGGGGCACACGGTAAATCAGCAAAGATGTCTAATTGATCACTTCAAACCTTTGTGGACCAGGAATATGTTCATGACCCTGCCAAGGCAACCTCAGTTCCAACCATCATTGTTGTTGTTGTAAAGTGCCATCGACTTGGTTCCCACCCATAGTGACCCTGTATAGGGTTTCTGAGGAGCAGCTGGTGGGTTTTGAACTGCCAACCTTGTGGCTCACAGTTAAGGGCTTATCCTGTAGTCAATCACATTGTTGTTGCTGTTGTTAGGTGCCATAGAGTTGGTACCAACTCATAGCAACATTATGCACAATAGAATGAAACACTGCCCAATCCTGGGCCAACCTCACTACTGTTGCCACGCTTGAGTCCATCGATGCTACCACTTGGCCAATCCATCTCGTTAGGAGTCTTCCTCTTTTTATCTGATCCTCCACCTTACCAAACATGGTATCCTTCTCCAGTGACTGATCCCTCCTGACAATATGTCC
>NW_006408625.1:4251571-4256677 GCF_000296735.1 Chrysochloris asiatica
AATGTTGTTTATTGGTCCAGTGGTGAAGATTTTTGTTTTCTTGACATTGAGATGTAATCCATACCAAAGGCTGTGCTCTTTGATTTTCATCAGTAAATGTTTTAAGTCCTCTTCACTTTCAGCAAGCGAGATTGTTTCATCAGCATATGGCAGGTTGTTAAAGAGTCTTCCTCTAATCCTGATGCCACATTTTTCTCCATATAACCCAGCTTCTCAGATTATTTGCTCAGCATCCATCACATTGTTATTGTTGTTGTTGTTGAGTGCTATTGAGTCGGTTCTGACCCGTAGCAACTCTGTATAGGGGTTCTGAGGAGCAGTTGGTGAACTTCAACTGCCGACTTTGCAGTTCAAATGGCTTTACTTAAAAATTAGCCTGCTTTATTTAATCAAAGATTTAATTAACTCACCCCATCCATCACATTAGGGGTGAGTTCATTAAATGTTTGATTAAATATAGCAGGCTAATTTTGAAGTTGATAATTTAGTATGGCCTGTGAATGATGTTATAAATTTTGGCAGAAATAAATTTTCCAATCCCTGCTGGGAAGACCCCCAGCAAGAAGGATTGGCAAAGTGGGCTCAAGTGTGACAACAATGGTGAGATTGGCTCTGGATTGGACAATGTTTCGTTCTGCTGTGCATAAGGTCGCTATGAGTCAGTTCTGATTAGATGGCACCTAACAACAACAATCCCTGCTTTAGGGCTAGGCCCACAGCTGGCAGTGGAAAGACTTGATTTTATTTAGAAGAGTTTGATGCAGCATAAAGAATCATACAGCTAGTAACAATCCAAGCTAATGAAATAGAAAAAAAGGAGTCCCAAGACTTACGACCAACTCCCTTCCACCCTAAACCAGATTGCAAGAAAGAGTTGTAGCAAGCACTCATGCAAAAACCAAAATTGATACTGAGTTTTGTAGTTGAGACAGATGCCCATGGAGCCTGATAGGATTGGAACCCTTGAAAACAATAAGACAATGTGCAGTCTCTCCCTACTTGGGGGAATAGGGAATTCTGAGGGATACAAGGTAGTTGAAAATTTATACTTTGCCTTTTTGGCTTCTTGAAATACACAATTGGCAAAAGCTGTTTCCTATTCCAAAGAAGAATGAGGAGGAGGAGAAAGATGAGAAGGAGGAAGAGAACTCTTATCAGCTGCTAGGATAGTTGTGGCTATATTGCAGAGTGATTTGGGTTATTTTCCTCTTACTAACACAAAGTAGCTGTAACCAGGTTGGGTACATTTAAGAAAGCAGACACATTACATATTATCATTGGAGAAAGTCAAACCAAAATGAGGCAGTTTTCAAGGACTTATTTCATAGTGCCCGATTCACCACCTTTTATCTTTTAATTTCATTTTCCCACAAACTTTTTGAAGGCCTCTCGTACTTACATTTGAAATAAGTATTTTATAGACAGGCTTTCATCCTGGGGAAAAAAGGTGAAGAAAGTCAACTCTTATACAAACATATTCTACCAGAAACTCTTTGAATCTGTAGACTGTTTTAAAAAAGCAAATGTGTACTTAAACTGGCATAAATCATTCTTCATAAGCCAATTCCTGGCTCTGACGATCACCTTTTTTAGGCCTGGTTTTTCCAGCCTTGAATCATGTATAACGTAAAGCCAAAGTTTGTGAGCTGGTGGTATCTACATCCCCACCCACCTTTATAAAACCCTGACAATATTTCCCCATGGTCACATTTTTTGCGGCACTTCCATGACTCACAGTTCCTCAAACATCAGTAGCAGATTTTGTATGATAAAATGCTGTATTAGTTACCTAGGGTTGCCATAGCAAATTACCACAAACTGGGGGGCTTTTGAGAAGCAAAATTTATTGTCTCACAGTCCTAGAAGTATGAATCAACTGTTGGCGGGGCCATACTTCCTCTGAAAGTGCCCAGGGAAACCTGTTTTTATCTCTCCCAGCCTCTGGTAGCCCTTGGTGTTCCTTAACTTGTAGACAGAGTTTCACAAGGTCATCCTTCTTCCATCTGTCTGTCTCTTCTCTTTCATAAGGATAATCACGTAGGTTGGATTAGGGTCTTGTGATGATTAAGGCTGTATGTCAACTAGGCTGAGCCATGATTCTCTGGTTTGGCAGTTAAATAATGATGTAGTATCCCCCTTGATGAATCTGCTATGAGTATTTAATCAGTTGGAAGGAAATTTCCTCAGGGGTGTGGCCTCTATCAAATATGCACTTATGTTCTGGCAAAGCTCTTGAGCTTTTTGCTTGCTCTGGATCCTGTATCCAATTCTAATCATTTGACCTCCAGTTCTTGGGGTTTGAACCAGTGACCAACCTGATTTTGGGATGTGATAAGCTCTGCTAACTGTGAGCTGGCAGCCTGCCACCTGACCTGCCAATGCTGGATTCATCAGCCTCCACAGCCCATAAGTCAGTAGCCAGCAGCCTTCATCTGACCTGCTAATTTTGGGTTTGTCATCTCTTGCACTTATTTGAGTCAGGAGACAACTTAGTCTGCATCTAACCCGTGTACTCAGAACTTGCCAGCTCAACAACACTGCAAGCCCCTTCCTTGAGATTAAACTCTCCTTAAAAACACATACATAAGCTTTGGTCCACCACTGTCTGTCAGTTTGTTGTACTGTGGTGGCTTGTGAGTTGCTGTGATTCTGGAAGCTATGCCACCAGTATTTTAAATACCAGCAGGGTCACTCTTGATGGACAGGTTCAGATGAGCTTCCAGATAAAGACAGACTAGGAAGAAAGAGTGACAAACTATTTCTGAACATTTAGTCACTGAAAACCTTATGAATAGCAGAGAAACACTGTCACATATAGTGCAGGAAAATGAGCCCCTCAGGTTGGAAGACACTCAAAATGTGATTGGGGAAGAGCTGCCTCCTCAAAGTAGACTTGACTGTGATGATGCGAATGGAGTAAAGCCCGTGGGACAAAAACCCATGGGACCTTCATTTGCTGATGGGGCATAACTCAAAATGAAGAGAAACAGCTATAAACATCCATTGATAATCGGAACATGGACTATACAAAGTATGAATCTAAGAAAATTGGAAATTGTCAAAAATGAAATGGAATGCATAAACATCAATACCTTAGGCATTAGTGAGCTAAAATGGACTGGCATTGGCCATTGTGAATATGACAACCACATCGTTTACTATGCCAGGAATGACAAATTGAAGAGGAATGGTGTTGCATTCATTGTCAAAAAGAATATATCCAGATCAGTCATGAGGCACAATGCTGTCTGTGATAAGATAATATCCATGTGCCTAGAGGGAAGCCCAGTTAATATCACTATTGTTCAAATTTACACACCAACCATTAAACTTGGTGAGGATGAAATAGAAGAATTCTACCAACTTCTTCAATCTGAAATTGATCAAACATGCAATCAAGATGTATTGATCATTACCGGTGATTGGAATGCAAAGGTTGGGAGCAAAGAGGAAGGATCAGTAGTTGGAAAATATGGCCTTGGTGATAGAAAAAGTGCTGGAAAACGCATGATAGAATTCTGCAAAACCAATGATTTGTTCATTTCAAATATCTTCTTTATTTTATTTATTTAATAAATGTTTTACTGTGAATTGTGTGATAGTCTACATGGGAGAACATTAGTTTTACATTCATTATATCATCTATCGTTTCATTGGCATAGTTACTATCCCATCCATGCATCCTCACCCAACCAAAGGGTATACCCTGTAAGCCTGCACACCCCCCTTCTCCCCAGTCCTCAGCCCCTTTCCCTCTCCGGATCCCAAGTCCCCAGCCACACCATCTCTTGACATCATCTTCTCTGCTTCCATCTCAGGCCTCACCACTTCTCTGGGTAGGATCTCGTTCTTCGCTTTTCTCCATTGATGGTCCTAGGGTCCTCCGCTCCTAGACTGAAAAGTTAATCACTTCCCTCCTTGCTACAAAATTCCCACCTTTAGATTTCCAACCCTCACAATCAGTCCTGATAACAATTATTCACTATTGCATCACAGGAGACCCATCTGTATTTTGTTTCATCAGCCCTTCCTGGACAGGCTGGATACTATTCACTGGAGACTCTACCTTCCTCTATGCCCTTTGGATCTAGGTTCCCTCTTGAAAGCTTGTAAGCCAGTCACTTCTTACCTTTGTATCCCTTCCTCCATTTTGGGTAGCCAATGTCCACGTTGCCCATCCCTGTCTACTCTTTGTGTGGAGGGGGTGGGAATAGTTCTTGCAGCAGGGATTTTTTTCCTCTTTTGAGCTACTGCATTTATAGGTATTGGTCAGGTTTATCGAATTGTATCAAATGATGCTTTTTTCCTCTTCTTTCTTCTTCGGGTTGAGCTCTGTTTATTCAGTCACTGAAGCCAGGTCAAGTGGGTATCATATGTGAGTGTGGGTGTTCTTGCATCTGTCTGCCCTCTTTTTATCAGCTGGCTGCCCCAATCTCCATTCCAGTCCTCTGTGGCTGTGTCATTGACTCTGAGCCCATGAGTCCCCAGGTCTTGCCTCACTGCTGGCCAACCAGGTCCCCATCTGGGTTCACAGTAGTTTGCTGAACAATGTAGGGCTTAGCTCGCCACTTCATTGATGCTCTTTGGTCACTTCCCCTTCTGGGTGATTTGTCAAATACCTTCTTTAGACAACATAAGAGATGATTATACACATGGACCTCACCAGATGGAATACATAGAAATCAAATTGACTACATTGTAGAAAGAGACAATGGAAAAGCTCCATATCATCAGTCAAAACAAGGTCAGGGTCAGACTGTGGAATAGACCATCTATTACTCATATGCAAATTCAAAGTAAAGTTGAAGAAAATGGAAACAAGTCCATGAGAGCCAAAATATGACCTTGACTATATCCCACCCGAATTTAGAGATGATCTGAAGAACAGATTTGATAATGTAAACACTAAAGACCAAAGACCAGAAGAATTGTGCAATGACATCAAGAACATCATACAAGAAAAAAGTAAAAAGTCATTAAGAAGACAAGAAAGAAGGAAAAAGTCAAAATGGATATCAGAAGAGACACTGAAATTTGCTCTCCAGCATAGAGATGTTAAAGCAAATGGAAGAAATGAGGAGGTCCAAGAGCTGAACAGAAAATTTC
>NW_006408625.1:4275289-4277598 GCF_000296735.1 Chrysochloris asiatica
ATATGGATAATCCTGCTGGTATTCAAAATAGTGGTGGCAGAATTTCTAGTGTAGCAACAAGCAAACCATCATAGCACAATAAACTGAAAGACAGGTGGTGGATTTTCTTCACTAGTAATCTTGAAAGTATCTTTAGCTTAAAAAAACAACAACATGGTCACACCACTCACTTTACAAAAAAAATTTTTTTGTGTGTGCAAATCCAATTTCTTTTTTAACTGTTTTTCTGGTCTTTTTGTTGCTTTGTAATTAAGCAAGTAATGTCAAAGTGTATTTTTCATTCTCAGAGATTTAAACAAAAGAGAAATACCTGCAGTCAAATGTGAGAGGTCTCCTCATTGCCAATTCTCTGTGCTCTGCAATTCTATTTCCTTTCCTGGTGGTAACAGTGTAGAGTGGGACTCTTCATGTCCCTTTCTATGGTTGGACACACACATGCAATCAAGTTCTCTTTGCTGTTGGCATCGGCATCATGCGCTGTGCATTGTTTGGTCTTGGCTTCTCATTGGCTGCTTCAGCACCTTGGGAATCTTGACACAGCTGCGCTCACAGATCAACTTGTCTATTTAAGAGCTTTAGTGCTTTTTTGAGGTCTGGCTATACCGTCCTTTATTTCACTATTCCCTTACTGATGGAAATTTGGGCAGTTCCCAGAAAAATTGCAAATCACACCAGATGTTTAATTCTTTAAAAAATGTGTGATTTGCCTAAAAAATTACCCAACACAATGTGCTCATTTCAGATTGAAGCTTTCTTCTCCTTTTCATACTCCTACAATCAGTGCAACTCACTCTTGCAAATGGACTGCAATCCATTTTATTTTGGTAAAATTAGTGACTCACAATATCATTCCTCCTATGGCTTCCCCTCCCAGTCAAGAGAGGCCCAGTCTACGGTGTTCTTGGAAGTAGCATCCGATGCTGTTACTCTTGGCTACTCAGGTTGGATAATGCCCTCTGAAATTAGGTCCAGCACTAGTGAAGCTCTTCAGATGTTAACCATAGACCGGCACAGTGGGATTGCTACCTGTAAATGTGTGGTGTGTATGATGTGGTATGTATGTGATGTGTGTGTACATGTGGCGCACGTGTGTGTGTGTGTGTACATTTTGTGTGCTTCTGCGGATGATTTGTGTGGTTTGTATGTGTGTGATGTGTTTGTGTGTGTTCCCCACTCTCATGATGGAAGGAGATTCAGAGAAAGTTCATGAAGAGTTAAGCAGTAAAGGGACACGGCTCCCTGACTCACTGTATGTCATCATTTCTGTAGCAATTTCAGTGAACGTACAATGATCTGAAAATGTAGACTCTTCTTTTGGGAAAAGCTTTGGGGAAAATGTCTTTCTAGGAGGTGTGGTTACAGAAACCACTACTCGGCATATAGTTTTCAAAAGAGTTTCAGTGATTAATTTTACTCAAATCCATTGCTTGGGTATTTGACTTCTTACAACCCTCAAAGGTCTGTGGCCGTACTATTTCTGTTATCCATTGATGTGACCAGCCCAATGTTCATTTTTGTTTTTAATTTATATCAGAGTTATGATTTTCTCTTTCATTAGCACCTTAACTTCTCCACTAGAACTTTCTTCTTTTCCACTGATGTCTAGAAGTCCCTGGGCAGCACAAATGGTTATGTGATCAACTATTAACTGAAAGTTGGCAGTTTGAGTCTATCTAGAGGTACCTCAGAAGAAATACCTGGTGATCTACTTCCAAAAAATTAGCCACTGAAAACTCTATGGGTAATAGTTCTACTCTGACACACATGGGGTCTCAATGAATCAGAATAAACTCGACAGCAACTGGTTAAGGTATCCAGAGAGAAGCTCCTGCCATTAAGATTCAGTGTATGGAGGATGGAGCTGAATCAATGGATAGTTGGTTCACTTTCCAGACCCTTAGGAAACTAACTCTGAGGCTGAGGACATTGTAACACCATAAGGATCACTCTTTATAGTAGAAAAATATTGAGAATTGGACTTTGGGATTATAATCACACAATTTTTAAGCCTCTTTTCTTCCTGAAGTCTCCCTCTTTCTTGCTTTTTCTTTTCTCCCTTCTCTCTTCCTCTGTCCCTCTCCTACCTTCTGTTGCCTTTCTTCTTCTTCCTTCTCTTCAAGGCATCCTGCTGACTAAACCAAGAGGATATTTGTACTTGAACATATGAATGATCATTGATGTCCCTGTGTGTTGCAAATGATTTGAACTCATCATTAACAACCTGTGATATGCAGATGATACAACCTTGCTTGCTGAAAGTGAAGAGGACTTAAAATATTTACTGATGAAGATCAAAGAGCACAGCCTTG
>NW_006408625.1:4278373-4280299 GCF_000296735.1 Chrysochloris asiatica
GGGTTTAGTCTTTTGGTTGACAATTTCTTTTTCCCAAGAGGTTGCATTTAAAATTTTTTGTATTTTTCCCCTCACCCCATATTGTACAAAAAATTCACCTGGTTATTTCCAAAATAATGTTGTTAAGTGCTGTCCAGTTGATTCTGACTCATAACCAATAAACCAAATCCATTGTCATGGAGTTTGTTGTTGTTAAGTGCCATTGAGTTGGTTTAGACTCAGTGATTCTGTATAGGATTTATAAGGAGCAGCTGGTATGTTTCGATTGCCAACTGAGTGGTTTGAAGTCCAGTGCTGATCTCATTTACAGCGACCCTATATAGGGTTTCAGAGGCTGTAAATCTTCACGGGAGCAGAAAGTCTCACTTTTCTCTCATGGAATGACTGGTGGATTTGAACTGCTGACTTTGTGGTTAGCAGTCCAGTGCCTACCCTATAGCACTACCATGGCTCCTTTATACAAGGGTTCCAAGATGTAAATCTTTGTGGAAGCAGATAACATCTTTCTGCCACGGAGCAGCTGGTGGGTTTGAACTGTCAACCTTGTGGTTTACTTTCATTTCTTTTTGAAATGAAGTATGACAGTAACCCACAAATATGTGTTACAAATTTGTTTTGTCTAGACTTCTATTTACCTCTTCAAAAAAACTCTCATAGGTGATTTCATGTATTACCTTAAATATTCATAATAAGTAGTAGGAATTTCCTGAGCATGGGTATCTTCTAAAATGATAACCAAGGGAAAAAGCAGAGTACTGTGGTTAATTTCAATAACCTGTCAGTAAACACACAGGTCAAGTTTTATTTATCATGAATCCAAAGAATCAGAATTCCATATTTCATTTCCCTTTTGGAAATGAGTGAGAACAGACAAAAGAAATCAGAGGAAGATTAAAATATAATATCATCTTCAGCCCTCAATACACAGCTTCAGGTTGATATTCTTGTGAACTTCTGTCAAAGCTCCGTGCATAAGGTAATGAAACACTGCCCAGTCTTGCACCATTCCTATAATTGATTGGTTATCAGATCCGTGATTTAGAGTGTTTCCAGTGGCTGATTTTCCAAATTAGATAGCCTTTCTTCCTAGTTCATTTTAGCCTAGAAGCTCTCCTGAAAGCTTCTCAACAACATAGCACCATAGATGCATTATCCACTGACAGATGGGGGGTGACTGGACTGGAACTTGAACCTGGGACTCTGGTGGAAAATGAGAATTCTAACACTGAGCCACCACTTCCCCCACAGGGCTTCATGTAGACCTTCTCTTTTTTCTTCATAATGTGGGTCTTGGGTACAGGCTACATCTACAGGGACCCTAGCCACTATTACCTAGCTTCCTGTGTGGAGGTTCTCAGTGGGTTCCCAGTCTCTCCAACAGGTGAGCTTGCCTGGGAGCAGACCGATGAAGAAAGCAACCCCCAGGCCATACTGCAGACCCTGCCTGACTGGCAACAGACAAGCCAGGTCTTTTGGAGAAGGTTGTTCTTGAAAGTTGTACTCGTCTGGAAAAGATGCCCTTCCCCACTTCGGTCTAGTTTATCATCCAAGTCAGAAACAATCAACATTTGAGATCAATCTCCAGTCCCCCAGCATGGATAAGAGGCTGAACAGGTCATTACTTCCTCTGAGAGCGACTGCATTTTTTTTCTCCCAAAACAGTAAAAAAGAGCTTTACATATTTTCAAAGTTCACTTCATATTACAGAGATGGTAACGTTCCCAATACGATTAAGTAATAAGAAAACTGTGTACAGAACTGTAAGAAAATAAACTTCTTTTTGTTGTTGTTAGATGCCATCAAGTTGGTACCAACTCACAGCGACCCTATGCACAACAGAACAAAGCACTGCCCGGTCTTGGGTCAACCTCTCAATTGTTGCCATGCTTGAGCCCATTGATGCTGCCACTTTGCCAATCCATCTCA
>NW_006408625.1:4281026-4301180 GCF_000296735.1 Chrysochloris asiatica
GTGACTGCATTTTTTCAAGCTATGAATGTTTGTGTTTTCCTGATACCATGAGAAAGGAATGTGGATATTAGAAAAGAGTCCTACCAGGGTAAGTAAAAAAGTACTACCACTAGGGTTCCTGTTCATACATGTGCAGGCTTATTCCAAGCATGTTTAAAAATGTCTCTGTGAACACTGGATGGCTTCAGACAAGTTCTCTCAGTAATATACAGGTCCTATTCTCCTTACAAGGAGCTCTGGTAGCGTAGTAGTTACGAATCGGGCTGTGAACCTTAAGGTCAGCGGTTCGAAACTACTAGCCGCTCTGCAGGAGAAAGATGAGGCTTTCTACTCCCATAAAGATTTACACCCTAGGAAATCCTGTACAGGGTCGCTATGGGTCGGAACCAACTCAATGGCACTTAACAACAACAACAATTCTCCTTACAGTGCCTTCAAAAAGCAAAATGCCAAATCAGAACAGTGGCTTCCAAGGGGAACTGCTGGGCCAGTTAAATTCAAGGCAAAGAGGTAAGCTCTGAAGGTAATGGCGACTATGTCTTTGGGCCTCCTGAGGAGTAATCTTGATAGATTTTCTCAGAGGACACAGGATGGACTTAAGGCTTCATTGTGAAGTGTAAAGAACGTTGAAAACTGCATTGGTGAAAGATAAAAAAAAAGTCAGGAAAGTTGTGCTGATGACCTTTTTTTTCACCACAACAATGCGCCTGCTCATCCTTTGAGGATAACAAGGGGCATCCTTCAAGAACTTCTTTGGGAAATCTTGCTATAGCCATCCCAAATCCATGATGTTGCCCATTAAGACTTCGTTTTATTTTCCAAACTCAACATTTAAAAGGAACATGATTTGAGTCCCTTGAGGATGCTCAAATTCCTGTTTTGATGTAGTATGAATTAAAGGGGGGTGCCGTGCAGCTAATTGCTTATTATGGACTTTCTGACCTTATTTCTTCATTCTATGAGGTATCATAAATCCTAGCTTCTATGCCTTTGATTATGCCACTTTGGAGTGAGTTGTTAATGAGGCAGGATTAAGATGGGACTAAGGAGTAAGGACTAAGAGCAAAGGATTAAGTATTACAGTGGAACTATGTATTATTAAAGGAGCTCTGGTAGCGTAGTGGTTACGAATCGGGCTGCGAACCGCAAGGTCAGCAGTTTGAAACTACCAGCTCCTCCGCGGGAGAAAGATGAGGCTTTCTGCTCCCATAAATATTTACAGCCTTGGAAACACTGTTCAGGGTCGCTATGGGTCAGAACTGACTCGACGGCACTTAACAACAACAAATATATTGTTAAGGATTCTCCTACTTTACTAGAGGGTGTGACTTAAGACACCACCATGAATTTTCCTTGGAGCATAGTCTTAGCCCAATTTATAGGACTGCTTTGACAATGTTTGATCTCACTCTGGATCCTGCATCTGGCTCAATACATCTGACCAACAGTCTGTGGGACTTTCAGCCCACTTCCTGACCCAATTAATCAGCTCCCACAGTCTTATGCATCTGATCTGCTGATTTGGGTTCCTCAGCTCCTGAGACTTTGGGGTGACCTCTGAACTGTGGATGTGGGTCTTGCCAGTGTCCACAATTTTGTGAGCCATTTCCTTGACAGTTCAGGGGTTCTGTGAGACTTTACAGTGTATTACAGTGCCTGTGAGTGAGGGGAGGAAGTGGTGATTGATATCAGAGATTATGAAGTGGTATTTGTTGTTGTTGTTAGGTGCTGTGAAGTAGGCATAGCAACCTTGCATAGGGTATCCAAGGAGCAACTGGTGAGTTAGAACAGCAGACCTTGTGGTTCAGTGGAGTGGAATAACACACTGGGAAAGTCAGACATTTGGGACATTTATAACCTCACTTTAGAGGGACCAGCCTCACGCTGACATTTCTAGAAGAAATTAAGCATGCAGGGGCAGCATTTTGGGGGGAAGATAGAAACACTGCCTTCAGAAGTATATAGACGTGGATTGAGAAGCAATATTTCACACATTGATGTTTTTATTTAATAATAGTTTCTATGACTGTAGCAATACTGTTGGGTTACTCTCATAATTTGATAAAATGATAA
The DNA here is from genome assembly GCF_000296735.1 of Chrysochloris asiatica. Taxonomy (NCBI): domain Eukaryota; kingdom Metazoa; phylum Chordata; class Mammalia; order Afrosoricida; family Chrysochloridae; genus Chrysochloris; species Chrysochloris asiatica. Next base: position 4,283,100 of record NW_006408625.1, read on the forward strand.
TTACTAGAATGCTCTGGTTCCATCCATATTTGTTCTTTTATAGTCTCATGAAAGTCCCAGGGGTAGGATAAAGGTTTGATTCTGCTGAATTGGACTCTCTCATTAAGGCGCTTCCAGATGAGGGAATTTTGCTCTTACTTGAGTTTGTAATTTTCAGTCTCTACTTGGATTTCCCTTTGGACACCAAATATTTCAAAGCAAGTGATTTTCACAGCATCCAAGAGCTGACTGGCTGCATGGCAGTTGCCCATGTGTGGTGTGCCTGTGTGCATGAAGGGAGTATTCGAATAAAATAATAAAACAGTGTATAAACATGCATAATTTATTTGAATCAATATTCCTGCCTGATTACACCGTGGGCCGTTTCAGATGTTTTAAAGCCAGGCCTGGCTGGCCTCGGCAGACACTCACTGCAGTCATTTCCTCAGGAAGTGAGCTCACCTCCCCTCATGGAAGAGCATTTATAAAATACTGAGTTCCCTTTACTGCTAGCTCTGGAGGGTTGGGATCAACTACCATTTTGCAGTTACTCCCTTCTACCCACTGAGAGAGGACTCCTGGTGTGGTACTGTAGGATCAGCACTGGACTGTGAACCACAAGGTCAGCAGTTCAAACCCACCAGCTGTTCCTCAGAAACCCTTTATAGGGTCACTATGAGTAGGAACTGACTTGATGGCACTTTACAACAACATCAACAACAACAACCCACTGAGAGACTCTTCAGGAAGAAGCTTACCTCTATGTGCTTTTGAACTTGTTATCTATGTTGTTGTTGTTAGGTGCCATCGAATCGGTACCGTCTCATAGTGACCTTATGCACAACAGAATGAAACACTGCCAGATCCTGGGCCAGACTCACTACTGTTGCCACGCTTGAGTTATCTATAGTGTAGACAATGTACGGTTTATGGATTATCCAATTACTGTTGCTGTTCCTTGTTGTTGAGTGGCCCCCAACTCATGGAGACCCCATGCACTATAGGATAGAACTGTGGTGATCCATAAGATTTCAGTGGACTGGTGTTTGGAAGTAGACCACCAGGCTTTTCTTCCTGGTCTATCCTAGTCTGGACCCTCCACTGAGACTTGTTCAGCATCATAGCAACATACAAGCCTCCAGTGACAGGTGGCTGGTGAATATATGAAGTGTGTTGGCCAGGAATGAAACCCAAGTCTTTGTGTGGGAGGTTAGAATTTCCCCACTGTGCCACGAATGCTTCTTTGACCAATTAATGTTGTTGTTAAGTGCTGTTGGGTTGGTTTCGACTCACAGGAACCCTATATAGGGTTTCCAAGAAGCAGCTAGTGAGTTTGAATCACTGATCATATAGTTCAAACTGACCTTGCTATCCAGTGCTTTATCCCACAGCGCCACCAATTAACAGGGCCTGATAAAATAAAAGAGGGAAAAGGAAGGAATGAAAAAAATCAGGCTGTTAGAAATTGGTTGCTTCTCAGTGCTACAGTGGGGTGATACTTGGCAGATTAAAGCATTTGTGTGTCTTCATTTTTATAACTGCAAGGCCTCAGCCTCCACTAACCTAGTTATTTGGAGATTTTTATGCTGAGTGGCATCTTTGCATGCTGTTAAGCCTTGGGCAACTAACTTAGCCTCTCTGTTTCTAAATTTCTTACCTATAAAATGAGAATGACAATGAGATCTTCTCCATAATGTTGTTGAAAATACTGAGAAGAGGATCCAGCACATTGTTTCCAAGAGGAAATGGGAAAACTACCATAAATCAAGGAGACATTGCTGCTTTCATGGTAGAATTCTCATCTTTCATGTAGGAGATATAGCTTTGCTTCTTGGCCAATGCTCTTCAAGCACAGGCAACACCATATGTCAGAGAAGATTTGTGTGTTGTGATGCTGAACTGATGAAGATTAAATACCACAACCTTTGGTAAGGGTTGTACCTCCATGTAAAGAAAACAAAAATCCTTACCGCTGGACCAATAAAAAGCATTCATATAAATGGGGAAAGGATTTAAAATGTCAAAGACTTCATTTTGCTCAGATCAACCATCAACACTTATGGAAGTAACTGTCAAGAAATTAAATGTTGTATTGCATTAGGCAAATCTGCTGCACAAGACCTCTTTAAAGTGTTGAAGAGCAAAGATGTCAGTTTGAAGATTAGGTTGTGCCTGACCCAAGCCATGGTATTTTCAATAACCTCATATACATGCGAAAATTGAACAGTGAATAAGGAAGACTGGAGAAGAATTGCTGCATTTGAGTTACGGTGTTGGAGGAGAATATGAAAAGTACCATGGCCTGCCAAAAGAACAAGCCAATCTGTGATGGAAGAAGTACAGCCAGAATGTTCCTTGGAACCTAGGATGGCCAGACTTCATCTCTTACACTTTAGATATATTATCAGGAGGGACCAGTCCCTGGAAAAAGATATTGTTTGGTAAAGTGGAGGGTTGGAGAAAAAGAGGAAGACTCCCAACTAGATGGGTGTATTGGCATAGTGACAGCATCAATGGGCTCAAACATAGCAATAATTGTGAGGTTGGCACAGGACTGGGCAATGTTGCGTTTTGTTGTGCATAGTGTCACTATGAGTTGGTACCAACTCAATAGCACCTAACAACAACAACAACAGTGTGATACCAAACAGGTTTCAGCAGAGCTTCCAGACTAAGATGGGCTAGGAAGAAAGGCCTGGCAATCTGCCTCCAAAAATTAACCAATGAAAACCTTACGGATCACAAGGTCTGCTCTACTACTGATCTGCTGTGCCTACTCACTGGCAGCTGTCAACACTCAGGAATCAGAGCCTTTTCCAGCTCTCTGAGGCTCTGGGTGCAACCTCTGTGCCAGGCATCCTGGGAGAAAAAGGAGGGTCCATTGCTCTTTCACTTAGTGACTCAGAATTTCAACACAAGTCATTTTATTCTTTTATCACCCAGTTATTTCTTAACTCAATATTTTCATCTTTCTTCTATGGAACATCAGAAGTTTGTGGACACACTCTTATCTTTCAACATTTCATAAATTTTGGTCTGGGCTTGGCTCCTAGACATTCAGAAGCTTAGAGTTTACTCTTAAAACAAAACAAAACACTTTGTAACAATCTGTGTCTTCACTCTAACTTGCAATAACACAATGAAAGATATTTCTCAAATATTCAAGTGAAGGTATTTCTAACCAAGAGTAGCGTGGAGTGAGTGGGTAGTGCTGGCTAACTCTGCTCATGGCCTTGTGGAAGATAGCCATTCCCTGACACCTTCACTCACATCTTCCTCCCAACTGGAGGTGATTCTAACTACAGGTAAAGGACCAAGATGCTGGAGAGAAAGTTCTACCTCAAAGAAGTGCTATAAAATCATTCAATCAGCCCTATCACCTGGGCAGTTAGGATGAGAGCTATCCAGGGAGAGAAAGCAGAGTGGAGTGTTGCAGAAGCAGATACACATGAAAGTAGACATGAATTAGAAACCAACAGATGGCAGAAGGCATGAGGTACAGATTTGGAGAATAGAAAGTAGACGAAGCAGGGACACAGGAGCTGAGTCCGGTGACAAGTGGATAATCCGAGATGCTGTTGGATGCTTACTTGCAAGTAATTGGATTCTATTTCTAAAGGATGTTTGATGAGATGATGTCTTGTTTTCCTTATTTCCCCACTTAACCTTACAATAAACTCTCATCACACAAAGCTGATTTATGTTTGAACAACTCAACCCAGTCCTTCTCCAACTGGAATCCACATATGTCTGGATGTCCATAGACATGTTCTCTATAGTATACAAGCTTTTGAGAATAAGCCTAGCTCTTGGTTGTTATTGTTGTTATGTGTCATCAAGTCAGTTCTGACTTATAGCCACTCTGCATGACAGAATGAAACACTGCCCATTCCTGTGCCATCCTTACAATTGTCATGTTTGAGCCCATTGTTGCAAGTCACTTTATCAATTCATCTCATTGGGGGTATCCCTCTTTTTCGTTGACACTCTGCTTTGCCAAGCGTGATGTTCTTTTCCAGGGAATGGTCCCTCCTGATAAAATGTTCAAGGTAGGTCAGACCAAGTGTTACCATCCTCACTTCCACGGAACATTCAGGCTGTATTTCTTCTGATAGACTTGATTATATTTCTGGCAGTCCATAGTACTTTCAATATTCTTCTCCAGCACCGTAATTCAAATGTGTTGAATTTTCTACTGTCTTCTTTATTCACTGTCTAGCTTTTACATGCATGAGGCAGGCAGTTGATTGATTAAAATAGCCATTAGTATAATATAGTGGTGGTGGTGGTGATGTGCCGTGGACTCAGTTCCAACTCATAGTGATCCTGCACAGGGTTTCTGAGGCTGTAAATGTTTATGGGAGCAGAAAGGCCTCATCTTTTTCCCATGGAACGAATGGTAGTTTTGAACCACTGATCTTGAGGATAGCAGCCTGACTCATAACCACTACACTACCAGAGCTCATGGTTAACATAATTCTGGATAATCTGAACTTAAAGTGTCCATTATGGTACCACTGAATACATGTACTGTTTAGCACTTGAAATGTGACCGATCCCAATTCCATTGTGTGTTAAGTGTAAAATTCACACCAGATTTTGAAGATTAAGAAAAAAAATATGAAATAGCTACTAATAATTATATATTCTTGTCTACTAGAATTATAAAATTAATTTCATTTTTTTTTGCTTTTTCAATGTGACTACCAGAAATGTTTGAAATTATCTATGTGGCTTGCATTCCATATCTATGGGACAACATTGAATTGGTCTAAGTCTCATTGCACTGTGTGGGTTTGTTAATTTTCAATAACGACTCACAAAATGGAGACTATTACCTATACTTAGAGTACTGATGAGGCACTGTAGGGTAGGAGAATTGATGCATTTGAGTTATGGTGATGGAAAGAATATTAAAGGTACCACAGACTGCCAGAAGTGCAAACGAATCTGTATTGGAAGAAGTACAACCAGAATGCTCCTTAGAAACCAAGATGGCCAGATAGGAGACCCCTCCTCAGTGAGATGCATGGGCACAGTGGCAGCAGCAATGGGCTCAAGCATAGCAACAATTGTGAGATTGGCTCAGGACTGGACAGTGCTTTTTGTTCTGTTGTACTCAATGGTACCTAACAACAAGAAGATAGCTCAAAACAACCACAGCAATAGCATTATCTATACTTAGAGTTGCCCATTTGTTATAACCAGGAAGGATAAAAATAACAAGATGCAAGGTCTGTGATAGTTTCCAGCACAGGACCTCTGTTGTCCCCAAGGACATGCCACTCTCTCCTAGGCATGGATGGTCTCACCCATCCAGGAGGCCCCAAAGAGAGAGTTCTAGGGTCCAGGGTCCCTTAGTTTTGGGGGCCACAATGCATAAGTATGAGTCAATGAAAATGTATGATTGACTGAATCACGGCCCTTCCTTTCCTGCGACTCTCACTTCATTTGTACATGTTACTTGGAATTTGATTGCTGACAAATTCCAAAGACCAACTTGACACCAACAAGTTTTTGTTTGTTTATTCTCAAGAACCAGAGACAAAGGGCCAAATCAAGTTCTTTGTCCCATACAATCATTTATTTCCAGGAAGGACAATATTGTCCCCAAGGAGACAAAAATTGGTTCTTGGGAGGTGTCTCTGTTCTCTAGTGCTGCTATATTAGAAATACCACAAGTGATGGCTTTAACATTGAAATGGATTCTCTCACAATTTGGAAGGTTAAAAGTCCAAATTCAGAGCACTGGCTCTGGAGAAAGGTCCTTGTGTCCTTTCAGCATCTGTAGGCCTAACATTCCTTGGAGATCTCCATGTGTCTGTCTTGGCATCAATTTTCCTCTGGATCTAGGAACTTCACAGTGCAGGGACCCCAGGTCCAAAGGACGCCCTCCACTCCTGGCTCTTTTGTCTTGATGATAGCAGGTCCCTCTCTCTCTGCTCAAGTCTCCCTCCTTTGATCTCTTATAAGACAAAATGTACTGCATGCCACACCCTTGGGAATCTCCCATAAATCAAATCAGGATGGTTGTGGGATTAAGGGTGGTATTTCCCACCCTTAGAGTCCTGTAAGATAAGCACTGGACTGAAAGGTTGGTTTGAACCACAAGGTTGGAGGCTTAAACTCACCAGACACTCCTTGGAAACCCTATACAGGTCACAATAGGTTAGCACCAACTTGACGGCATTTAGCATAACATCATCCCACCTGTAATCCTCTTATTGGTTTATCACATAAAATTACATCATGGGGGATAGTTACATCTTGAATGCCAAACCACTGAGAATTCTGGCCCATTAAACTTGACACAAAACCTTAACTATCACAGGAAGGAAGTGATTGTGGTGAAACATTGAATCCTTTTGATATATAAAACGTTGTTGCTAAATTCTATTGAGTCAGTTCCGACCCATAACAACCCTGTATAGGTTTCCAAGGAGCAACTGGTGAGTTTAAGCCACTAACCTTGTGATTCAAACCAACGTTGCAGTCTAGCGCATTAACCCACAGCAACACACCAGGACTCCATATAAAATATAGATATGCATAGATGCAGTATATAAACAAACACTAGATTTCTGGTATTGAATTTTCATGAAGGTAATAACATAGTACACAAATACAATGTTCTACACCCTCCTTTGGTGAGTAGCATCTATGATTTTAAAAGCTCATAAGCGACCACGTAAGATACAACTATTGATGATGCTTGCAATCAATTAGCCCAATGAACTAATGGAACATGTGAATATCAATTTCTTCTACTCTGGGACCAGAAGAACTAGATGTTTCCTAGCTATCATTACCAATTGCTCGGAAAGGGATCACATTAGCAGGTCCTGTATACAGTGGGAGAAAATATGGAACAAAACTCACAATTATATATATATATTTTATTAGATATATATATTAATTAAATATATATATATATTAATATTAGATATTTTAGATTTTATTTCTGAGGCATGACTGCAAGGTTGGTTTGAGCTGTTCAAACTCACCAGCCGCTCCTTCCTTGGCAACCTTATACAGGCAACTCTATACAACCCTATATATATATGGTTTACTGGTCAGAAAGAGACTATAGAAACCTGAGAGTATGGACCTTGACCACCTTTCAGGTCAGGAAAGGAACTCAGCCTCATGGTCCAAATATCAGCCAGGCAATAGATAGGTATATAGAGGGAATAACACTAGTAAGGTATGTTAACCTTACTAGTTAAGGTATGTTATGGTCAGTCATTCAAAATCAAAAGGGCAACATGTACCTAAGGATTTGTCCTTTTGAGAAGGGATGGGAAGTTGAGAAGAGATGGGAAGGTGGGTGGAATGGAAATAGGAACCACAGGAAGGAAGTGGGATAACTGTTGTTGCATGGAGGAATTGTAATCATTAAGATGAAAGAAAAAGTATTATTTGCTGAATGTAAAACTGATGGTCTTGTCTGAAAACCCTGGCTCAATTCACACACAAAAATAAAATTCGTGGAGGGAGAGGACTAAGGAGCAAAATGCCCACAAATGATTTTTTAAGGGGATGATAATGAAAAACAATTGAGAAACACTGACCTAGGCAAACATAACCCAAGAACTACTACACATGTATATGCTTGGGTTTGCATTTGTATATAGGATCAGTCACGCCAAGTAGAAATTATTAATTGTCTTGAATGAATGGGGGAAGAATTAAAGCAGTTTTCTTATGTAATGATGAATTTGTACTAAATGAAGGCAAATGACACCAAGCCATACTTTGTAAAAGAAGGTTGCAAATCCATATGAACGAGGACAATAGGGGTGGGTAGGAATCAGCCACTACTTGGTTCACTGTGGGGCATATTTACATTAGTGTCAGTGGTTTTGTTTCCAAGAAACAAAAGAATTCACCTGCCACACATATTAGTGGTGTTACCTTGAATTCTATTATTTTTGCAACTTTCTGTTTATAATTTTTGTTGGACTTTTAAAGCATAAAGTTTATACTTGTTGAGTTTTGGTGGTGTGAATCATCACATACATCTCTCCAACTGAGTTTGGAACCACTGACAGTTGCAGGAATCAGACAGGTGAAGGTCAAAAATGTCTGCTATGTTACTGATCAAAATATTGGAGGTCATGGCTTTGATGTGTTGCATGTCACTCCATAGTTGGACTTGGCCACCTGGCCTCATCCTGAGCTGGACAGCCTCATACCTGCTGGGCAGTGAGTAGAGCAGCATGAATCACCCTGGCAGGTGTAAGAACCAAACTGAGCATGCGTAGTTCTTCAATTCCAGTCCACCAATGATATAAATTTGCTGCTTGAGGAGAACGAGGTAGAGAAAGGCTAATGAATGTCCCTCCATGTGGAATCATGGGGCAAAAAGATTGTTTTTGTTATCAATACTTGGGTTTATGTTTGCACTTTTCTATGTAATGTTGCCATAAAAGTTATTTAGGTTGTAGAACTATTCACAATAGCCCAAAGGTGGAAGTAACCTAAATGCCCAGCAACAGATGAACGGATAAACAAAAGAAGGCATATACATACAATCAAATACTATTCTGTTGTAAAGAGAAATGAAGTTCTGATACATGTTCTGAAATGGGTGAACCTTGAAAACATTCTGAGAGAAAGAAATTAACCACAAAAGCATGAAGAGCCTACTTATGGTATATGAAATAGGTAAATGTATAGAGACACAAACTTATTAGCAAGTGTGGGAGAGAGAAGGAAATAGCTCCCTATTCCTTCGGGGGAACTGAGTTTCTGTGAATGGTGGTGGAATGGTTTGGAAAAGGATGAACAGATTCAATGTCAACATGTCTACATTGTTGAATTGACAAGAGTTTTGTGTTATTTTTAACACACACAAATCATTTCAGTTGGGCATCTGAGTTTGTAAGACATTAAAAAACACATTTATTTGGAGTCACTGGCCTATCCTAGGAACATTGCTTACTTCACATATCAAAACAGTGTGTTACCTTGAATTCTATGATTTTTGCAGCTTTGTATACAAGGAGCTCTGATAGTGTAGTGGTTATGAGTGGGGCTGCTAATGTCAAGGCCAGCAGTTTGTAATTATCTGCTTTTCCATGGGAGAAAGATGAGGCTTTCTGCTCCCATAAAGATTTACAGCCTCGGAGACCCCATACAGCATCACTATGAGTCGAAACTGACTCCACAGCACACCACCACCACAGCTTATTTGTAATTTGTGTTGAATTTATAAAGCATAAAGTTTATACTTGTAATTTATAAAACATAAAGTTTATACTTGTTGGGCTTTGGCAATACGAATAAGTTGTACATTTCTTCTCCAGCTGAGTTTGGAACCAAATTATTCCAACCCAAGAATGGACTAACTTGCTCTCCCTCAGTCCTTCTGGGTCTGTTTCTTCACTCCACTTCTGTGATTCTTCATTGCCTCATTCTTGAAACAATTATATTTCTGTTTATAATTGTACCTGTTTTTAATCTTACAGTGGAAGGAGAGAAGAACATAGGGCTTTAGAATTCACAGCTCCCTGCTGGAATCCGGAAGTCATGCTTACAAATAGTTTGACTCCAGGGTGAGTTAACCGCTATTTCTTGCCTCAGTTTTCTAACGTGGGAAATAGGATGATACCTCTAAGAGTCCTTATATGAAAGAGAGCATGTGTGCAAAGTAATTATGTGCTCAGAACCCTTCTGTTTTGCCTGTTGGCTGAGATTTTGGGTATTATCTTGACCTACATCCAACCAATTTTCAACTCTTGGAATGCCTATTTGTTTTACATAGTTATGAAACCCAGCCAGCATAGGAGAAAGGATACATCATATAAGCCAGGCTTAAGACTTGCGCAAATTCAAGGAATTATGTTCAGAAAGTTAAAAATGGCTCTCAAGCACTTATTTAGTGACTGTATATCAAAGATTTATTTAACACATTAATGAAAGAAAGTACCAAGTAAAGTAAAGCTAATTTGAAGAAGGGTAAGAGAGACTGGTATATATTGTCAATGAAAGGGAAAAAAAAGCAGAAATAAGATTGCTAAATTAGACCCCAGAGTGGTAAATCGCCCACAGGGCAATCAAATGATGATCATCTTGGGTGAACTTTTCTCCTGGATAAACATAATTTCCTTTTTAATCTACAATTTAATGTCTTACTTTACAGGGTCTAGGACCCAAACAGTTGTAAATAGTCAAATCATATGACAATTCCAGAGTCAGGGGACTTGCTAGACAATGCACTAGTATGACATTGGGAAAGATTAAAAGTTGTACTTTTGCTTTAAGTTCAGCTTTTGGGTAATTTTTCTTAAAAGCATAAATGAGATCTGACAACAAAACCAGATGCTATTGAGATTACTGTATCCCGGGTAGGACGTAGCATGGGCTTCTTAGTTACAGGGACTACTTAAGCCTAATGAAGAGTCCTTCATGAAAAACATGGAAGACCCACCCAACTGCTATGAAACTAAAATTCCTCTTTTGGTCCACAGTTTTTAGCATAATTTTGTCCCTCTCTTATACATTGTTTTCTGCCATTCTGTAGAATGAATGTCTTCAAATAGTAGAAGATTCCAAATCACATCCCACTCTTGATGGAGAGATTTAGTAACTCCTAGGACCTTCTGGACCCAGAATCCTGTCTTGAACCATATTTGAACCTTTTGGTATGCGAACCCTGCTATTGGCTGGCAAACTGTAGCTTCCTGGGTTTTTTTTCGAAAAAAGGATTAAGAGAGGCGCCTTGGACTTCAAGTGGCTATTACAAAACAACATTTTGATGAGTTAAGTGTAAATGAATCAGAAGCATATGGATGTAATTAGCCTCTAAACACAGCAGTTTCAAAACGTGGGGAAGGAAAAAAAGCATGCTTATGTCAAAACACATCTTGGGGTTTTCTACTAAATTCAAAATGATGAGAAAACAGATGGAACCATCTGCCAAACATCCAGGTTGTCCTGTCCGCATGTTCTATCTTATCAGGGAACATGGGGCTATGGGAAATTTCCACTACAGAAACCTACAGCATTTCAACATTGTGTCTGCCAGCCCGTTTGTGGCCTACATTTAATTAAACCAGGCCTACGCATGGCTGGAGAGAACGTAACTTCCATGTTTTTGAAGATGGTCCAGGGCACAATCCACACGGGACCATGTGTGTGGTCTTTTTTTTTCTTTTGGCAGTTGAAAATCCCCATATTCGTCTTCTCATGCCCCTATAAGTTTTTCCATGTTACCCTTCAACCTGGTCATGGAGACATGCGAACGTAGAACAAAAGTTAGTCCTGTTGCCTGTTCTGTTCTGGTCAAACTGAGTGGCGTAAGGCCGAGATTCAGGGAACACGCATGCGTTTTCACTTAACTGTTGAGCTGTTCTTTCTCCCAAATGAGGAAGGTGCTAAAAGTTCAAGGGTCAAAAGCTGCCTTCAAGTTGAATGAAAGGAGGGGTCTGGTGGGCTGAAATAGGACATGCCTCCAGAAGAAATAAACACTATTTATTCATATTGAGGCCAGAATGGAAACATGGGACAATTCTTTTCATTAGCTTTTCAAGAAATTGTTGATCAGGACTGAGCTTTTTACTGCACTGACGTATTGCAGATTTACCATTGATGCCCTGCAACTGTTGAACAATGGTTTACTTGGTGCTTTTGCAAATAGTGCTTCAATTTCACCCAACCTTGAAAAGTCAGAGAAATGAGACTCACTGTGGTTAAGAGAACTGCTCAAGGTCTCTCCTGAGGGAGGGCCAGAGATGTACTTGAATCCAGGTCTTTTAGTTCTAAGACCATGGCACATCTCACTATTCTATATTTACCAACGAGGCAATTACGGATTTTACTTAGGTTCAGATTGTAGACTTTGACTCAACAACCAAACATGACTTCTCTTAGCAGAAGTAGAAGTGCCCTGAGGCTCTGGAACTCAGGGTTTGTCTGGGACTTCCTCACTGATGCCTCTTGATATGACTTGACTATTATTATTGAGATTTAAAGCTAAAAGGTCTATTTATTTCAAATGAAAAATATAGTGACATATAGACTAGGATCCTCATCCAGCAGACATGGCTCTCTAGAGGCAAAGGTACATATTGTTAGGTGCTGTTGAGTCAGTTCTGGTTCAGTGACCCATCAGGACACACTGCAGGGTTGTATGCCATGTCACAATCACAGCTGGGTTTGAGCCCATTGCTGCAACCACTGTGTTAATCTGTCTTCCTCTTTTAGCCAACCCACTACTTTGCCAAGTCTGATGTCCTCCTCCAGGGACTGGTTCCTCCTGATAACGTGTCCAAAGTACCTGAGATGAAGTCTCACCATCTTCCCTCCTAGGGAGCATTCTGGCTGTGCTTCTTGCAAGACAGATTTGTAATAGCTAGAAGAGAGCTTGATAAATAAAGAATCAAAACAGAGGACTGGAGTTACGGACTAGGGTTAGGCCAGTTATCTGAAATCTTAACTGTCCAATAAAATCACCTATAAATCTTTTTTTTTTTTTTTTTTTTTTTCAAAAAACTCCTCTTCTAATTCCAATAGTGCCCAGGATCTCCCAGTGAACCGCAGACCAATTGAATCAGAATTCTAAGTGTGGGGACAAGGCATTCACTGATAGATATTTTTTAAGTCATTGGTGATTCTCCCATGCAATCAGTTTGATTAGTGAGCAAATGTTTCATGACATTAAGGTGAGACATTTTGATGCATTTTCCCCACAACCACCCACACCTTGATCTGACTCCTTAACCTTGGTAGCAGAGTGGTTACAATCACACCCTTTGCCATCAGACGGACCTGGATTTGTATTTAGGCCCCACTATGTCTAGGAGCCCTGGTAGCTTACTGGCCACAAGGTCAGCAGTTTGAATCCACCAGCTGCTTTTTAGGGGAAAGAGGTGGCTTTTTGCTTCAGTAAAGATTTATAGCTTTGGAAACCCTGTACAGGGTCACTATGAGTCAGAATCGACTCCACAACACAGTATCTAATGTCTAAGGAGCTCTGGTAGCATAGTGGGTTATGAGTTGGGTTTCTAACCACAAGGTCAGCAGTTCGAATCTACCAGATGCTCCATGGAAGAAAGATAAAGCTTTCTGCTCCTGTTAAAGATCTATAGCCTAGAAACCCTAAACAGGGTTGTTATGAATTGGAACTGACTCCATGGCACATAACCATTGCCACCATTATCTCATGTCAGGGAGGTCTGGTGTGGCATTATAGGATAAGCACTGGACTGTTAACTGCAAACGTGGCAGTTCACAACCACCAGCCACTCCCCTGAAACCCCATGCAGGGTCGGAATCAACTTGATAGCACTTAACAACAACAGTAACTAATGGTGGTGAGCCACTGAAGGGTAAGTACTAGACTGCTAACTGCAGGGTCAGCTGCTCCTTGTGACCTACACAGGGTCGCTAAGAATCAGAACTGACTTGATGCCATTTCACAACCACCACCACCACCTCCTAATGTCTAGGAGTGGTGCTGAAGAGTAAGCACTGGACTGCTAACCACAAGGTTGGAAGTTCACAACCATCAGCCACTCTGAGGAAGTAAGATGAGGCTTCTTTCTGCTCCTGTAAAGATTTACAGCTCTGAAAACCATCTACAGAGTCACGATGGGTTGGAACTCAGTAGATTACAACCAACAACCCCCAAAACAACCTAATGCCTAGAAGCCCCATTGGCATAGTGGTTAAGAGCTCAGCTGCTAACCAGAAGTTTGAGGGTTTGAATCTACCAGCTGTTGCTTGGGAGAAAAATGTGGCAATCTGCTTCTATAAAGATTACAACCTTGGAAACCCTACGGGCAGTTCTACTCTGTACTATAGGGGTCATGATGAGTCAGAATCCATGGCAATGGAGTGACCTAATGCCTGTATGATCCTCTAATACGTTTTTTAGACTTCTTTTTTAAAAATGTTTTATTGTGAATTATGTGATAGTTTACATGGGGGAACATTAGCTTTACATTCATCCTATCATATATCGTTTCATTGCCATGGTTACAATACCCTCCACGCATTGCATCATCAACCAACCAAAGGGTAAACCCTACAAGCCTGTCCCCCGGTTATCAGCACACAGCCCATCTCCCTCTCTGGGTCTAGAGTTCCCAGCTGTTCCCTCTATTTAGACTTCTTGTGCCTCATTTTCTTCTATATGGCTTAATTATTGGCGAGTAGATTATGCATTGGGCTGATATCTGCAGGCCAGCAGTTTTAACCTACCAGTTATACCTTGGGAGAAGAGGAGGATTTCTGCTCCTTGTGGTGCTGTGGGTTAATGCGCCAGACTGCAAAGCTGTTTGAACTGCAAGGTTGGCGGTTCAAATTCACCAACTTCTTCTTGAAAACCCTATACAGGGTTGCTATGGGTTGGAACGGACTCAACGGCACTTCACAACAACAACAAAGAGTTACAGCTTCAGGACCCCTACAGAGGGTTGTTGTGAGTCTGAACCAACTCGATGACAGTGGGCAGGTGGGCTTAATTACTAATAAATTATTAATAGTGCTCCTTTTCTCTCTCACAATGACAGTGGGCTGGTGGGCTTAATTAGTAATACATTATTAATAGTGTTCCTTTTCTCTTTCACAAGTGTCCCACTTCAGATGGATGATAAATGATCAGGATACAGTACTGGGCTCTGAAGCCAGCCTAAGAGGGTCAGCTTTTGCTGGTTGTATTTGGATAATTCACTGACCCGTTACATCCCAGGTGCTTCCTGTGCTTTCCAAAGTGACATTTTCCTGTAGGGAGGAAGAATGCCTATATGTCTGTAGAGCGTTTCCTCTTGTTTCTAGGGATTTAGATTCACAAGCATGAACAATTAATACAGATGAAAGTATTGTTTGAGTATCCACCCATGCCATTCTTTATTACCTGGTTCTTACCAGAAAGCCTACACATTGTGCCTTACCCCACTTAGCTATAGGTAAGGCCTGCTCTAACCAAAGTTTGAAGTAGAAAAGATGGTCATCAGCACCTTCTTATTCTCCTTTCTCTGTCTCTCTTTCTGTCCCCATGCATACAATCTACTCCTCAGAGTGTCCTCTGGGTTCCCAGTTCTGGCATTAGCTCTCATTGACTCTCTTACTATATCCTATCAAAACTCAAAATGTCCTAATTTACTTGTCCTCATCTCCATTAAGTCTCTAAATTCAGTTAAGGGAGAAGTTCTGGGACAAGAGAGCGCACAAATGCTAATGGTAAGGCTCATGAGTAAGGCTGGCCCCTGTGGGGATAAGGGAATGAGGCAAAGGTAGAGGAAGAGAGAAGGAAATTCCTCTGCAAACCCACTGTCTACTGAGAGAAGCTGTCTCCAGGGCTCTACTTGCCTATAAATAAACTACTTGCTTACCTGGAAGGGGTTCAGTTGAGCTCTTACAAGAAGTAGTTTTGTGGGCTTCCAAGGACAATGATGGCGTCTTGGTGTGGTGCTATAGGATAAGCACTGGACTGAAACATTGGTTTGAACCTCAAATATGTGGTTCAAACTCACCAGCCACTCCTTAGAAACCCTATGCAGGGTCACTATGAGTCAGAACCCACTCCACTTGACAGTATTTAACAACATTAACAACAAGGACTAGAATTGAAGGAAGACGCGTTAACTACCTGTGATATGCAGATGACACTACATTGCTTGCTGATAGTGAAGAGGATTTGAAATACTTACTGATGATCAAAGTCTATAGCCTTCACAACAGGTTGCATCTCAGTGTAAACAAAACAAAAATTCTCACAATTGGACCAATAAATAACATCATGATAAATGGAGGGAAGATTGAAGTTGTCAAAGACTTCGTTTTTCTTGGATCCACAATCAACACTCATGGAAGCAGCAGTTAAGAAAGCAAATGATGTATTGCATTAGGCAGATCTGCTGCAAAAGTGACAAAGATGTCATATTGAGGACTAGGGTGTGCCTGACCCAAGCCATGGCATTTTCAATGGCCTCATATACGTGTGAAAGTTGGACAATGATTAAAGAAGACCATAGAAGAATCAATGCATTTGAATTATGATGTTGGAGAGGAATATTGAAAGTACCATGGACTGCCAAAATAACAAATTTGTCTCAGAAGAAGTACAATCAGAATGCTTTTTAGAAGCAAGGATGGTAAGATTTTGTCTCTCATACTCTGAACATGTTGTCAGGAAGGACCATTCCCTAAACAAGGGCTTCATTTTTGGTAAAGTGGAAAGATTACTAGAAAAAAAGGAAAATCCTCAATATGATGTATTGCTATAGTGGCAGCAACAATTGGTTCAAAAGAAATAATAACTGTGAGGTTGGTTCAGGACAGGGCAGTTTTTTATTCTGTTGTTCATAGAATCACTATGAGTCACAACAACAGCTACAAAGGACAAGAAATTCCATGATTGTGAGAATTGGAACTGAGGCAGAAGGTCTTCTCTTCTGTGTGTGTGGCCTATCGGTTCTCTGTTATAGAATAACTTCCTTTGAGGCTTTCCTGTCATGTTCCTCCACCACACTGACTGGTGCACTGGCAATATGGCACCCCAACTCTCTCTGACCCCTTTCTATAGTCCATCAGTTACAATTCTTTGGTATAAGCAAAAGAAATCGACCATGGTTAACTTACACAAGAAAGGAATATTAATAGAACATGGGGTATGTGTTTGGCAGTTTTTTTCAGAAGCAGACTTTGAGACAATGATTTGAGTGCATGTAGTTTTTGGGGGGAGTGCAGAAAGGAAAGTACAGATGTGAGTTAGGGAAAGTAAGACAGTTAGTACAAAGTGTGAGAAGAAGTGGGTTTCCATTCTGGGAAATTGGGGCTCAATTGCTTTGGGAACTTCTAGGAGACCATACATAATCAGCCCAGAATTAACCCACCCTAGTTTAAAGGGGAGCCCTGATGGTGCTGTCAGATAAGCACTAGGCTGCTAATCACAAGGTCAGCAGTTCAAACCCACTAGTTACTTCTCTGGAGAGAGATAGGCTTTCTGCTCCTATAAAGACGTGTAGTCTCGGAAGCCCTATGCAGGGTAGCTATCAATTGGAACCAGCTCCATGGCATCTAACAACTTTGAAGACGTTGAGGTCTTTATCCTCAACTGGGTGCTAACATGACAGTCATGCAGAGCACACTTGGAGCCAGAAATTGTCCTCAGCAGATCATCACCTGCTCTTGAAGTAAGGAACATTAACGTGTGGCGGTTTGTCTCCGAGATGGTCACCATCAGTCAATTCCTTCCCTCTACACATGTACAGGAAGGAGCTCTGGTAGCGTAGTGGTTATGAGTCGGGCTGCTAACCTCAAGGTCGACAGTTTGAAACTACCAGCCGTTCTTTGGGAGAAAGATGAGGCTTTCTGTTCCCGTAAAGATTTACAGCCTTGGAAACCCTGTGCAAGGTCACTATGAATCAGAACCGACTCCAAGGTATTTAACAATAACAACAATAACAACATATGTACAGTAGTACTGGTGTGGCACTGCATGTTAAGGCACTGGACTGCAAAGTCGGTTTGAACCACAAGGTTGGTGGTTCAAGCTCACCAGCTGCTCCTTGGAAACCCTATACAGGGTTGCTGTGGGTTGGAACTGGCTCAGTGGCACTTAACAACACAATAACCACATATGTACATGCATTTTTCTGTGGAGAAATGTTATCTATTTCTCCACCCTTTTGAATCTGGGCTGGCTACTAATTTCTTTGACAAATAAACTACAACGAAAGCCATACCTTGCAATTTATGGCTGTGTCTTGGAATATTCATCCTGGAGAAGCCAGCAACAACAAAGTGCAGCTATCTAAAATCACCATGCTATGAGGAAGTCCAACCTATTTATGTGAAGAGGACTGGCCAGTATTAGTTTTTTCAGCTGTCCTATCTAGTTAATGCACTGGACTGCAAGGTCAGTTTGAACCGCAAGGTCAGTGGTTCAAGCTCACCAACCACTCCTTGGAAACCCTATACAAGGTCGCTATGGGTTGGAACAAACTCGATGGCACTTAACAACAACAACAACAATCCCAGATACCACACAGGTGTGTAAAGATGCCTCTAGAGGTGTTGGGGACCGCAAGCACTGAGATGCTGAGGCCCTGTGTCATGGACGAAAATCCAACATGAAGGCCCCACTCAGGTCTT
>NW_006408625.1:4301769-4303563 GCF_000296735.1 Chrysochloris asiatica
GGAAAATTAGGAATGTTAGATTAAGACAATTTGCGATGTATATTTTAGAATTTGTTCCTGTAAATCATTGTGTCCTGTTTTCAACGATTAATCACATTTCATCTCTGTACCCTGTCTTAATAATTACCTTCTTCCTTTGTGTAAAATCCCTCCCTGAAATAAAAGGCGAATGCAGATTGAATCCTGCATACATTACTGCTTGCAGTGCGATGCTGCCTGACATTCAGGGTCTGCCTGCCAGTTTTGCATCCACTCTGGTCTTGAGGTGTCTCTTTTTTTCTCTCGTTGGGTCTTTGTGTATATTCTTTTTCTATTTCTTTTGCCACCAGATCTCCCTACTTCGTGAACCAAACTTCCCTGTCAAGGCAGGTCCCGACATAGAGGGATCAAGCTCCAGTTGCCCACAGTGGTCCCTTGTGCAATAATATATCTTTACTTAGTTGCCTCTTCTTTAATTTGAACTTCCCTTCCGATGTGTCCTGGGTTGCCCTTCTAGATGAACTATGTACATTAACATTTTTTATCTCAGGGTTTGCTCCGAGACCCAGATTAAGTCAGAAGTTTCCCTGGCCTGTGATAACAGAAGTCCCAATTTGCGATATTTATCTTGTCCTGGTTCCTGAGCTTCATGGAGATGGGTTTTTAGAATACCTGAACTCCAAAAACTCTGCCCCTGTGAGAGTAACAGCCACTTTAGCCTTGGCTGTCAATGGACAGCCACTATATGAGGAACCCAAGTAAGCCCAGAACCCCCCGCCCCCTCCCCCCAAACCACAAGAAGTACTAATGCATTGTTGTTTTTCTTCTCTCAGTTTGTTATGGTGGTTTGTTAAGCAGCTCCAAATAAATGGAATAGCATGTAAAGGGGCCATGAGCTCCAGAGGGTATGGGGAGGACACTAATAGCATTCCTGAAGGCAAAAGCAAGCCCAGGCCTCAAAAAGACACTCCACGGATTCAGGTAACAGGAAATAGCAGGCAGTCACTGCAGAGAACTGCTCTCACCTGATTTCTGTCTTGGAGTGACTCACATCCTAGGAGAGAGAGTTTAATAAATCCTTGGTATAGGTGTCAGAGGATCCTGACATCTTGTCTGATGGTGATGCCAGGATCGCATGCAAAGGGGAATGTAATTGAATAAACAAAACAAAACAAAAAAAACAACCTTGACGTGAAGTTAGGAGACCAGAAGAATGGGCAATGATACCGGCAAAGCAAAAACAAGCAATGTCTACATTATATGGAACTCTTTCTGTTCGTTTCATTCTGTGACTTGTCAAGGCTTTCAGTCACCAATTCCAAATCCCAAAGTAGCATCTGCTTCATTCAGCTCATCTGTTTAAATGGTCGGCTTCTCACCCATTGGCCCCGAGAGCTGTGGCTAAGTGAGAGGGTCACACACAGGATACAAAAACTTCAGTATACCCCCTAGAAGGGCCATAAGTTGGGCAGCAACCATTAGAAGGGAGGCATGATTGGGCATGGGCAGAAGTTACCACTGCATTCTAGAGTTGAAATATCCAGGTTGATGTCTTAGTCTTTCAGTGGCAGGACTCTGTGCCAGCTACTCTAATCCCTGACAGCCAATTTCCTTGTCTTATCTAGTCCTTGCCAGATGGAACACATAGAAATCAGATTGACTACATAGAAATCAAATTGACTACATCTGTGGAAGACAAGATGGAAAAGCTCCATATCATCAGTGAAGACAAGGCCAGAGGTAGACTGTGGAACAGATCATCAATTACTGATATGCAAATTCAAATTAAAGCTGAAGAAAATGAAAACAAATCTA
>NW_006408625.1:4305545-4311154 GCF_000296735.1 Chrysochloris asiatica
GAGGTTGGCCCAGGATCGGACATTGTTTCATTCTGCTGTGCATGGGGTCGCTATGAGTCGGTTCCGACTCGATGGCACCTGACAACAACAACATCTAGTCCTGGCTCCTGAGCTTCATGGAGATGGGTCCTGGGAATACCTGAACTCCAAATCTGGGCCTCTGTGGTCCTCAGAGCAACTTCCTGTACTACGCCATTACTTCCCACACAAGTTTCTCCAGTAGTATCATTAAATTGGTTCCTTAGGCCTCTGCTCCCCTTAATCATTCTCCTACCATACCTAGGGTGTGTGTTCTTAAGGCTTGAGATCTGGCCTACTAAGATGTTACTGAAACCTACTTGTAGAGGAATGTGCTATACCTCAGAGGGTTTGGGGATTTCTAAAGGACTTGCCAAAAACTCAAAATTTGTTGCGTTGCCTGCTTTCCATTTCCTTGCATTAAAAGGTAATGTAAGTGGGCAGATACATAGGCTGAACGGGTATGAGTAGGTAGGAGAATGGAAGTAGACCCACAAATATACAAAAGTTAGTCAGAGGATATTTGTACACTAGTGTTTACCTTTGCTGTAAACATATCTATAAATGCAGCGGAGCATTGTTGTTATTAAGTGCCATCAAGTCGATTCCAACTCATAGCAACCCTGTGCAGGGATTCTGAGGAGTGGCTGGTGGGTTTGAACAGCCAACCTTGCAGTTAGCAATCCAGTGCTTATCCTACTCACCAAATCAGGACTCCTGGTGGAGTATACAGGAGGTAAAATTATGTAAATTTCTTAGACATTCCAAAATACCTTCAGGGAATGAGTTGATGAACACAGGGGCTCAGGATGGTAGTCTCAGGGGACACCAGGGTCAATTGGCATTACCTAGTCCACCTAGACAATGTCCTACTTTTGTGAATAGTGACTCATAAGTGACCATATAAGGTGCAACTATTGGTCTCTCCATGTGCAGAAGAAAGAAGAATGATTAAAATTGAAGATACTTGGAAACCATTAGTCCGATGGACTAATGGAACATGTGAATATCAGTTTCCATGACTCTGAGGCCAGCTGTTGCCTGGCTATTACTCCCAATACTTATGAGAGGGATCATGTTAGCAGTTCATTAATAAAGTAGGAGAAAATGTGGAACAAAACTCAAAAATTAAAAAAAAAAGACTGGGCTTATTAAGCCAGAAAGAGACTGAGGAAAACCGAGACTGTGGCCCTTGGTCACCCTTCAGGTCTGGAACTGAACTCACCCTTGTGGCCCAATTTCAGTCAAACAGTAGATAGGTATACATGGAGGACAACAACACTAGTAAGGTATGCTCATCATTGAATGGGTAATAATTCAAGATTAAAAGGGTGACATTTACCTAAGGACAATGCTGAGAAGGATGGGAAGGTGGGTAGAATGAAAAAATGAGTCACAGGGAGAAAGAGGGGTAACTAATGTTATATGGAGAAGATTGTAATCATTGAAATAAAAGATACGTATGATTTGTTGAGTGTAAAATTGATGATCTGCTCTATAAACCTTCATTCCATTCACAATAGAAAGTTAATATAAAACAAGATAATCTAAGTTTTGCATTTTACCTAAAATAGCATATTGCTTAACAAACGTTGTGCAACTGCTCAATAATTGTCTATGTTTATGCTTGATTCTTATTGGTAAATCTCTGAACTTCTGCCTCTCTCTCCCACAGATTATTTATCTTGACCCTGTTGGGTCACCTGGGAATTTGAGATCTAGGTCTTTCCCAGACTACTGACTGCACATAGTGAGAGCCCAATAGGACCCAACCTTGGGTAAAGTAGGGTTTCTCAGCTTTAATCTACTCCTGTTGGGAGAGAGTTGTGCCAAGGAATTGTTTCTTGGCCATTGGGGTAGGAGCATAACTGATTGCTCCTCAAGTTTCAAACTCAGCTCTTTGCTTCATCTAAGCAGATATCTAAGGCATAAGAAGTAACCTTGATCTTAACGTTTCCATGTTCCAACATCTCCTGTCTTTTGGACCCACTTGTGTCATCTGAAGATGCTTGGGAGAGGAAGATTAAAGGAGGTTTTCTTGGTGGCTCAGGGGATGTTCTCTTTGCATTTGCCTTCCTCTGGGTGCATTGACTGAGCATGGAAGATCCTTGTAAACATCCCTGAAATGTGTTAGGAGAGACATTCGGTCCAATTGCTGCATATGACATAATCTTTAAAGATGTCCAAAAGGTTTCAGATGTCTTTTCACTTTCTGAAAGCAGAATGCCATGTCACTTCAGTATATGCTGAAAAAGTCATTTGTAAGTTAGTGACATCCACTGTCAATGCCAGGTGATTGAGAGGAAGAGGTGAAAGAGAAGTCTCTCGATATGCCATCAGGCTATTGCTGTTGTTGTTAAGTGCTGTGTGGAGTGGGTTCCCGACTCACAGTGGACCTGAGAAAGGATCCTGCCCTTTGAAACATATGCACATGTTTAAGTGAAATCATGAAGTCCTTTTTACCTTCGCTAAAAAAATAATCAAAACACAAAGAAATTAAAG
Source organism: Chrysochloris asiatica (assembly GCF_000296735.1). Lineage (NCBI taxonomy): Eukaryota > Metazoa > Chordata > Mammalia > Afrosoricida > Chrysochloridae > Chrysochloris > Chrysochloris asiatica. The sequence goes on from NW_006408625.1 coordinate 4,308,066, forward strand.
CATAGTATTTATTAGAGCAGTAATTCTATCTGCATATAGGGATACCATCTGGTTCCCAAACAAAACAAAATGAAATAAAATAAAGCAAATGGCTCAATGAAGACTAGATATAACAAAGTTTATAAAGAGAAGAGGAAGAAAAAGAAAACAAATCAACCACTGGCTAATCTTAACATGATTTCTTGAGCCTTGTGTGCTGTTGATTAGATTGTTGTTGTTGTTGTTAAGTGCCGTCGAGTCGGTTCCGACCCATAGCTACCCTGTACAAGGTTTCTGAGGGTGTAAATCTTTACAGGAGTAGAAAGCCTCATCTTTCTCCCACGGAGCTGCTGGTAGTTTCGAACTGCTGACCTTCAGGTTCGCAGCCCGATTCTTAACCACCACACTACCAGAGTTAAATGCCAACTTATAGAGATCGTATATGACAGAATAGAATATCCCCCTAAGCTTTCCGAGGTGTTGTGTCGCTGTAGAATAACCCCAAGGTCAGTGGTTCAAACCCACCAGCTGCTTCTCAGGACCCCTATACAGGGTTACTACTGACTCGATGACACGTAACAACAATAATCTTAAAGGAGGAGTCCTGGTGTGGCATTTGTAGGATAAGAACTGGACTGCTATTTGCAAGGAGTAGTTCAAATCCACCAGGCACCCCTCAGAAACCCTATATAGTGTCATAATGAGTCAGAATCAACTTGACAGCATTTAACAACAATGTTTAGGGGAGTAGATTGCCAGATCTTTTCTCCAGTGGAGATGCTGGTGTGTTTGAACTGCCAACCTTTGGATTAACAGTTAAGCATTAACCACAGGGTCACCAGGACTTTTTTACTGAAGTTGTTGTTGTGAAGTGCTGCCAAGCCGATTCTGACTCATAGTGACCCTGTATAAGGTTTCCAAGGAGCAGTTGGTGAGTTTGAACTGCTGACCTTGTGATTCACAGTACAGTGCTGGCCCTACAGCACCAACAAGTTACTAGGCAGTCTCTGGCATGACCCAGTTCCCCCATTCATTAGCACAAATGTTTAGGTGTAGTCCAAAGGTGAGGTTTTAAAATGGCACAAGGAACCTCATCTCTCTGGAAGCAAAGGAAATCACCTAAAATCACATTCTTAGATACACTGCAATCAGTATTTTGGAGTCCTTGTGTGGCACTCTTGCAAAAGCACTGAATTGTCAACCACAAGGTGGGCGGTTCCAACCCACCAGCAACTCCATGAAACCTTAGACCGGGGCTCTATGAGTAAGAACTGACTCAGTGGCAGCTAACAACAACAACAACAATCACTATATTAAAGGAGGTCTCAGTTTCCCTATTATTATTACTCAAAATAAACCCCCCCAAACAAGTTAACAATGCCGCAAAGTAGTTTAGTAGTTCATGGTGAAAAACAAACAAACAAGCTAATAGTTTTACAGTTTTTAGTTTAGACTTTTAATTTTGGTTTGATGGGTAAGAGAAACCCCTTGAGATCAAAGTAAGATGTCTATTTTTAATTGTTATTTCACATCTTTTACAATGGATTCAAAAAGCTAGTGACATTTAGTTTCATGCTAGACGGGCAAAGCTAGTGCCAAATTCATGTTTTCTAATATCCACCTGACATTTTATGCAAACACACAGTTCCTGCAAAGACAAAAGGTAAAGAGAGGGAAGTCCTGAGCAAATGAAATCTTTATCACTTTAGCAAATGGGCTAATTTACAATTTAAACTTTACAAGAGGCACATTGCTGTAGCCACATCTGCATTTTATAACGTATCCTGTGGCAGTGGTTGTGCAGCAATTTGCTGTGCATTTTATAATATGTGCTGCAATGGTTCAAGGTGGGTTCCAGTCATGGTCACGTGGTTGGTGAAGGCCTTCTATGGTGATTAGATTTATGACCCCAGCCTCTATCTGAGGAGAGATTAGCAAGCCTAGAACTGTTTGGTTTGGCAAAAAAACGAGAGAGCGAGGGGATATGATAGGCACATTATAGAAAATGATGAATGAAGAAAGGGAAGGCTTTCTGGGCCCCTTATTTGCCATTGCAGACACTTAACACACCCGGGTCCTCCACCCCAAGCATGTAATTAACCTGAGTGTTTGGAGGGGCAAGGCGGGCCAAGAGTCTGATCCCTGGGGAAAGCCATAGTGCTGGTGGGAAATGTCTGGGTGGATGTATTTATATGAAATAGCACCTATGGTTACATTAGCAGGGATCAGTTTACTGGGGCCATCCATCCTGCTTTAGAGCATGGTGACAAGGCTGGCTGTGCTTCCAGCTTCCCAAGGGAGGGGGCCCCAGACGACTTGGCACCAGTTCCCTCCATGGGGCGCCTGGGTTTCCTGCAGCCTTTTCTCCATAGGAGATGGAGAGCTGAGTCCCAGAATATAATGATGCAAATGTCTGGGGGGCAGGAGAGGACGTGGTCAGGATGCTGGCAGTCCGTAAGAATTTAGTGAGGGAAGGTATCATAGTGGGCCACCAGGACTAGTCACCTGGAATGGAAGAGACTGCTGGGTTTTATTCTTCACCTGGGGTGTCTGCATCTCTGGGCCCAAAGGGAACTGTTATCTTCTTTCAAGGCAGCAGTGTGCAGGCCAGCTGGCAGGCAATGAAAGGCTGTTCCCTTTAATAACTGAGGTTAGGAATGGGCTTTAGTGGCAGAGTCTTTCCGGTATTTTTAACTTCTTCACTTCTTCCCTCTACCTCCCTTTTCATCCTAAGGAGTCCTGGAGGCATAATAGATTAGCTGCCAATTTAGCAGTTCAAATCCACGAGCTGCTCGGAAGGAGAAAGGTAAGACTGTCTTCCTATGGAGTAATTCTGTTCTGTCCTCCAATGTCCCAATGAGTCAGAATTGACTCAGTAGCAGTGTTTTTTGTTTTTTTTTCCTTCCCCATTTCCTAACCCCCTGTCTCCCAGAAGCTGTAGGTGAGAAAGCAGAAGGGATCAGCATGTTACTGTTTGGCACACTTTTGAAATCAGCACAACACAAAAACACAGCTCCTTTGGGACACCTGTGTTGTAAACTATTTCCAAACTGACCTCCTCATGAGGGAATTCTGAAGTTTCCACCCTTTCTCTAAACAGCTTCTAAAGC
>NW_006408625.1:4329515-4330737 GCF_000296735.1 Chrysochloris asiatica
TCTGTATTTGGACATGCTTCGATGATTGTTTCTTATTGGTCATTGTTATTGTTATTATTATTATTATTAATATGATATTAATATGATCAGGAGATGGGCTTCCCTTTTCATCTGTAATGCGTAGCAGATGTTGTTGGGTCTTGTCTAAGTGGTGGAGTATTATGTTGTAGCTTGGCTATATGGCCACGATTGCTGCTTCTTCTTACGGGACGTAGGGATGATAAGTGCCCACCTCCAGGAGGGATGTGTAGTCAAAAGGACTAAAAGCAGAAGTAATATAAATGCATGGACAGAAATCACCACATCGGAGCAGATATGTGGCTTTGGTTAACTTTTTCTGTTCCCTGTCCTGCCCGAACAGCTGCTGGAGGATCCCTGCTTCTAGCTAGGAGTGGGGGCAGGTGGCGTAGATGCAGCGACAGATGGGGGGTGATGGATGACGTCAAAAAGCTGCTGCCTACTTTCTCACACTCTCCGTGCATGGGTGAGCTGCACCCAGCTGATACTTATTGGGATCTCAAGCCAGGGCAGGGTGAATTGGGAGGTGAGGGAAGCTATGTTGCTTCTCGGGGCCTTTTTTTTCCCTGCTGGAGATGCCGCTTTCTGAATGGGCCGGCCCTGGCCCTGCCCTCTAAACTCTGCAGTCGCAGTAGCGACCCGCGGTCCCGCAGGCAAGAGTTCCAAAATATGCGCCTTTCTTTATCTTTATTAGCGCAATTTCTCAAAAATGTGAGTTCAGGAGACTTTATGATAGTTTAAAAGCCATAGGACTGGCATATGAACGTTTCCTTTGTGAGATCCCACTCGTTTTTCCCCAGAGCCTGTCCCTACCTTACTTCCCTGGCTGTCCTGCTGTACTGGAACACTTTTAATCTGTTTTTGTCTCTGTGTCTGAGATTTATCTCTTGCAGTCAGCGTATTGAAGGCTCTTGTTTTCTTACCCATTCTGCCACTCTCTGTCTATTAACATATATATTTAATCCGTTGACATTCAGTGTAATTATGGATAGGTATGGATTAATTGCTGCCATTATGCTTGTTTGTTTTTGGTGTTGCCACTTTCTTTGTTCTGTGTGTTTTCCTTTGTTGAGTTCATGCTTTTTGTGTTCTTTCTTGTGAGTTTCCTCATAATTTGAATATTTCCATGTTCTTGGATTTTCATTTTCTTGGTATGTTTTGAAGTGGTAGTTTTCTTTGAGGTTGACTTATAGTCCATTAACTT
>NW_006408625.1:4331524-4341084 GCF_000296735.1 Chrysochloris asiatica
AAAACAGCAAAATAGCACCAGCACAAAAAATCAAGGAAAAAAAAGAAAGAAACACACCCAAACAACAACAACAACAACAAAACAAAACTAGATTCAATACTACAGTCTATAATCACAGAAAAGGGAGGGGAGGGAGAGAAGAAAGAAAAAAAAAATTCTGTAGCCTAATAGGAATATGAGTTTAATGTCCTCTCTTAAGCTTTTTGCTTTCAAAGCTGCCTGAGGGATTATAAGATGCCACTTTTGGTTGTTATGCTATATCTCAGGCTTTAATTTAATTTTCAGTCTGTTTTGTTTTTTAAACTCTTTCCCTCTCTACAGCCCTGTCCTGGCCTTTCCCGTATTTTAAAAAAGAACGTTCAGGGCCTGCTCTTGGGCTGACTATCTGTGTGCATGTGTCCCAGAAGAACCCACCAGTGGTGAGGGTGGGGGGTTTCCACTCACTCAGGAAACCCCCCCCTAGTCACCAGAATGGAGGTTCACAAAAAGTGGGGGCTGAACAGAACAAAGCAAAACAAAGAATCAGAACAAAGCAAAACTGACAAAGTGTATTGTCCACATTTGCTCCAAGGTTCCCGTGGCATTTTTCCATGGTGTGTCTGTTCCCCCATTGGTCTTGCCATTTGGTCTCACTCAAGATGTCGGCTCTGGGCCTCCGATCCTGGCAGATTCAAAAGTACACAATTTCTTATTTCAGCTTCAAGTTGCACTAGCTATAAGCCTTCAAACTTTAAAAATATTCCTATCTCTGTGGTTCTGAGTTTTGGACTTCTGCCCTGCATCTGCTTTGCCTGGTATTCTGTGGTATTGCTGATGGCGAACTTCACTGCACCTCCACCCTAGCCGTCATCAAGTCCCACCTCCCGTCTTTCTTTCTTACTCTACACTTTACCAAACATGATGTCCTTTTTCAGGGATTTGTCCCTCCTAATAACATGTCAAAAGTACAAGAGACAAAATTCCTCATCTTTGCTTCTAAGGAACATTCTGGTTGTACTTCATTCAACACAGATTTGTTTGTTCTTCTGGCATTCCATGATACTTACAGTATTCTTTGCCAACACCATAACTCAAATGCATTGATGCCTCTAAGGTCTTCCTTATTCAGTATCCAACTTTCACATGTATATGAGGCAATTGACAATAATGTGGCTTGGATCAGGCACACCTTACTCTTCAAACTGACATCATTACTCTTTCACACTTTAAAAGAGATCTTTTGCAGCAGATTTTCCGAGTACAATATGTCAGTTAAATTCCTGACTACTGCTTCCATGAGTATTGATTGTGGATCCAAGCAAAATGAATTCTTTGACAACTTCAATCTTTTCTCCATTTATCATAATGTTATTTATTGGTCTATGTGTGAGGATTTTCATTTTCTTTACAGTGAGGTGCAATCCATACTCAAGGCTGTAATCTTTCATCTTCAACAGTAAGTATTTCAAGTCTTCTTTACTTTCAGCAAGCAAGGTTGTATCATCTGCAATCACAGGTTGTATCATCTTTCATCAAGCAAAGTTGTATCATCTCCAATCCCATTGCCAAGTTTTTTTTTCATATAATCCAGTTTCTCAGCGTATTTGTTCAGCATATAGATTGATTAAGTATGGTAAAAGGGTACAACCCTGGTACACACCTTTCTTGATTTTAAACCACTCTGGTAGCATAGTGGTTACAAATTGGTTGCTATCCTCAGGGTTAGCAGTTCGAAACTGTCAGCTGTTCCATGGGAGAAAGATGAGGCTTTCTGCTCCCATAAAGATTTACAACCTTGGAAACCCTGTAAAGGTTCGCTATGTGTCAGAACCAACTCCACGGCACATAACAACAACAACAACAACAACAACAACAAGTATTCCCTTGGAGTCCGGGTGTGGCACTTTGTATTAATGCGTTGGACTGCAAGGTTGTTTGAACATCAAGGTTGGCAGTTCAAGTTCACCAGCCGATCCTTAGAAACCTATACAGGGTGGCTATGGGTTGTAACCAACTCATAGGCACTTAACAACAACAACAACAGCAAGTATGCCCTTACGGGGTCTTGGTGTGGCGCTGTAGGGTAAGCACTAGACTGCCTACCCCAAGATCAGCAGTTCACACCTGCCCGTGGCCCTTGAAAACTCTATACAGAGTCGATGAGTCCCCACTGACTTGATGGCACTTAACAACAATAACACCAGTATTCCCTTGTTCTGTTTTAATGACTGCCTCTTAGTCTATTTATATATTCCTCATGAGCACAATTAATTGTTCTGGATTCCAATTCTTAGAAATATTATCCATAGCTTGTGATGATCTACACAGTTGAATGAAAGCCTTTGCATAGTCAATAGAGCACAGGAAAACATTTTTCTGCTATGCTCTGCTTTTAGCCAAGATTTGTCTGATATCAGCAATGGGAGCCCTAGTTCTGTTACAGGGAGTGCCAACTGCATCTCCTCCACCCAAGAAAGAAGTCTTGCATTCTCCTGATTAAGCATAGTCAGGTGAGGCAGAGTTTCCATATATGCCAAGGTTTATTATAGAAAAAAGTCTTGCAAGTAGAGACGGGGAGAGCTTAATCCAACTCTTAACCCCTGTCTCCCCGAACAAAGGCTTTGCTGAGATTTATAAGGTTTTGAGTAGGGAAAGTACATCATGTTTATTCAGAGGAAATGACAGGGATTTCTGGGAAATGGTTCATTTAGAAGGGGCCATGCTAATTGGGTGTGTATGTAGCATTTTTTTCAAGAAGGATTCCACAGCAAAGGCCTCTGGTAGGAGCAGATAGAACTTTTTCTGGGGTGTTGAGCATGCGTGGGTCTTCGGGACCCTTATTCAGACTTCTTCCAGGGACTTTTGCCTCAGTAAAAGTTTTGTCTCTTAAAGTTATGTCCAGAGAACTAGATAAACCAGTCTGACCTGTAAAATATCTCACAAGGATGTAAAAAGACAGCATTTTCATGGGTGGTCTTTCTTAATGGCATATCCTAGATGTGACTGCTCAGCTATGCACCCTGGGCATGCCCTGTGCATCTTAACAATTGCTCAAGCAAGATGGGGAGCAGGCATCAACATTCCTCAGGATTTCGGTCACAGATTTCAGTCAATAAGTGGCCCATGTTTAATACTGATTTCTGGGTTCTCTTTTCCCCCGTCTTAGTTCCGTGCCCTCTTCTGAATCCAGTTTGAATTCCTGGCGGTTCCCTGTCAGTGTACCACTGCAACTGTTTTCAAATTATCTTCAGCAAAATTTTACTTGCATGTGATATTAATGATGTTGTCCAATGATTTCTGTATTCTGTTGGGTCGTTTTTGATTCTCTTCCAATTGGTTGGCAAGAGAACTGTTTTCCCAATTTCTTGGAATAGATGAGTGAGTGCCTCCAGTGCTGCATCAGTTTGTTGAAACATTTCAATTTGTATTCCATCAATCCTGGAAAATTTGATTGAACATCAACCAATTCTTTTTGGTACAGTGACTCTTCCCATTCCTTCCATCTTCTTTTGATGCTTCTTGGCTCATTCAATATTTTACCCATGTTGCTGTTGTTGTTAAGTGTCCTTGAGTCTGTTCTGACTCGTAGCGATCCTGCATAGGATTTCCTAGGAGTGACTGGTGGGTTTGAACTGTCAACCTTGTGGTTAGCAGTTCTGTGCTTACCCTCCAACACATTGGGACTCCATTTTATCTATGGTTTTGTTGCTGTTAAGTGCCATCCAGTTGGTTTAACTCATACCAACCATGTATAGTGTTTCCAAGGTTGTAAATCTTTGCTCAAGTAGAAAGCCTCATCTTTCTCTTGAGGAGTGATTGGTGGGCTCAAACTTCTGCCTTTGTGGATTGAAGCTCAGTTCTTGTCCTACAGTCACCACACCCATTGTTGTTGTTAAGTGTCCTTAACTCAATTCAGACTCATGGCAACTCCTGAGGAGCAACTGGTGGGTTTAAATCTCCAAGCTTATGGTTATGAATCTGGTATTTATCCTACAGCACCACACCAGGACTCCATGTTGTTGTTGTTAAGTGCCGTCGAGTCGGTTCCGACCCATAGCGACCCTGTACAGGGTTTCCGAGGGAGTAAATCTTTACGGGAGTAGAAAGCCTCATCTTTCTCCCGTGGAGTGGCTGGTAGTTTCGAACCGCTGACCTTAAGGTTCGCAGACCGATTCGTAACCACTATGCTACCAGAGCTCCATAGAATCCTTCAATAGGGCAAATCGAGGCTTGGATTTTTTCTTCAGTGCTTTTGACTTGAGAAGTGCTAAGTGTGTTCTTTCCTTTTGGTTTTCTAACTCTAGATGGGTAGTTGGAACTCACCCCATGGTGCCTGGTAGTCCACTTCTGTAAAGACTACATTCAAGAAAACCCTATGGAGCAGTTCTATTCTGTAACACATGGGGAGTAGGGGTGGTGAAAAGTTAGAATAGCTTGATAGTAGATGCATATTTTAAATATAGTGTAAGGGGCAGGTGGGTCAATGGTAGAATTGACCATTGACCATGCTAGAGAGCCAGGTTTGGTTCCTGGCCAGTTCTTATGAGCAGCCACCACCTGTCTGTCTGCAGAGATTTGCATGTTGCTAAGATGCTGAACAGATTTCTGCAGCGTTTTAGACTAAGATGGATTAAGGAGAAAGACCTGGCAATCTCTTCAGAAAATCAGACAATGAAAACCTTGTGGATTACAATGGTCAAACCCACCACCTATCATACGATGGTACAGGAGCAAGCAACATTTATTTTGGGTGTGCATGGGGTCACTGTTGTTGTTGTTGTTAAGTGCTGTTGAGTAGATTCTGACTCATAGCCACCCCGCATAGGGTTTCCAAGGAGCAGCTGGTGAGTTTGAACTGTTGATCTCGTGGTTCACAGTCCAATGCTGATTCTGCAGCACCACACCAGGAGTTACTAGGAGAACAGAAAACTTTTACATGATGTGGCAACCAATTTGGTAGATGTATCTCTCTTTCAGAACTGTATGGTATTTCTGGGCTGTGAGATGCAGAAGAAATAAAAAGAAATTGGTAGGAACAGCAGGAAGAAAAGATGGAAGAATTGTTATTTTTTAATCCTCTGGGTTTGGGTTACTCATTTAACAGCTCTGAATCATTCCCTTCAGTAGAAGGTAAGGAAGGGCCCATTTGGTACCTCTGAGTTATAATATGGAGATTGGGGTTGCAAACGGTTTTGAGCTTCAGAAGTGTGGCCACTAAGAGACCAGTCGTACCTATTGTGGAGACACTGAGAAGAGAACATGCGGAGAATTAGGAAAGTCTTCGGAGTGACTGGCAGAGCCCAGCAAGGCGAGATAAGACAGAACATCTGGAAAGGAGGCCACTGGTAAATGTGAAATGGCCTGGGGAATTTTATTTTAATGTAAGATCCAGATGTGGTATTTATACTAATTTACCATAAAATCATATGCTGTTGAGCTTTTGTAAATAGTAGAATCGATAAAGATAGTAGTAAAACAGATTTTATAGGTATATACAGCCAAATTATAAAAAACAAAAACCAGCCAGCTGTAAGCACAAAATCATGAAATCCTTATGGGATGCACAGAATGCTGAGTTATGGGTCTTAAAGATGATGGTTTATTCTCCTAAAGTCTTGGCATTGGAAAGGATTTTACCATCTCCTGGGTGTGTCATCATGCATTGGAGTGTGCTAAGGTCCCAGACTGTAGAAGGAAATACTAAAAGGAGCCTTTTGTTAAAAGTTTTTTATTGTGAATTGAGTGATAGTTTACATGGGGGAACATAATTTTTCTTTTTAAAGGACCTGTAGATAAAAATGGAAAATGTTGCTAGGGCTGTTTTTGCTCTTGTGAAGGCATCAGTGAGCCAAGAACCTATTTCCAGAATAGCGCAGGAGGGCTTCTGAAGGCACGTTTCCATAGACATTTGCTATTTGGTCTTGAATACTTGAACAATTTTCAGAGGTCTAGAAATGAAATGGAGTCCGAAATGAGGCAAATGTTTAAATGCTGGGCACCAACTGAAGAGTTAGTGTTCAAACCCACCCAAAGAACTTCTGAAAACCAGTTGCTGTCAGATTGAATTTGATTTTTGGTGACCCCAAATGTCAGAGTAGAACTGTACTCCATAGGGTTTTCAGTGATTATGACCTTTCTTCTAGATCTCCAGTTCTTTCTTCTGAGGTGCCTCTGGTGCGGAGTTTGAACAGTCAACCTTGCAGTTAGTACCTTAGCACTTAACTGTTTAGGCCACCTAGGGACTTCTGGTTACTATAAAAATTATTATAAAGCTATAATAAAAATTATGCTCCAAACTGAGTAAGAGACAAAGACAAACCTTAAGTCCAATCATGATCACCATTTATATAAATTAGCATGTACAATCCTTTCTGGTCACATCGCCACTTTGTGTGGGTTTGAACACTACAAGGCCTCCATGGAATGATTCTGTTCCTCAACAGAGCAGAACAGTATTTCAAGAGGCAACCCCCTTCTTTTTAGGCATCAATACATCCCCTTCACAGTTTGTTGTCTCTCTCCTCATCCATCGGGGCCCTTAGCCAGGAGGCTGGATGGGTCAGTGGGATACTGGGAGGTGTAAGAAAGACTGTCTGAGCCAGCTGCCTCCCATTCTCCTAAGAGGGTGCAGGGCGTCTAGGGCCACCCTGGTTTTATTTACTTCACAGCCACAGTGAGGTCTCTGAGAAACTCCCAGGCAGGGACCTTCTCCCAGGAGAGCAATTCCTCTCAGGGGGCGGGAATGGCCCCAGGGCAGTGCCTTTGAGAGATGTGGCTGGCTCTGTCTTAGTTCTCCGGGGTGGTCAGCCTGTAATGTCAAGATTTACTGGCCTCACAGAGATAGCCACAAATGGGGCAGCAACCGTAATTACAAGAGGCTGCTCCGCTAATCCTGGGTTACAAATGTTCGTTAGAAGATAAATAAGCTTCGCCCAAGCATTTCCTGAAGCTGCGGGAGCCCTGGGTCCTCTTTGCTTTTATTTCTCTCTCCTTACAGAAGGGAATAAAAATTGCCAGAGAAAAGAGAGGGAGAGCAAGTGAGAGAGAGAGCAAACGAGAAAGAGGTTTTCCTATTTAATTTCAATATGGTTACTAGGAATTAGACTTTTTGAAGCACAAATTATCTTAATGTTCTGTTTGGCTTGTTTTATATTTAGAATTGGAAAAACAAGGGAAGAAGCTGGACTCCTAATGTACAAGAGAATCAGTGGTAGTTGCTGCCAGTTCATGGGTAAAGATGGGCTGAGCAAAACAATTCTGGGGAAAATATTTCCCAACTGAGTGAAAGCAATAAAACTCTGGGGACTCCTGGCCTCCCACCTCAGAGCAGCTTGGCAGGAAGTAGTAGCCCTCCTCTTGGTGTTGTGTCTATATCCAAACACAGTGGCGGGGTGAGGGTGGGGGGAACTCTGCTTTTGCTTGTGTCCTCAGTAGGACCATCATGGACTGTGGGAAAGAGAAAAGACGGCCCAGATCTCTGCAGATGGTTAGACCAGGGACTGAACTTATGGCCTCTGCTGGACCACTTGCCCTCCTGGACTTAGTTCCTCCAGAGACGGTGAGAAGTCGCTCTGGACATAATGCCCAGTCATTTACCTCTGGGGCTGATCATAGTTTCTAAAGGTTTAAATCCATCCCAGCTTCTCTTGATGCACTCCTGAGGCCTATATGGAACCAGAAACCACATCACACATCCAGACCAAAGGAGAGGAGAGAGCACTGTGGTGCTTGGAGGCCACTCCCTTCCCTTGAGAGGGAAATCTCTTTAAAAGTCATGCTGTTTTTGACTAATTGTGACTGTCACAACTGTAATGGTAGACATTTGGTAACATAAAGGTGGAATAGTTACTCTTACATTCCAGAAACAGAGGACCCTAGGACCATCAATGAAGAAGAGCACAAGCGGAATGTAGAACCTTATCCAGAGAAGCAGTGACATCAGAGATGGAGACCAAGATGAGGACATGGAGAGAGGGAGCACTGAGGACTCTAGATTCATGGAAAGAGAAAGACTGAGTGCTGGCAGCCAGGAGGCAGGCTTGTAGAATGTGCTCTTTGTTTGTTTAAATGATTATATATTCCTGAGTGTTGTTGTGTATATTTCCCGCCCTCCGCCAAAAAATAAAGAGGGAATACTAGCGAATACTGTTGAATGATGATGCACAGTGGAGATTCTAATTATTGCAATGAAATGATGAGTGTAAAACTGATGTTTTCTCATGTAAACTATCACTCAATTCACAATAAAAACTTAAAAAATAAAAAGCCATGCTGTTTTAATACCAATTCCTTCCCCCCACTTCCCCTCCACCCCCTTGTTCCCAAAGATCCCCTGCACTCACTATGTGTCCTAGAGAAAAAACATTTCTGCCCTCCTAAAGGTGGAAGAAAGGACTCCTAGTGGCACAGTGATTAAACACTTGATTGAAAGATCAGCAGTTCAAACCTTCTAGCCTCTCCTTAGGAGACCGATAAGGCAGTCTGTTACCATAAAGATTTACAGCCTTGAAAATGTATGGTGGTGGTGGTTATGTGCCGTGGAGTTTGTTCCAACTCATAGCCACCCTAGATAGGGTTTCTGAGGCTATAAACCTTTATGGTAACAGACTGCTCCATCTGTCTCTCTCCCACAAAACGGTTGCTAGTTTCAAACTGCTGACCCTCTGGTAACCACTATACTACCAGAGCTCCTTTGAAAACCCTATAGGGTAGTCCTACTCTATCTTTTCCACTACTTGTCTGTCAGTTGGTTGTTCTGCTGTGATGCTGGCAGCTATGCCACTGGTATTTTAAATATCAGCACTCACCCATGGTGGACAGGTTTCAGTGGAACGTCCAGACTAAGACAGACTAGGAAGAAGGAGAGGCAGTCTACTTCTGGATGTTAGCTGTAAAAATGTAGCTACTGAATGTTAGTTACAGAAGGAGCTACTGAAAACCTTATGAATAGCAGCAGAAGATTGTCAGATAAAATGCTGAAAGATGAAAACATTATGAGTAACACCAGAATGTTGTCAGATATGGTGCAGGAGGATGATGGATTTGCATCGTGGCAGTAGCAAAGGGCTCCAGCATAAAGACCTTTGTGAGGATGACGCAGGACTGGCAGTGTTTTGTTCTATCATGCACAGGGTCGCTATTAATTGGAGATGATTTGACTGAAATAACTCTGTCCTTTAGGGTCACGGTTGGAATTAACTTGACAGCAACAGGTGGTTAAGAATCTTCTGCAAAGTGACATCTTGATTCTTGCCTTGGTTTTCTCATTCCCCCAAAGAAAGCTCTTAGATGGGGGCAAGGTGTCATAGTTAGCATTCATCACAAGACACAGCGATTTGCCTTTGACTATGAACTGAGGTACTGCAGAAGAAAGGGCTGGCAATCTGCTTCCATAAAGACAAGAATGAAGAAAACCCTATGGAGCAGTTCTACTCTGTCGCACACAGGATTGCCATGAATCACACTCAACTTGATTGTTGTTGTTGTCAGGTGCCATCGAGTCGGAACTGACTCATAGCGACCCCATGCACAGCAGAAACAATGTCCGATCCTGGGCCAACCTCACTACCGCTGCCACACTT
>NW_006408625.1:4343151-4344794 GCF_000296735.1 Chrysochloris asiatica
TTCCACAGATGTAGTCAATTTGATTTCTATGTGATAGCAATGTCTTTATTTGATGGTTGTAAATTGCTATCAAGTTGGCATTGATTCACAGCAACCCCATGCACAGTAGAACATGCTGACCAGCCCTGTGCTGTCTTTCCATTGTTGGTTTGCTAGTGTCATTGTTGTGACTACTATGGATTCTGAGCTTCCTCCAATCTAGGGGAGCAGCAGTGGGAACATGTGAAAGGACTGAATTGTGTCCCCTCAAAATATGTGTCGGGAACCTATCCTCTATCCTTGTGGATGTAAGATTATTTGGAATTAGGGCTTTCTTCACTATGTTAAATTACGCCCAAATAGTGTGGATTCTAAATCTAACCAATGTAGAAAAATGTATACAAAGGCAGATTAGACACACAAACTGGGAAAGACCGACTCCATGTGAGGGTCAGCTACAAGTCAAGAAAAGTAAGGAGCATCCAGGACTACCTCCAAGGAAGTAACTGGCATGGCTGACATTTGGACTTTGAGCCTCCAGAACTGTGACAAAGTAAATTTCTGTTCTTTAAAGCCATCATTTGTGAGCTATTGTTATAGAAACTCCAGAAAATTAAGATGATGTGAAATCCAACTTTTTCCCCTAAATTTTATTTATTTTGTTGTTGAGAATATACACAGTAAAATGTCTACCAATTCAACAGGTTCTGCGTGGAGAGTTCAGTGACATTGATACATCGTGCAATCATTCTCATCCTCCTTTTCTGACTCATTCCTCCCTCATTCACTCACTGCCCCCAAGGTTCCTATCGAATCTTTCCAGTTGTTGTTGTCAATTTGATCCCATACAGATAGTTCTTAAAAGAGCACAATGCTCAAAATAGATCTTTTTTTTTTAAGTAGTTAAGTTCAACTTAGCTAGTTAAATGGACCAAAAGTAACATCATGATAAATGGAGAAAAGATTGAAATTGTCAAAGACTTCATTCTGCTGGATTTATCATCGACATTAATGGAAGCAGCAGTCAAGAAATCAAATGACATATTGCATTCAACAAATCTACTGCACATGATCTCTTTGAAGTGTGTGAGAGCAAAGATGTCAGTTTGAGGACTAAGATGTTTTTGACCCAAGCCAAGGTATTTTCAGTTGCCTCATATGCATGTGGAAGCTGGACATTGAGTAAGGAAGATCATACAAGAGTTGATGCATATGAGTTATGGTGTTGGAGAAGAATATTGAAAGTACTATGGATTGTGTCTTATGCTGGGTTTTCTAGAGAAGCAAAATCAGTGAAACTTTATCTGTCTATCTATCTATCTATCTATCTATCTATCTATCTATCTATCTATCTATCTATCTATCTATGGTTGTTGCTAAGTGCTGTTGAATTGGTTCCAACTCAGTGATCCTGTATAGGGTTTCTGAGGAGTGGCTGGTGAGTTTGAACCACTGAGCTACAGCACCTCACCAGTACTCCATATGTATGTATATTTGTTGTTGTTGTTAAGTGCCATCATGTCAATAGGGTTTCTGAGGAGCTGCTGATGAGTTTGAACTGCTGACCTTGCTCTACAAACTGACCTTGAGGTCGAGGGCTTATCCTACATTGCCACACCAGGACTCCTATATATGTATATGTGTATGTGTATGTGTATGTGTAT
>NW_006408625.1:4355182-4356192 GCF_000296735.1 Chrysochloris asiatica
CCCAGGATCGAGCATTGTTTCGTTCTGCTGTGCATGGGGTCGCTATGAGTCGGTTCCGACTCGATGGCACCTGACAACAACAACAACAAATAGTTTTGGGGAGTGCAGTTGCTCTGTCAGCATTTTGAGCTCACTAACTGTTCCATGGGGCAAAGATGATCCTTTCTGCTCCCACAAAAATGTATACTCTTGGAAACCCCATATAAGGTCTCTATGAGTCAGAACGTTCTCAAAGACACTTAACAACAACTGTTTGACTTCTGTCCTCCTTATCATTGTCTAGCTCTCACATGCATACGAGACAATTGAAGATATCTGATTGACTTGAAGATATCTGATGACATTTGAATTATGGTTTTGGCAAAGAATATTGAATATAGTGTAGACAACCAGAAGAATGAACACATCTGCCTTAGAAGAAGTATTGCTAGAATGATTCTTAGAAGTGAGGATGGTTAGACTTTATCTTACTTACTTTGGGCATATTAACAGGCAGGATCAGTCCTGGAGAAGTACATCATGCTTGGTAAAGTAGTAGTTGTTGTTGTCATTAAATGCCATCCAGTAAGTTCTGACTCATAGAGATTCTATGTACAACAGAGTGAAACACCTCTTGGTCCTGCACCATCCTCACAATTGCTGCTACGCTTGAGCCCATTGTTGCAGCCACTGTGCCAATACGTCTCACTGGGAGTGGAGGCTTCTTCTTTTTCACTGTCTCTCCACTTAAGCAAGCATCATGTCCTTTTACAGGGACTGGTCTCTTCTGATAATATGTTCGAAGTATCAGAGACAAAGTCTGGCCATCTTGGCTTCTAAGGAGCATTCAGGTTGTACTGTTTCCAACACAAATTTGTTCTTTTGGCAGTCCATGGTACTTATAATATTCTTCTCCAACATCATAACTCAAATACATCAACTCTCTCACAGTCCTTTTTATTCACTGTCCAACTTTCACATGCATATGAGGAGATTGAAAATACCCTAGCTTGGGTCAGGTGCACTTTAGT
>NW_006408625.1:4356292-4363210 GCF_000296735.1 Chrysochloris asiatica
CCCTTTTGATCAGGATTTTTCTGTGGCATCTTTGTAGGGGTTATGAGTCAGGCTACTAACCTCAAGATCAGCAGTTAGAAACTACCAGTGATTCCACAGAAGGCAGATGAGGCTTTCTGTTCTCATAAAGATTTACAGCCTCAGAAACCCTGTACAGGGTCACTATGAGTTGGAACTGACTCCACGGCACACTACCACCATCTTTGATTATTATGCTCAGTAGTTGTAACTAGGCACTATCCAGTCTGGTCTCTTGGCAAAGGCGGTAATTGTTCATGGAGCAATTAGCTACACATTTCATATATTCCTCTTATTCCTCACTCTCCTGTTGTGTCTTGGGTGAAACCCAACTTTTGAGGGGCACAAGCAAATGAAGGAAATGGGACATGCTAAGAGTATAATTTAATTTACTTCTTTTTCTAAATACTTAAAGAGTGAGAATAAGAGTAAGTTGCAGACATTAGTATGTACATTTGAATGTGCATTTCCTGAGATCAAGGACATTCTTTTACATAACTTCAGTACAATGAACAAATTGGGAAATTAGCATTGGTATTCAGTATGGGGCACACAGCATGACAAATTTCACTTACATGGAAAGGAGCAGAAGAGGTGTCCTGAGGACTGTTTTGAAGAATGCATATGATTGAATAGAATAAATGAGAATGCATACTCACAAATTCCTTTAGTAAATATAGTTAGCTCTATAATAATAGTAATAATGATAATACCTATTTATTGAACAGTTGCTATGATATAGATACTTTTTATAGTTTCTTACATACATGAGGCTATTTAATCACATTCTTTCTGTGCCCATACAGATTCCTTCAATTGTTATACTTTCTGGCGCTGCAGGATAAAGTATTGGACCACAAGGTCGGCAGTTTAAACTCATCAGTCACTCCTTGGAAGCCCTATACGGGGTTGCTATGAGTCAGAACCAACTTGATGGCACTTAACAACAACAACAACAACCACTTAAGATGTATAGGGTCACTATGAGTTGAAACTGACTCCAAGGCACACAACCACCACCATCACACAGTTTGTAGTCCTGGTGTGGTGCTGTGGGTTAATGCATTGGACTGCAAAGTCAGTTTGGTCCACAAGGTTGGCAGTTCAAGCTTACCAGCTGCTCCTCAAAAACCCTATGTAGGATTGTTGTAAGTTAGAACTGACTAGACGGTGCTTAATAACAATAACATAAAGAAATATTAAAATGCAATAATTAAAAGATGTTGTTGTTAAATACTGTTAAGTAAGTTCTGGCTCAGTGAGTTTCCAAGGAGTGACTGGTGAGTTTTAAAAATGGGGAAAGGATTTGCATGGATGTTTCTCTAAAGAAGGTACTCATAAACAAAAGGCCAATAAGCACATTAACCCACTGCCACCTCGGTCAAGTCTGCTCACAGTGACCCCCATATAGGATAGGGTAGAACTGCTCCTCAGGGTTTCCAAGACTGTAAATTTTTATGGGAGCAGAAAACCTCATCTTTCTCTCTCAGTGACAGGTAGATTTGAACTACTTACCTTATAGTTAGTAGTCCAACTCATAACCCACTACCCTACCAGAACTCCTTTAATAAGCACATTGTTACTGCTGTTAAGTGCCATTGAGTCAGTTATGACTCATAGAGACCCTGTATAGGGTTTCTGAGGAGCGGCTGGTGAATTTTGAACCGCCAACCTGGTGTTTCAAACCCACCTTGTGGTTTGACCACAAGGGCTTATCCACATTAGGACATTAACGTCATAGTGAGATACCTCTTCATACCTGCTTCTTATACATTTATCGTACCAGTTGCCATGAGTTGATTGCAATTGATGGCAATCCCATAGAGTTTTCAATCACTGATTTTTTTGGAAGCAGATTGCCAGGCCTTTCTTCTCAGGTACCTCTGGATGGACTCAAACCTGTAATCTTACAGTTAGCAGTCAACTGCATGAACTGCTTGCACCAGGGACTCTTCAGACACAACATATTGACTTTCAGCAAAATGACACAAAAACTGTGTTGGTAGAAATGTAAATTCATACATTGCTGGAGATGTAGTAAAACTGTGCAAACTTTTTGGAAAACAGTTGAGAGTTCTTCAAAATATTAAAAATGGAGTTATCACATGACCCAGAAATTCTACCTCTGGACTGCTAGCCACAGGTTGGCAGTTCAAACCCATTAGCCCCTCCTTGGAAACACAATACAGGGTTGCTATGAGTCAGAACTGACTCAACAGCTATTAACAACAACAACAACAGGTATATATATACCTAAGAGAAAGAAAAACATGTCAACATCAAAACCTGTATACTAATGTTCATAACAGCATTATTCAAGGGTCCAAAAGTAGAAAACAGCCAAATGTTCATAAATTGAAGAATAAAAATCAAACCAAATCCATTGGGATCTAGTCCATTCCTACTTATGGCAACTCTATACATTAGAACTGGCCCATAGTGTTTTCTTGGCTGTAATTGTAACAGAATTAGATCCCCAGGCCTTTCTTCTGTGGGATTGGTGGGTGGGTTGGAACTACCAACCTTTAGGTTAGTTGTTGTTAAGTGCTGTCAAGTTGATTCTAACTCATAGTGGCCCTGTATAGGGTTTCTGAGAGCAGCTGGTAAGTTTGAATCACCAATCTACAGTTAGTAGTCCTGTATTCATCCTATAGTGTCACATGAGAATAAACCATTTGTGCTACCTTGAGACCTACAACTGATGAATAGATTTAGTATTCATACATAGCATATCCATGCAATGGAATAATGCTTGACCATAAAAAGGAAGGAAGTACTATTACAGGATGAACATGTGCAAAAATAATATGCTATGTGAAAGAAGTCAATCTCAAAAGACCACATACTGTGTGATTCCATTTATCTGAAAAGTCTAGAATAGGGGAATAGGGGGGTAGGGGAATCCATAGGCACAGAAAGTAAATGAATTGTTTCTAGGGGCTAAAGGGAAGGAGGAGTAGGCAGTGACTGGAAATGGGTGCAGGCTGGAGACCCAGGAGCCATATCTGGCCTTAGACATGTTTTAATTAAGAAACTCCTGGCAGCAAATCTGTCATCTATGTGTAAAGAATGTGCCCTGTCCTCTGGCTTACCACTGTGACTGTCTGGCACCAAGGTATAGGCTTGGGTGGGAGCTCAGCTGGACTTCAGCCCCCGTGTATCTCTTCATGGGTGCTCTGGAGAAGACAGGATGTACAATCCCATATAGTGGTTTTGTGCATTTAAAGAAAATAAATCTTGAATGAATCGCTGAAACAAGGATTCAAGTACATGCAGTTGATGTGGGAATGCCATAAAGGTGTGAGATTTGACAGAAGGAAAGGGCATTAAGGGGTATTATCAAACTTAGCAATGGTGCCTACTCTTGTGTGAGAGTCTGGCACATTGAGAGGGCACGGGCCTCAGAGTTATTATCCTGGCCTGGGGTGACAGAGCTGGAGCATTGATTCACCAATACTACTGGGTACTAAGGGCTCTTCTTCAAGACCATTTACCGTTCAGAGATTCTAACGTGTGAAGATCTCTTGAGTGTCAGAGTAGAGCTGTGCTCCAGAGGGTTTTCAGTGGCTGATTTTTTAGACCTTTCTTCTGAGGTATATCTGGGTGGACCTGAACATCCAGCCTTTAAAACTATTAACAGTTTGCACCAGTTGATAATTCCTAGGTTGATAACTCCTAAAAACTGAGTTGAGGCAGAGAGGCTCCAATGCCTCAGAGAAAGTCTCCCACACGGAGAGGCAGGGAGCAGGAAGGCAGCTTACACTCAGGGAAGTGGGAAGGCCGGACAGGTGTTGGAGTGGCACTCATTGTTTCTCTTTGGCTGCCAATATTTGAAAAGAGGGCACTTTCATAAAAAAATGTAATTTTCTGAAAAAAATTATGAAGAGCTGACATTCCCATTCAGCAATTCTCAGCTGGCCAGGTCTCCTTTAGTAGGGGCCTGTGTTCCAACTCCTCACTCCTTCCTCCAGCCTTCCGCTCTCATTCTCTGACACGGTTCCTGCTAGCCCTAGGATTTGCGATTCTTGCCCGAGGCCACACAGCTCCTAGCTGTACATGGGTGATGGTGGGACTGATGTGCCCTGTAAAAAACACATAAAGAAAAACAAGATATAAATGGATTTTTTCCTTTACCCCCAAAGAGCCATGACCTGCACATGCTTGACTTGTTAGGAGAGTGTTTAAAGCGCTTGCCAGTATTTTTATATATATGTAACTTCTTTTAGCCTTCCCTAAACCTGGGAGGGGCCAGGGCTTTGATCTGGGGCTCCTTCATGCATGACCAGCCCTTGGACTCGCATGACCAAACCTGAGACACTCGAGGACTCAACAGGCCAGCCCTTGCGTGAAGCCTCTTGTCCGGGTTTGGCCTGGGGCCAAAGCCTGATGGTGGGGCCTGCTGGGGAAATCTGCTGACGCTGCCTGACCCTGGAGCCCACTCTGTACAGTGAAGAGAAAAACAGGGTCCTTGTACCAAGTTCATGGAATGTGGTAACACAATAATCAGCGGCCATTAAATGCAGTAAGAGAAGATCATTTTCGTGAACTCCACCTTGGCCCCCTGCATGTAGACCTACTAGCGAGGAAATTTGGAACAATTCTTTTCAAGCCAGTCTTTATAAATTTGTCTCTATAGATATAGGAAATCTGATTTTAGGTCTAAAAGTGTCCTTGTGTGTCTTTCTTCTGACTTATACTCTAAGCGTCTTTTCTGACACCAGTTGCACGTTGTCCTCTGATTGACGTGTCAGAGCTAGGTCAGACTTCACAGGCTAAAGAGTACAGTCCCTCAGACTGCCACATGGCCCAAATCTTCAGGTGCCAGTCATGAGTTTGGGGGTTCCCATAAAACACTCAAATCTGACCTGCTGACTATGAATTTTGGGGTTCTCGTTATCCCTTCAGATTTGGTAATTCATGAGAACAGAGCTCAGGCAAGTGTTACATTTATGACAACAGTTAGATTACAGCAAGAAAAATGCAAATGGAGAGAAGACTCAGGGTGGCATCTGGAGTGCTTTCCATGTCCCAAGAGGGGACCCATCACCCTCCTGAGCATTGATGTCTATTATCAACCAAGATCTTCAGAGTCCAGAGTTTTCACTAGGATCTCATTATATAGGCTAATTGATGGAATCATTGGCCACCTATTGAACCCCATCTCCAGTCTGCCTCCCTAGATTTTGAACTGATACCATGTGGTAGGATTTTTTGGCATGGCCAGCCTCAACTCAAGAGTTGCCTCATTACCATGACCTGTCAGGTGTGGTCTAGAGAACAAAGATACTCCAATCTCTGAAGAAATTCTAAGGTTTTAGAGATTACCTCCTTGGAACCAAAGACCAAATTGCCTGAGCATGGTAATGCTTCACCCCACAAGCTCCCTTCAGTGTGACAGCTGACTCCTCCCTTTGTGGACATCCTGATCACTCAATCCAAGGTAAAAGACCAGCAGTACCTTAGGGTGGGCCTTTTCCTCAAACTCCTCTCTGTCTCTGTGTGGATTCTCTAGCACGGCAGTTTTAGAGTAGTGAGACTTCTCACAGATCAGCTCAGGGCTCTGAAGTGGGCTGTCCTCAGAAAGAGGGAGCCCAGCTTTTTACCTCCCCTTATAATCTAGTCTTGGGAGTCTCACACTGTCATTTCTGTGCTCTATGAGTAGAAACTTCGTCTCTCATACTTCAGACATATTGTCAGGAGGGACCAATCGCTGGAGAAGGATATCATGTTTGGTAGGGTGGAGGGTCAGAGAAAAAGAGGAAGACCCCCAGAGAGATGTATAATTGACAAAGTGGCAGCATCAATAGGCTCAAGCATGGCAACAATTGTGAGGATGGTCCAGGATTGGGTGGTGTTCGTTCTGTTGTTCATAGGGTTGCTATGATTCGTTACCAACTCACTGGCACCTAACAACAAGAACAACAAAATGAATTGGCAGAGTGATAGTTAAGATTGTGTGTCAACTTGTCTGGGCGAGGATTCTCAGTGCTTTGGTAGCTAAGATGTAATCATGCCCCATGATGGGATCTAATGTAATGTAATGATCTCTATGATGAGATCTGCTATGAGCAGCCAGTCAACTGAAGGGGAGTTTCCTTAGGGGTCTATCCTGTTTCCAATATATATGCATGTTTTGGCAAAGGTTACTTACTTTTTGCTGGGTATGGATCTTGTATTTCACTTGTCATATGATCTCTGGTTCTTTGGACTTGAGCCAGTAGCCTGCTGTCTTGCCTGCAGATCTTGAGAGAAGTCAAGAGCCTGCCATCTTACTTGTCAACCTTGAATTTATTCTTCTCTGCAGCCAGAAGCCTGTCATCTGACCTGCTGATCTTGGGTTCATCAGCTTTCGCAGCTATGTGAGTCAGGAGAAGTCTCTAGCTTGATATCTGGCCCACGGACTTAGAACTTGCCCATCTCTACAACTGTGTGAGCCGTTTCCCTGAGATTATCTCTCTTCTCTCTCTCTCTCTCTAAGCTTCACTGGTTTTGCTTCTCTAGGGAACCCATCCTAACACAATCAACAAGGTTTATCTAGGTCTAAGAGGAAGGGAATGTAATGTTTTCTTGAAGAACAGTTCAAATCATTAGTGATTTACTATAAAGCATAGCTCCTAGTCTGACTTTGGTGTTTCTGCTGTCAAACTGCCAATAAATAGGTCTTTTAAGAAACATAAACCATTCTTTGCTAATTAAGCTGGACTATAGTTTTGGGTACACATGGACCTCGCCAGATGGAACACATAGAAATCAAATAGACTACATCTGTGGAAAGAAAAGATGGAAAAGCTCCATATCATCAGTGAAGACAAGACCAGGGGCAGACTGTGGAACAGACCATCAATTACTGATATGCAAATTCAAATTAAAGCTGAAGAAAATGAAAACAAATCTACGAGA
>NW_006408625.1:4366195-4384468 GCF_000296735.1 Chrysochloris asiatica
ATGTTATTTATTGGTCCAGTTGTGAGGATTTTTATTTTCTGTACATGAGATGCAACCCATACCTAAGACTGTGGTTTTTGTTCTTCATCAGTAAGTATTTCAAGTCCTCTTTGCCTTCAGCAAGCAAGGCTGTATTGCATGTTGTTAATAAGACTTTCTTTAGACCTGATGCCATGTTCTTCTTCATATAATTCAGTTTCTCAGATTATTTGCTCAGCATACAGATTGAATAAGTATGGTGAAAGAGTACAACCCTAGTTTACACCTTTCCTGATTTTAAACCATTCAGTGTTCCCTTGTTTTGTTTGAATGACTGCCTCTTGGTCTATGTACAGATTCCTCATGAGCACAATGAATTGTTCCGGAATGCACGCTCTAGGAGTGTTGTCCATAGTTTGTCATGATCCACAAAGTCTAAAGTCTTTGCATAATCAATAAAGCATAAGTAAATAACTTTCTTGTTTTCTGTGCTTTCAGCCAAAATCAGTCTGACATTAACAATGATATATCTTGTGCCATGTCCTCTTCTAAATCTGGTTAGAACCTCTGACTGGTCATTGTCAATGTAATGTTGCAGCAATTTCTGAATTATCTCTAGCAAACTTTTACTTACAAGTGATAGTAATGATGCTTTTCTGATGATTTCTGCATTCCTTGGGTCATCTGTCTTTGGAATGGACACAAATATGGGTCTCTTCCAATCAGTTGGCCAGTTAGCTGCCTTCCAAATCTCTTGGCTACATGAGTGAGTGATCGCAGTGCTGTATCAGTTTGTCCAAAGATTTCAATTTGTAGTCTATCAATTCCCAGAGCCTTGTTCTTTGCCAATGCCTGCAGTGCCCATTGGACTTCTTCCTTCAGTACCATTGGCTCTTGATCATATGCTACCTCTTGAAATGGTTGAACATTGACCATTTCTTTTTGGTACAGTGACTCTATGTATTCCTTCCATCTTCTTTTGATGATTTCTGCATCATTCAGTATTTTACCCATAGAATCCATCAGCATTTAAGCCAAGGGTTAAAGTTTTCCTTCACTTCTTTCAGTTTGAGAAATGCTGAGCAGAACAAAACATCCTCACAATTGCTACTACACTTGAGCCCATTGTTGCAGCCAATGTGCCAATACATCTCTCTTGGGGGCATTTTTCTGTGGCATCTTTGATCAAAATGTTCAGTAATGGTAGCTAGGCACCATCTAGTTCTTCTGGTCTCATGGCAAAGAAGGTAGTTGTTCACGGAGATAATTAGTCACACATTCCATATTCTCCTCTTATTCTCGACTCTTCTTTATCTGTCCCTCCAGGTGAATAGAGACCAATTGCTGTACATCAAATGGCTGCTTGCAAATTTTTAAGATATCAGGCACTATGTAATGAAGGAAGAGGTAGAACGGAAGCACTAAACACATTATCAGGCTGATTCACTGGGATGTCTCATGAAACCATGACCCTAACTTCCAAACCAAAGAACCATATCTCATGAGTTGTTTGGTTTTGCACAAGTACCCTCAGTAGCTATTTATTTGTTTTAAAATTGCAAATAAATCTATCATACAACTTTGCCACTTCCAATTTTTACAGGCGTACCACTTATTGACAGTAAATACAACAATCAACTATGCAATTCTGTCCTTAATCAATATACTTTTTTTTTTTTTTTTTTATCACTGTTAACCCTTTCTTCTTTCTCTCCCCCACCCCTTGTTGTTGTTATGTGCCGTGGAGTTGGTTTTGACTCACAGCGACCCTGTACAGGGTTTCCGAGGCTGTAAATCTTTACGGGAGCAGAAAGCCTCATCTTTTTCCCATGGAACAGCTGGTAGTTTCGAACTGCTTATCTTGCTACAATAAACTTTGGTCTCTTTACATTTGTCTTTTCTTGTCTTTTTATATGTGAGGTCATACAAATTATGTTCTTTTGTGACTGACTTATATCACTCAGTATGATGTCTTCAAATCCCATCTACACTCAAGTATGAATCAAGACTCCATTTTTTCTACTAGCTGAGTAGTATTCCATTTGTCTACTGATGGACATTGAGGTTGTTTCCACCTTTTGGCTGTTGTGAGTAGTGCTGCAATGAAAATTGGTGTGCCAGTCTCTTTTTGAGTCTCTGTTTTGAAGTCTTTGGGGGTATTTACCTGGGAGTGAAATAGTTGGGTCATATGGAGTCCTGGTGTGGCACTGTAGGGTAATGCATTGGACCTCAAGGTCAGTTTGAACTACAAGCTCAGGGGTTCAAGTTTATCAGCAATTCCTTGTAAACCTCGGAAAAATACAGGGTCACTATGAGTTGGAACCGACTCAATAGCACTTAACAACAACATGGTAGATACGGGGAGCACAGTGGCCTCTGTAGGAGAAACATGGGACTGCAAACCACAAGTTTGGCGGTTTGAACCCACTAGCCTCTTCATAGGAGAAATATGAGACTTTATGCTTCTACAAAGGTTTAAAGCCTTGGAAACCCTATACAGGGTCACGATGAGTAGGAATCGACTCAAACGCACTTAACAAACAGCATGGTGGTGATGGTGGTTATGTTCTGTGGAGTCAGTTCCAACTCATAGCGATCCTGCATAGGGTTTCCGAAGCTGTAAATCTTTACAGGATGAGAAAACCTCATCTTTTTCCCGTGGGACAGCTGGTAGTTTTGAACTGCTGACCTTGCGGTTAGCAGCCCAACTTGTAACCACTATGCTACCAGAGCTCCTTAAACAACATGGTAGTTACAATTTTGATTTTTTTAAGGAACTGCCACACTGTGTTCCACATTGGTTGTAACATTTTCTTTCCTACCAGCAAAGAATAAGGGTTCTAAATCTTCCACATCCTTGTCAACATTGGGTATTCTATGTTTTGCTTTAATTTTTTTTTTTAGATCTTAGCCATTCTGGTAGGCATGAGCTGGTATCTCATTGTGGTTTTGATTTTCATGTCTCTGCTGGCTAATGATGCTGAGTTTCTTTTTATAAGATGACTATTTTGATGTCCTCTTTGTTGAAATGTCTATCCAAATCCTTTACCTCTCTTATGATTGGGTTGTTGTCTTTTTGTTGTCAGAGTTTTATATATAAATCAATGTTTAGATTCTTGTCAAATATATGAGTTGCAAAGATATTCTCCCAGTTGGCAGCTTGTCTTTTCACTTTTTTTTTTTTTTTTTTTTTGGGCAAGTCTTTTGATAAAAGCAACTTTTTAGTTTCCATGAAGTCACATTTATTTACTTGGCCTTTTGTTGTTTGTGTTTTTTTTGTTATTATATCAAATAATCTATTGTTGAAAGCGAGGCTCAGAGTTTAAGGTTCAAAGATTATCTCAGGGTGGCCATTTCAGTGGGCTTTTTTTCAAATTCCATGGATCTAGAAATCTGGATACCAATAGAATTCAGAATTCTATTTCTCAAGGCTCAATACTTACTTACCAGTTGCCACTGAGTAGGTTCTGATTCATGGTGCATGTCAGAGTAGAGCAGTGCTCCATAGAGTTTTCAACGGCTGAGATTTTGGAAGTAGATTACCAGTCCTTTCTTCCAAGGTGTTTCTGAGTAGATTAGAACTTTCAACCTTTCAGTTAATAGTCAAGAAATCTGGGGCTCAGAGAGGTTAAGTAACATGCCCAAAGACACATAGCTAGAAAGTAGCAATTTAAGGATTTGAACTCAGGTTCATTTATACTACCTGGGAATCAACAGACAGAGAATTAAGTGGATACATGGGAGAAATGTCAGAGTACACTCAATAATCATTGCATTTTTGTGGTTCACTACAGCTGGGTGTGGCGCTGTGGGTTAATGTGCCAGACTGCAAAGCCATTTGAACTGCGAGGTCAGTGGTTCAAGCTCACCAGCTGCTCCTCGATGCCCTATACAGGGTCGCTATGGATCGGAACCGACTCGATGGCACTTAACAACAACAACAGCTGGGAGCAAGAGTATACATGAAGGCCAACTTACCATCTGCCTAGAAACTAATAATTTAAAACTAAAGCTATTTAATTATGAGACAAATATCTTATTCTCCTATCATGGCAAGTACCCTTCATACTGACCTGGAAGGCCAGATTTGAATTCAGATTTCTTAGATCCCAGGAGCTCCATGAGGGGGGAGAGTTAACCCTAGCCTTCAACCCCAAAGCTGCTGGCTTCTCTTCATACCCAGCTCTGTTCTGTAATTCAAGGGGCCTCGATGTATGTGTGTTAACTCTCCAGTCTGTGCATCCAAGTGCTGTCCACACCCCCCGCAAACAGCCACCTCTCGACCACATCTTGGACCTAAAAGTAAAGACCCCAGAAACACATCCCACCACAAAGGGTAGGTCAGGGAAGTAGGGTACACAGGCTGGATGAGCGTCCTAGAGCTGCCATAACATAATACCAAAAGCTGGGTGACTTATATGAACTGGAATTTATTATCTCACAGTTCTGGAGGCTGAGAGTTTGAATTCAGAGTATCAATCAGGCCAGGCTCTCTCTGAAGGCTCTGGGGATGATCCTTTCTTGTTTCTCTCTGCTTCTGGCAGCTCCAAGGCGTAACTTGGTCTTCCCGTGTCTCTCTGGCTTTTCTGCTCTTCCACCACTCAGAAGGGATTAGGACCTGTCTTACACGTGATGCTCTTCAGTATGACTTAAGGTTAACTGACAACATTTCTAAAACATCCCTTTTCCAAACAAGGTCATGTTCGCAGGTGCCAGGGGTAGGAACTTCAACATAATTTTTTTGGTAGACCATTCAATCATTAGGACAGGCCCTGGAAATAAGGTTGGGGAGCAGTCGAACAGGAAAACCCAGTGTTTCAGGTGTTTAGTTATTGTTGTTAAGTGCAGTTGAGCCAGTTCTGACTCATAGTGACGCTGTATAGGGTTTCCAAGGAGCTACTGGTGGGTTTGAACTGCCATCCTTGTAGTTCACAGTCCAGTGCTTATCTAACATCCTTGTAGTTCACAGTCCAGTGCTTATCTAACACCAGGAGTCCTAGAGTGCGGTCTAAGAAAGAGGATCTGGGCTGCAGGTGCGTCTGTCCTTTGCAGGTAACTAACTGGCCAGAGGAGGGTCACAATGTGTCCTTTGATGTGGGTTCACTGGCTACACTGCTTGGTGCCTGGGCTTTGCATTTCAGTTCTATTCCTGGCCCATCTGGCTAGAAGTAGGCTGCTTCTGACAGCCTGGGCTACTTTCTTTGGGCAGATTTGGATAGGTTTCCATAGATAGGTTAAATGTAACACTTGTACATCTTCAGCATTTATGAAGAATATACATATTTTGCTGTTTTTAGTTCCAATAATCAAGGGATATTGAGCATTAGAAGGATTCCGGATGGCTTCCCTGGTGCTGACTCACAGACAGGGTAGAATGATCCCATTGTGTTTCCAAGGATGCCATCTTTATGCAAGCAGACTGCTACATCTTTCTCCCACTTAGTGCATGAACAACTGGTTTGAACAACTGAACTTTTGGTCAGCAGCTTAGTGTTAAACCACTATGCCATCAAGGCTCCTTCTTGGATGGTTGTTGTTGCTAAGTCCTGTCAAGTTGGTTCCGACACACAGCATCCCTAGATAGGGTTTCCGAGGAACAGCTGGTGTGTTTGAAATGCTGGCTTTGTGGTTTGAAGTCCAGTGTTGATCCTATAGTGCCACACCAGGAGTCCATAGGTAGTAGTATGTAGCTGCACAAAGTATCCTTTTAAAACTCCTGAATAGCTTCCACTTATTGGGCTTTTACCAGCTGTTCCACGGGAGAAGGATAAGGCTTTCTGCTCCTGTAAAGATAGATTTACAGCCTCGGAAACCCTGTACAGGGTCACTATGAGTTGGAACTGACTCCACGGCACATAACAACAAGAACAACAACAACAAGATCCCTAGGTGATGCAAAGTTTGCGTTTGACTGCTAACCTAAAGGTTTGCAGTTCAAACCCATCCAGAGGTACTGCAGAAGAAAGGACTTGGCAACCTGCTTTCTTTAAGATTACAGCCAAGAAAACCCTATGGGGCAATTATACGCTATAGCACATGGTGTCTCCATGAATTGAAATCTATTCAATGTCAACTAACAACAGGTGTTGTGTCAATACTATCCATGCATCATTTCCTATAATCTGTACCACAACTCTGTGTGGCAGGCAGAGTCCTGGTGTGGCACTGCAGGATTAGCACTGTGCCACAGGGCAACCATTCAAACCTACTAGCCACTTCCTGGAAACCCTATACAGGGTCACTATGAGTCAGAATCAACTTGACAGCTCTTAACAACAACATGGGACTGGTGGGGTATTAGTGTGGCACTGTAAGATAATGCACGGGACCACAAAGTCAGCTTGAACTGCAAAGCCAACAGTTCAAGCTCACCAGCCACTCCAAGGAAACTCTATACAGGGTAGTTATGAGTCAGAACCGACTCGATGGAATGTAACAACAAAAATGGGGCAGGTGCCATTATTTTTCACATTGTACAGAGGAGAAGACTGGGGCATGGAGAGGTTAAGTAATATGCTCAAGGTCACACACATAGCTAGCGAGTAGCAATTTCAGGATTTAACCTAGGTTTCTATAACCCCAAAGCATATACTCTTAACCATTACATGTTAGAGGTTGACTTTGGTTTGAACACTATTTTTTCCTCTGACATTATTGCCTGGTAGACTCCTTTGGCAGCATCCCTAAGTGGTGTGAATGGTTGGTATGCTTGGTTGCTAACTGAAAGGTCGGAGATTTGAGTTCACCCAGAGGCACATCAGAAGTCCTGGGGATCCAGTTCTGAAAACTTGGCCACTGAAAATGCTATGGAACCCAATTCAACTCTGACATTCTTGATTCAATGGCAACTAGTTTGGGTTCTTTGGAGCCTTTTCCTCTGGGCAGATGAGCTCCCTGAATTCAGGAAGCCACAAATGAATTCTCCCATATACTTTTGCCCTAAATTTCCCATTTAGGCTTTCCCTTAGGCTGGGTCTTTCATGGGAAGAAGCTGCAGAGTTAAAGCAGACAGCACAATGCTTTTGTGATGTGGAAATATGCCAGCTAAAGAGACGAGGGATTTTTTTTCTATTTGGCTCTCTGCCAAACTGATTCAAGACATACACACAGTTTAAGTCTTTAGTTCCCCTTATTTTTGTCTCCCTTCTGCATCTGGCTTTCCCATGAGCAGCCTCTCATTCCGTTTACTATTATCTTTGATTGAATTAAGAAACCGGAAGAATTTGCACAACTAGCCAGAGTAAATGGTTCTTGCTAATCCTGTGGTTAGAAGGTCAAATCAGCAAAACACTTTGGTGGGAAGCATCCAAGCCCAATTTCATTATGTCCTCTATTTGTAAAACTTGGGTGAGAAAAATGATATTAATAACAAGAAAAGAAAATCTTGAGAGTGGTTTTCATATTTCACTCATCTCCACCTAGTCTACAACACATTGCAGAAATCCACGTTTCCCCTTAGGAAATCATACCTCTCTGACTTAGCTTTTTTATATAGAAGATTGTTTTTTATTCAACCACTTAAATATACTTGGTGCTTTAGCAAGTCATATTCAAGACAAAATCTCTGCTTCTAAAGAGCAGAGTTCTCAGACCAGTTTCTATTTTCTTACCAGTGACTTAGAAAATGTATGGAAACATAGTTATATTTGCCTGGGAAATGTCTGAAACTATGCGGAGCTACTACAAAGAGTAGAGTTAAAGACAAGTCTATAAGATGGATTGTGGAATTGTTCCCAACTTCCCAGCCCTCTTTGTCTCTGGATTAATGTCCTTTCCCTTTCTACTGAAGTGGGAGAACAGTTTCCTGCCCCAATGATGCTGGGTCTTGCCTTGTGACTTGTGTTGGCCAATGGGATGCTAGTGGATATGATTCAAGCAAAACGTTGCAATGTGCTTGCGTGGTTGGGACTGTCCTGTGCTTCTGAGGTCATCATAAGAACACTTATTATGAAAGAAAATGAAATATAAGGAGCAGACTCAAACTAAATGTGCACACTGGATGGGGTCAAGCCTATCACAGAATCCAGCCAGGATTGGCTGTAGCCCAGTGAACTAGCAATCAGTATTTGCTGTAGCCACTGATTTTGGTGTGTGTTGTTTTACAGCAATATTTTTTGCAGAAATGAATTGATACAATTAATTGAAGTCTAATTAAATTAAAATCCTTACCCACCTGTCCATTTTTCGTACTGTAGTGCGTTGTTATAATGCTAGAGGCTATACCACCACTATTTCCAATTACAGCAGGGTCATTGAGGATTTCAGTGGAGTTTCCAGAGTAAGACAGACCAGGAACTGGCAATCTAGTTCCTAAAATGAACCAATGAAAGCCTTATGGACCACACAAAAACACTGCCTGACTTGCTTGTTTTGGACATGCCATCAGGAGGATCAATTGATAGAGTAAGACAACCTGTTTGGTGAAAAAGAGGTCCAGTGAGGATGAGGGAGATCCTTAGTGGGACTGGTTGGTGCAAGAATTACAATGATAGACTTGAACATGTTTGTGATCATGAGGATGATGCTGGACCTGACAAAGTTTTGTTCTGTTATACATGAGGTCACCACGCATTGGAGTAAACTTGATGGCAGTGATCTTTATCTATATACATCTATGAGATGCCTTCCCATCCACCCATCTATCCATCTAGCTGGTTAGCTAGCTAGCTTAAATCAAATATGAGCCACACCATTTTGAGCTTTCTAGTAGGTCTACCATAGAGTCCTTCTTTTAGACTTTCAAATGACAAAACATGACATCATAGGATTATGGATAATTCCCAAAGGCTGAACAGTGGCTGTCAGAGTAGGTTTGCCTAGCAGGGTGGAGAGGGAGTGAAATGTAGCAGTCATGACCAGGACTGTGAAGTTCACGGCTGAAGTAACACCATGAAGTAAATATTGAGAGGGAAAAATGGAACATTGTATGTATATTCTTTAGAACTACATTTCTCAAAACTTTACTTTCTGGGTGGTTAAGTGAATGGTTCGAGTATACGTATATATGTGGCTGCTTTTCTTCTTTTTTTAAAATGTGATTTAAGATTTTATTTTGCTTAAATTCACAGAGATGAGACTTATTTATTTTCAAATAGTGTGATATTTGTATTGTTAGAGTCTTAGAGAGCTCCCAATGCTTTGTAAGTTTTCCATCTTCATGAGGTAGAGATTCTATCTGTCTGTCTTGTAATAATTCTTTTTAGTTCTCTAAACATTTTTATAGCATGCAAGATTAAAGAGCCTCTTTGTAGGAACCTGATATGCAAAGTCATAGGACTGTTTTCCTTCATTGAGTCTCTTGTTTTTCTGGCTGTGGGTTTGTTAGGAAGGATTATTTCTTTTATAAATGGGTATTTACATGGAGTCCTGAAGGCATCATATGGCACTCTGTGCTTGGCCATCTAGTTTTCTTTTTTTATGACAACTTTAGGTGAATCCATTCAGCATCATGTCTGTGGAGTCCATCTGCGTGATGACGAAAATGTATCTACCTCCATTCAAGTCTTTCCCTGGATGACTTCACTAGGGTATAGCATAGTCATTGCACACTAAGTGTGTCTGAAATCAAGCTCTTGAGATTCACCACCACACACAAAAAATGCCATTCCTCTTGTAGTATTTTCATCTTAGTGAATAGAAACACCATCCTTCAATTGCTCAAGCCCCAAATCATGGAGTTATCTTGATGTTGCCCTTTCACTCACTGTGTTCAATCTATCAGCAAGTCATGTGGGCTCCCTTTAATACAGATGCATAATGCAACCACTTTTCACATAAGCTCTGGTAGTGTAGTGGTTATGAATTGGGCTGTGAACCTTAAAGTCAGCAGTTCAAGACTACCAGCTGTTCTGCAGGAGAAAGAGGAGGCTTTCTGCTCCTGTAAAGATTTACAGCCTTGGAATCTTTGTACAGGGTTGCTATGATTCAGAACAGACTCCACGGCACATCATGATCGACGATGGTCATCAAGCCCACCTCACTGGTCCAGGCATCCATCTTTGCCCTGGATTTTTCAGAATCCTTCTAACAGATCTTTCTGCTCAAACCATGCCCAACTTGGTAAATTCTCAACATAATGGCCAGATGATTCTGCTAGAATGTAAACCATTGTCATGCCTCTGTTTCCCATTGCACTCAGATTAAAAGACCTGGAGCCCACATACAAGACACCCTGCATCAAATGAGGAGACCAGTGGACTTTAGTTCCATCCAATCCAGGCCACTGGTATCCTCACTTGATCTCAAGCATCAGTGTCACCTAATGCTTTTGCTGCCTGGAATGCCCTTCTCCTGGTGTCTGCTTGTCTGCTCTTCTCCTTATCCAGGTTTTCATTCAAAAATCATATTCTCAGTAAGGAAGATGCTCAGTGACTCCTTGTGAAATAAGTAAGAGAGCTGGATTACTCAGAGAAAGAGCCTTCTGGTTCGATGGTCTATTAGTCAGGGCTCTCCAGAGAAACAGAACCTACAGGGTTTCTGTACCTATATCCATATCTGTATCTGAGTTCGATTTTTTTTAAGGAACTAGCTCATGCAATTGTGGAGGCTGGAAAGTCTAAAGTCTCTGAATCAGTCTGGAGGCAGAATATTTTCCCCCTTCAAACCCCCAATTTTTTATATTATTGACTTCAGCTGATTGAATGAGGCCCGTCCATATTATCAAGGGTAATTTTCTTTACTTAGAATCAGCTGATGGTATGAGGGGGGCTTCAAAAAGTCCACGGAAAAATTGCATTATCTTTTAATCCCATTTTTCCACGAACTTTTTGAAGCCCCCTTGCAAATGTTAACCATATCTACAAAATGCTTTCACAGCAACATCAAGACTAGTGTCTGACCTAACAACTGGGCACCATAACCTTAGCTACACTGACACATGAAATTAATCATCGGAGCGGGTATTTGCTTTTCCCCTTAGTTTGCTGCATATTGATCTGTTTACAATTTAGAATTGTGTTATGACTTGGGGTCATAAATCCAATCCTTCTACATCACCACGGAGGTCAGCACCAAGGCCCAGGTGGACTCAGCATGTGCCCTGTGCCAGGCCATGTGCTTAGCTTTTTCTCTGCACCGTCCCACTGAATTCTCTAAACCACTCCAGGAGGGAGATGCATTACCATCTACAAGGGGTGGGGAGCCCAGAAACGTCCAAGGTCACCTCCTGAGTAATCATCATGAGCTGACCTAGGCTTGGAGAGAGAATTTTCAGTACCCTCTGGTCCCAATTTAGAAGCACTGACTCCTAATTTGACCCTCTAGGGCTTCTGGCAGAGTTGAAGCCCCAAGGCAGCTTGGAGGCCTTACAGGCATTGTTGTCATCATTAAGTGCGGTTGAGTCAGTTCTGACCCATAGCTACCCTGCATAGGGTTTCCGAGGAGCAGCTGGTGAGCTTGAACCTCCCACCTTGCAGTTCAAACAGCTTTGCAGTCTGACTCATTAACCCACAGCGCCACACCAGGACTCCCCGTATAGGCATTGTTGCTGCTGTGGAGTCAGTTCAGACTCATAGTGACCCTGCAAAGGGTTTCCGAGGCTGTAAATCTTTATGGAGGAGCAGAAAGCCTCATCTTTCTCCCGAGGAATGGCTGGTAGTAAATGATACCAAGATGGAGCAAGAACTATGGTTAGCGCCTGCCTTCACCAGTGCTCACTGCCTGACCCCAAATAAGCCCTCTTGGTATGATTTCCAGGAAGCCACCTTGGAATGGGTTGGCAGGAAGAATCAGTAAAGGAGATGCTTGGTGAAAGTTGGGGCGACATGAAAACGACTCCAGACAACCTAATAGATAAATACTAGGGAGAGGGGTTATGGTCCTGGGTGGTCTATGAACTCAGAGCTCTAACTACGTTTAATGGGATGAAATTGAGCAAAGGAAAATACCCCCACAGAGAAGCTGATTACATGCTGCCACCATGCCCTAAGGAAGTGGTGAAATTCTCTCACTTTAGTCATTTTTGACTGTTTTGTGTAGTCTTCAATTGGAGCACAGGGGTGAGGTGGGGGCTGCTTTGTGAGAATGAGTGATGGCTTCCCCAGTCCCTACAGCCTTACTATAAGGGAATGGGCTTTTTTTCTCAAGAAAAATGCCTCGTTTTAGACCAGGGTTGGAAAGTTTGATTTAATAAACCATTTTAAAGAGATTGTGTGGGAAATTTTAAATCAGGCTTCCTTTCTCTAAGAATAACTTAGAAGTTTCGCACTGTGGGAGGAGAGAAATACAAAGGGGCTTCAAAAAGTTTGAGGAAAAATGGAGTGAAGTGAGAATGGAATTTTTCCACGAACCTTTTGAAGCCCTGTCATATTGTGTTTTCAAATCAGCAGGTCCTCTGGTCGCCAGAGAATCTCCCAAAGTCTACCTCTGAACTGATAGTGGGGTAGAGTTTAAGTTTTGAATTTCCCCTACATTACTGGAGAGCCCTTGTCCGATATTTCCAGTCAGGTTTGCAATAAGAACAGGAGACAATGGAAAAGGAACATCTTCCTTATCAACACATATGGGAGTGTCGATGGAGCAAAGTATTTTTTAATTTGTTCAATACAGCAAAGGACTCAAAATGACAGCTCATGGGGCAGATTCAGTCACAGACATGTTTTGCTTGGCCCATGCTGGGTTTTAAGAAAAGTCTGAGCCAACATTTAAAAATTGAGGGATTTCACATAAGTATTTTCTAGAACGTTCTAAAATATTGAAAGGCCTAGTAGTTCACAGTTCACACTCCAGTGTTGTGACAGTCAGTAACCTCCCCTTTTAGATGAGGTTCTCATACTTCAGTTTACCTCAGTTCTCACTACATTGGTCTCATCTATTTACCATAACTACCTCATCCCAGGAGAAATGGAATTTGCCATCCTTGAAATAAAGCCATCTTTTATTTCAAGAAATGAGCCTGGAAATTTGAAAATGTAAGCAATTGCTTCACAGCACAAATAATTTGAAGGCAGACAAGAGCTATAAACCTGAGAGTAGTACCCCAGTAAAGTCTATGCAAGACTTAAGAGACTGGAGCTCTTAGGTGATATGCAAACACTTAACGAACTTAGCTGTTAACTGAAAGGTTGCAGGTTCCAGTCCACCCAGAGGCACCTCAAGAAATGCCTAGAAATCTAACTCTGATAATAAAACCAGACATTGGACATTCTATGAGGCACAGTTCTACTCTCAGACACTTGGGGCCACCATGAGTTGGAGTTGATTGATGGCAACTATTTTGGTTTAGGTTGAGTTTCCTAGAAACAGAGCCTGAGCCAAGGATTCTTGAGCAGGGGATTTGTTGAGTTGGTGTCCTCAGAAGAAAGGGAGTGAGAGAAGCAGGGTTGGCAAAGGGAAGGAACTAAGCAAGGTTATGGTCAGCCTGAACCCACATGGACTCTGGAACTTGAACTGGACCGCAGTGCTGGTCCCACTTTGTGCCAGTTTCTGAGAAAGGCAAACCCAACTCCTGTGGCAAGGCAGCTCCCATTCAGAGGTGATCAATTCTCTGTCAGCAACAAAAGTGGGTGGCTAGGCATACAGGCTTGATAAATAGGACCTGTATGAAGCATCAGCAGCAGTCACTATCCCTCCCACAACCAGGCATGAAAGGAATTCATGCTTAGTATAAGAGAACAAATGTTAGGAAGATGGAGGAAAAAGAATGACTTATCCCACAACTTAGAGATAATAACTGTCCATGTTCATACACTGTTTTATCCTTTCCACTTTCTGTTAATACCAAATAATATAACTTGAGCCGTCACCCCAATATTGCAGAATGGAGTGGGTGTGTGGTTGTAGTTGATCAAAGGCCTCCTCTGCTGGATCTCAGCCAATTACTGGAATATGGGGACACTACACAGACCTGGTCCTGAGCTACCCTAAGAGCTGGCTTTGACTTGAGGATTCACTGAGTCTTTGCTAAATATCTTCCTCAGGCTGCATGGTGGGCTAGGACAACCTTCCTTCCCTTCTACCTTCTCTTGGGTTGGCCCTTCCTCACGGGCTGACTGCCCTTCCAGCTTCTTCAGTTCTCTATTTTCTCAGGCTTGGACTAACCCAGTCACTTACACTCTCATGGAGGTACCTGCTGTCTCTTGCTCTGCACTCCGACACTTCTGCTCCCTACACAATTCGTGGTCTGACCGTCTCGGTCAGAGTGGAACACTTTAAAAGACTTTGTTGTTGTTGTTAGGTGCCATCAAGCCAGTTCCAACTCAGTGACCCTATGAGTAACAGAACAAAACACTGTCCAGTCCTGTGCCATCCTCACAATTGTTATTATGTCTGAGCCCATTGCTGCTGCCACTGTGTCAATCCACCTCATTGGGGGTCTTCCTTGTTTTCCCTGACCCTTCACTTTCCCAAACATGATGTCCTTCTCCAGGGACTGGTCTCTCCTATTAACATGTCTGAAGTATGAGACACAAAGTCTCCCTATCCTCACTTTTAAGGCACATCCTGAATGTACTTCCTTCAAGACAGATTTGTGTGTTTCAGAACTTTCAATATTCTTATCACATCTTAATTCAAATACATGGATTCTTGTCTGATCTTCCTTATTCATTGTCCAACTTTCACATGCATATGAGGCCATTGAAAATACCAGGGCTTGGGTCAGGTTCACCTTAGTCCTCAAAGTGATATCTTTGTTCTTGATCACTTTAAAGAGGTCTTTTGCAACAGATTTGCCTAATGCAATACATTGTTTGATTTCTTGACTGCTGCTTCCTTGAGCATTGATTGTGGACCCAAGCAAAATGAAGTCTTTCGATATCTTCCATTTTTCTCTCCATTTATCAGGAGGTTATTCTGATATCAGCATCTATATCAGCATTTCAAGTCCTTTTGACTTCCAGTAAGCAACGTTTTTTTCATCTACATATCATAGACTATTCAGGGAGTCTTCCTCCAATCCTGATGACATGCTCTTCTTCATACATCCAGCTTCTCAGGTTATTTGCTCAGCACGCAGATTGAATAAGTATGGTGAAAGGATACAACCCAGGCTCAAAACTTTCCTGATTTTAAACCATTCAGTATCCCCTTGTCTGTTTTGAATGACTGTCTCATGAGCACAATTAAGTGTTTTGGAATAGCTGTTCTTTGCAATGTTATCCATGGTTTGCTGTGATTCATACAATTGAATGCCTTTCCATAGTCAATAAAGCATTAGTATACATCTTTCTGGTAGTCTCTTGTTTCAGCCAAGATCCATCTGATGTCAACAATGAAATTCCTCATTCCACAGTGTCTTCTGAATCTGGCCTGAATTTCTGGCAGCTCCCTGTATCTTGGAGCTATGTTGAAACCTGTCCACCATGGGTGACACTGTTGGTATTTAAAATGCCAGTGGCATAGTTTCCAGCATCACAGCATCACACAAACCACCACAGGACAACAAACTGACAGACAAGTGTTGTTGTTTTAATTTAAACTAGCTTTATTGATTTATTTAACTCTTTATTTTGAATTGAATGAAGGTTTACAAAACAGATCATCAGTTTTACATTCAACAAATTATATCTCCCTTTTGTTACAATGAATGCAATCCTCTCCATGTACCATCAATTAACAGTGTTTACTTCTATCTACTTTATTTATTTTAGAGTATTTACCTCTATTCACTTCACTATTTTTTTCTATCCACGCCCCCTGCCCTGTAACCATCAGAGAATGTTTTATTAAGAAAATATTTTCTTAGCTTTTTATAATAGGTGTCCTTTTATGATTAACTAATTTCATTCAATTTAATGTTCCCCAGGTTCATCCATGTTGTGAGGTGTTTTTCAGATTCTTTGTTATTCTTCAACATTGCATAACATTCCATTGGGTGTATTGCCAAAATTAGTTTAGCCATTATTCTGTTCATGGGATGTAGGCAGTCTTACCTTAATTGTGCTCATGAGGTATCTGTACATGGACCAAGAGGCAGTTGTTCGAACAAAACATGGAAACACTGAATGGTGTAAAATTAAGAAAGGTGTGTGACAGGGTTGTGTTTTTTCACCATACTTATTCAACTTGTATGCTGAACATATAATCCGAGAAGCTGGTTTATATGAAGAAAAACGTGGCATCAGGATTGGAGGAAGACTTATTAACAACCTGCGATATGCAGATGATATAACTTTGCTTGCTGGAAGTGAAGAGGACTTAAAATACTTACTGATGAAGATCAAAGAGCACAGCCTTCATTATGCATTGCATTCTAATGTAAAGAAAACAAAAATCCTCACCACTGGACCAATAAACAACATTCTTACCAATGGAGAAAAGATTGAAATTGTCAAGGACTTCATTCTTCTTGTATCAACCCTCAACAACTTGTGGAAGCAGCAGACAAGAAATCAAACAACGTATTGCATTAGGCAAATTTGCTGCACAAGACCTTTTGAAAGCGTTGAAGAGCAAAGATATCAACTTGAGGACTGAAGTGTGCCTTACCCAAGCCATGGTATTTTCAGTAACTTCATATGCATGTGAAAGCTGGACAGTGAATAAGGACGACCGTAAGAATTAATGCTTTTGAGTTACGGTGTTGGAGGAGAATATTGAAAATGCCATGGACTGTCGTAAGAACCAACAGATCTGTGTTGGAAGAAGTACAGACAGAGTGCTCCTTGGAGGCCAGGATGGCCAAACTTCATCTCTCTTACTTGGGACATATTGTCAGGAGGGACCAGTTGCTGGAGAAGGATATCATGTTTGGTAAGGTCAGAGAAAAAGAGGAAGACCCCCAGCGAGATGGATTGGTAAAGTGGCAGCATGGACTCAGGTGTGGCAACAATTGTGAGGTTGACCCAGGACCAGGCAATGTTTTGTTCTGTTGTGTATAGGGTCACTATAAGTTGGTACCAACTCGATGGCACCTAACAACAACAACAACAACCTTTTTGTTATTGTGACTGGTGCTACCATGAACATGAGTGTGTATATATTGATTCATATCACAGCTCTGTTTCTTGAGCATATATACCAAGTAGAGGAATTGCTGGGTCATATGCTATTTCTGTTTGCAACTGTTTGAGAAAGCGCCATACTGCTTTCTATCATGGTTGCATAATTTTATAGTCCCACCAGCAGTGTAGGAGGGTCCCTGTCTCTCCACACCCTCACCAGGATTTGTTGTTTTCTGTTTCTTGGAACTTGTTATTAATGCTGGAGTTGTTTTCTGTTCCTTGGAACTTGCTATTAATGCTGGAGTAAGATGATATCTCATTGTTTTGATTTGCATTTCTCTAATGGCTAATGATCACAAGCATTTCTTCATGTTTTTTGGCTGCCTGATTGTCTTCTTTGGTGAAGTGTCTGTTCATATCATTTGCCCATTTT
The DNA here is from genome assembly GCF_000296735.1 of Chrysochloris asiatica. NCBI lineage: Eukaryota > Metazoa > Chordata > Mammalia > Afrosoricida > Chrysochloridae > Chrysochloris > Chrysochloris asiatica. The sequence continues at coordinate 4,383,488 of NW_006408625.1, forward strand.
AAAATTGGATTATTTGCCTTTTTGTTGAGGCATTGAAGTGTTCTATAAATTTTGGAGAGTAGTCCTTTGTCTGATATGTTGCTGCCAAACATTTTTTCCTAGTCTTGGGTTCTCTTTTTACTCTTCTGGTAAAATCTTTTGATACACATAAGTGTCTAATTTTTAGGATGTCACAGTCATCTATTTTTGCCTTCTGTTTGTGTGTTTTAAGTTATATTTGATAGTTTATTTATGTCATGTATCAGAGCTCCTAAGTTTGTCCCTAGTTTTTCATCAATGATCTGTATGTTGTTGTTAAGTGCTGTCAAGTGAGCCCTGACTCATAGTGACCCTGTGTAGGGTTTCTGAGAAGCAGCTGGTGGGTTTGTACCATTGATCTTTGAGTTTGCAGTCCAGTGCTTATCCTACAGCGCCACACCAAGAGCCCATGGTCTTTATAGTTTAGGTTTTACATTTAGGTCTTCAACCCACATTGAGGTCATTTTTGTATATGATGTGAGATATGGACCTTGTGTCTATTTTTCTGAAAATGGATTTCCAAGTTTGCCAGCACTATTTAATGCATTTTGGCCCTCTGTTGAAGATCAACTGAACTGTAGGTGGATGCATTTATTTCTGAGTTCTCAATTGTGTTCCATTGATCTATGTGCCTTTCATTGTACAAATATGAGGCTGTTTTGACTACTGTGGCAGTGTAGTAGGTTTTGAAATCGGGAAGTGAGAGGTCTCCTACTTTGTTCTTTTTAAAATAATTCTTTGCTTACCCAAGGTCTCTTTCATTTCAATTTAACGTTAGTGATTAGTTTTTCCATCTCTTTAAAGAATGATGTTGGAATGTGAAATGGGATAATATTAAATCTATAGATTGCTTTAGATAGTGCTGACATTTTCACAGTCTTCCTGTCCAAGATCATGGCATATTCCTCCATTTCTGCAGGCCTTTTAAAATTTCTTGTGGTAGTGGTTTTTTTTTTTTTTTTT
>NW_006408625.1:4384961-4408264 GCF_000296735.1 Chrysochloris asiatica
CTGTCTACTCTGTGTGTGGAGGGGGTGGGAATTTTCTTGCTGTAAGGATTTATCGCCTCTTTTGTGTCACTGCATTCGTATGCATAGGTCAAGTTCATCAGCTTGGATCAGCTCAATCTTCTTTCCACCCTTGTAGTAGTGTTTTATAATTTGCTTTGTATAGGTTCTTTTGTTTCTCTGGGTAGATTTATTTCCAAGTATATTTCATCTTTGGGGTGGCTCTTTGAAATGGTATTGTTTTCCTGATTTTCTTTTCAAAGCTCTCTTTATTAGTGTAAAAGAATCCAACTAATTTTTGTATGTTGATCTTGTACTCTGCCACTTTGCCAAATCTGTTGATGAGTTCCAACAATTTTCCTTCAGAGTCTTTGGAATTTTCTAAGTATAGGATCATATCAGCTGCAGAAAGAGAGTTTTACGTCTTCTTTGCCAATTTGGATTCTGTTAATTTCCCTTTCTTGTCTTATAGCTCTGGCTAGGACTTCCAGCACAATATTAAATAGGAGTGGTGATAGAGAGTATTCTTGTCTGCTTCCTGTTCTCAAGGGGAATGACTTCAGTTTCTTATCACTGAGTGTGATGTTGGCTGTAGGTTTTGTATATGTTCCCTGAATTATGTAGAGGAGTTTCTCTTTTATTCCTATTTTGCTGAGTGTTTTTATCAGGAATGAGTGTTGGATTTTATCAAATGCCTTTTGTGCATCAATTGATATGATCATGTGATTTTTGTAATGTTTCTTTATTTATGTGGTGGATTACATTGATTGTTTTTCTAGTGTTGAACCATCCCTGCATGCCTGGTATGAATCCCACTTGGTCATGATCTATTATTGTGTTGATATATTGCTGGATTCTGCTTGCTAGGATTTTGTTGAGAATGTATCCAAGTTCATGAGGGATATTGGTCTATAAATTTTGTTTTTAGTGATTCCTTTCCTGGTTTTGGTATCAGTTATGCTTGCTTCATAAAATGAATTTGGAAGTTTTCTCTTTTATTAAAGAGTTTGTGTAAAATTGGTGTCAGCTGTTCCCTGACAGTAAAACCATCTGGGCCTGGACTGTTTTTATTTGGGGGTTTTTCAATGACTTGACCAATTTCTCCTGTGTGATAGACCTGTTCACATTTTCTATTTCAGCCAATGTTCATTTAGGTAAGTTGTGTGTTTCTAGAAATTTGTCCAGTTCTACATTTTCAAATGTGTTGGAGTACAATTCTTCATAGTATTCTGTTATTATCCTTCTTAAGGCTCACTGGTTCGTCGTGATGTCACCCACATTATTTCTTGTTTGTGTTATTTGCATTTTCTCCTTCTCTTTTGTGAGATTGCCAATCTTCTGTTGATTTTATTAATCCTGTCAAAGAACTAACTTCTTGTTTTGTTGATTCTTTCTATTGTTTTTCTGTTTTGTATTTCATTTGTTTCTGCTCTAACTTTTATTTCTTTACTTCTAGTGACTATAGGCTTACATTGCTTCTCTTTTTCTAATTGTTGAAGATGTTTGGCTAAGGTGTTGATTTTGGTTCTTTCTTCTTTTTGGATGTGTGCATTGATTGCCCTCTGAGCACTGTTTTTTTCTGTGTCACAAAGATTTTGGTACATTGTTTCTGTTCTCATTTGATTTGAGGAATTTTTTTTATTCCATTTTTTAATTTGATCTATTACCCAGTAGCTTTTAAGCAGGGTGTTGTTCAATTTCCATGTATTTATTTATTTTTTCATTGATCTTCCTATTGTTGATTTCTAATTGTATAGCATTGTGATCTGAAAAGATGCTTTGTAGTATTTTGATGTTTTTAAAATTTATGGAGGCTTGCTTTTTGTCCAAACACATGGTCAATTCTGGAGAATGTTCCATGTGCACTGGAAAAGCTGTTGTGTCGAGTGTTCTGTATATGTCTATGAGGTTGAGTTGGTTCGCTGTGTTGCATAGTTTTTCTGTGTCTTTGTTGAGCTTCTTTCTAGTTTTCTTGTCCTTCATCAAAAGTGGTGTACTAAGATCTCCTGCTATTATTGTAGAATTGTCTATTTCTTTTTTCAGTTCTGTTAGAGTTTGATTTATGTATTTTGAGGTTCTTTCATGGGGGCATAGGTATTTATTATGGCTGTGTCCTCTTGATCGATTGACCCTTTAATCATGATATAATGTCCTTCTTTGTCTCTTATGCTGGTTTTTGCCTTACAGTGTATTTTTATCAGAGATTAAAATTGCCCCTCTTACTCCTTTTGATTGTCATTAGCTTGATATTTTTTTCCATCTTTTGACTTTTAGTCTGTTTTTGTCTTTGTGTTTAAGATGTATCTCTTGTAAACAGCATATGACAATATGTCTGAAGTATGGGAGATGAAGTCAGCCATCTTAGCTTCTAAGGAGCACTCTGGCTGTACTTCTAACACAGATATGTTTTTTTCTTTGGCAGCCCATGGTACTTTCAATATCCTCCTCCAACACCATAACTCAAATGCATCAATTCTTCTACGGTCTTCCTTATTCACTGTCCAATTTTTGCATGCGTATGAGGTTATTGAAAACACCATGGCTTGGGTCAGGCACACCTTAGTCCTCAAACTGACATCTTTGCTCTTCAACACTTTAAAGAGATCTTGTGCAGCAGATCTGTCAAATGCAATATATTGTTTGATTTCTTGACTGCTGCTTCCATGAGTGTTGATGATTGATCTGAGCAAAATGAAGTCTTTGACAACTTCAATCTTTTCTCCATTTATATGGATGTTATTTATTGATCCAGTGGTGAGGATTTTTGTCTTCTTTACATTGAGGTGCAGCCCATACCTCAGGCTGTGGTCTTTGATCATCATCAGTAGACACTTCAAGTCCTCTTTGCTTTCAGCAAGCAAAGTTACTTGAAGTTGGTTTGTAACTATAGATTGTATGTAAATTGTATGTTTGTAACCTAAGGACAGCTTGTACCCACCATTATAGTATCACAAGGAAGAATTTTATTGTTCTAGAAACATCTTATGCTCCACCTACTCATCCCCCATCCTTACCCCTAAGTCCCTGACAACTACTGATCTGTCTCTGTTATTGTTAAATGTCATCAAGTCTGTTCAGACTCATATAGCAACCCTGTATAGGTTTTCTGAAGAGTGGCTAGTGAGTTTGAACCAACAACCTTGTGGCTCACACCGACCTTGCAGTCCAGAGCATTATGCTGCAGTGCCACACCAGGACTCCACTCTCTCTATTTTTGTTGTTGTTGTTGTTGTTGTTGTTAAGTGCTGTCTAGCCAGTTTTGACTAATAGTGACCCTATAAAGGGTTTTCAAGGAGCAGCTGGTGAGTTTGAACCACTGACTTTGCATTCCAAACTGACTTTGTGGTCCAGTGAATTATCCCACAGTGCCACACCAAGGACTCCACTGTCTTTATAGTCCTGCCTTTTCCAGGATGTAATATAGGCATACCTCATTTTATTGTGCTTCACAGATATTCTACTTTTCACAAATTCAAGGTTTGTGATTCCCAAAAGGTTTAAAGCCTTGGAAAGCCTACACAGGGTTGCTATGAGTTGAAACTGATTCCATGGCACTTAACTGCAACAACAAAGCAACCTCCATCAAACAAGTCTATCTTAAAGTCTATTGTAGGAAATCAAAGCAAAGTATTGCCTCTTACTCACTAATGTCTGGGTTAAATCATCCTCTCCTTGGTGTTAGAGGCACGTGAGAACAAGGTGGTCCTGCTGGTCTGTGGTGTCATTGTTGTTGAGAACATTGCCTTTCTCAGTTCTACGTTGGGACTGGTTTCTGAATAAGAACCCATACCTTCAAAATTCATGGGGAAAGGGGGACACAGCTTAAGTATCTCATAGGAAGATTTTTCTTGGCTTGCAATTTTTAAAACTTGAGTTAATAGCTCAAACCAGAGAGTTCACATAACAACCCACACGTCTTCTCTTTTCTGGAAGAATCAGTGAATCTGGATAACTGTGCTGCTGGCAATCCTTAGTTATGACCCAAATAGAGTAGCTGCTGCCCGCTTCAGACACATCCGGTGTCTTCCAGGTCACCACTGTCTCCACCCACCTGTCTTCTTTTGTTCACTTGGCTTCCTGGGATCCTGTAGGCACTGGGTTTGTGATTGAGACCTTGAAACTAGAGCAAGGGCATATGGCCCTGTACCAAGTCACCTTGATCGCATGATTGGTTGTAGATTAGACCATTGTGAACTGTGAGGCTTTCATTGGTTGAGTCTTTGGAAGCAGATTTCTTGGTCCATCTTAGTCTGGAAGTGCTGCTGAAGTCTATTCAGCATAATAGCAACAAGCAGGCTTCTCTGTCAGATAGCAGGTGGTGGCTGCACTTGAAATGCACTGGCTAGGAATCAAACCTATGTCTCCTACTAAGAAGTTTACTATTGAACCACAAGTAGGAAGGCCTATTCACCTTCTCTTGTGGTTCAAGTTCACCAGCTACTCCTTGGAAAACCTATACAGGGCCGCTATGGGTTGGGACCCGACTTGACAGCACTTAACAACAACAACAATCCACCTTCTCATCTGTTTTATAAAAATACTACCTACTCCATAGTTCTAAGAATGAAATGAAGTCCCATAAATTGATCATCGGGCACAGTGTCTGCCATGGTGAAGTGCTTGATAGATATTATTTTTGTTCCTTCGTGCGAAAGGATAGCCTCCAGAAATATCGCATATACAGCTTTGTTCTCAAATGTCTCCTACTAGGAGCTGTTTCCTAAACGACTGATCGTGAGTGAGGTTCCAGAAGGTCCACTTGGAAGCAGACTATGAAGAACCACAGTGAACTGGCACTTCAGTTGCTGGGTTTGGGCCTTGGGCAGGGTGGAGTTAATTTTTCAGTTGGAAAAGACTTTTCCAATTGTGATTGCCTTCCTCAATACAGAAAAACCAGGGACTGTTTTCCATTGAAGGGGCAAAAAGAGCTCCGATAATTACAGTCTCACCCATGACCATTTACTCTGACTAACATCTTGCCACTCACAGTTTCATTTTATCTCTTTTAACCTGAAAAGCAGTTCTTTTGCTCCCTTTCTAACCCAGACCCAGTATTTAGCAGGGTAATGGGATTTATGATTTTGTTTACATCAGTCTCCGTGGCGATCCACCATAAAAGATCAGTTGCTTGGCAACTTGGCATTGTGGGGCTGCAATGGAGGGTGGAATTTTTTGTCTCTCTGAAACGAGGGCTTAAGGAATAATGAAAACTTCTGCTCATACTTCTCATGAATACTTATATTTTCAAGGTCAACCAAATGTTTTTTCAGTGAAGACTAATGCACTTTTCTTCAAAAGACATAGCGTAAAATGTTCTCCCAAGATTATTCTGTCTCTGAGTGGAGGACAACCAGCTTTCAATGTTTTTTTATTCTCTCCTTGCTGTTGCAAAATTAGGTTTGAGCAACTCCGGGACTGTCATAATGGACTGAATCTCTCTCATTTGGTCTCATTTACTGGCATGTTCTACACTCATTAACAAATGCCCTTTTTTTTTTTAATGAGCTGTTATACACTCACTTCTCATCTTAGAAACCAGTTTCATTGGGTTTGCCGTTGGTTTACCAATATCCCTTTGGTAAAGGGGTCAATATTAGCAGAAGCCTCGAGGGCACAAAACAGGACCCCAATTTTCCTCTGAGGTTTCTTATAAGCCTTTCTACAAATGATCAAAGGGTCTGTTTCAAAATATGCACATGCCCTCTTCTGACCTCTTTCTCAATACCAGAATGCAGGAAGGGGAAGAGAAGTTGACTCATCTAGACCTGCATGCCTCCAGTCTGTGCTGGAGGCTTGGAGGCTATGGGGAGAGCAAAGATGAGGATGGTAGCAGCTAATTGAACACATTACCAGTTATTGCATCATTCTGATTCATGGAGACTCCATGAGTGTCAGAGAAGACCTGTGCTCCACAGGGTTTTCAATGGCTCATTTTTCTACAAGTGATTGGCAGGCCTTTCTTTTAATGCACCTCTGGGTATATGCAAACCTCCAACCTTTCGGTTAGCAGCTGAGTGTGTTAACTCTTTGCACAACCAGGGAATCCAGTTGAACATGTTTTACATATACAAGGGGGTTTCAAAAGATAATTCCATTTTTCCATGAACTTTTTGAAGCCCTCTTATATTACCTTACTTAATTTTCTAAACAATCCTTCAATGTGGAATCAGCTTGGGGACCAGTCACAACTGCCCTAGCAGTTGAAATCCTATTGATCAACACCTTTCTCTGTCAGTGAATGCCTTCCCCTGGAGATCCCTCACTACTTTTCTCCACTGTCATTCCCCTCCCATGCTAAACTCAGAGGTCAGTTCCTCATCGAGAGTGACCATCAACTGCCTTGTTTATAGGCCTAGCAACACTCTTCTTGTTGTTAACAGCTGTTGCGCCAGCTTCTGCCTCATGACAATCCAGGCCATGATGGAACTAGATGCTGCCCAGCCCTGGGCCATACCCCATGCCTGGTTCCAGGCTGGACGACTGTCACTTATACAGTCCTCACTGCCTGCTTTTTGGAAGTAGCTCACCAGGCTTTTCTTCCTAGTACACCTTGGGTTAGGCACCACTGAAACCTGTTCAGCATCATCACAGACAGCAGTAGCTTCCAAGGATGTGACTTAGGCTGGAATTGAACCCAGATCTCCCGCAGGGAACTCAAGAATTCTGGGTGCTTTGCATCCGTGTTAGATGCACTAGTAATAAACTTGACAACACTGGCTTTAAAGGTAGGAATTGTGACTGATTTAAAGTGGGCCAGGCTGTGCCTTCTCAAATTTGGACTTGCATGGGAATTACCTGGAGGACTTATAACCATGCATGTTCCTGGAACCCATGTTTAGAGTTTCTGATTTAGCAGGTCTTGGGTGAGGCCTATGAATTTACATTTCTGACAAGCTCCTAGATGGCGCTTTGGGCCCAACAGACCTTACTTTGAGAAGCGCTGTTCTGGTTATTTTTTCCTGACCCCTATTCTGAAGCCTAGAAGCATTACAGTTTCTAGCATGGGACTTTATGTGGGCTTTGTTTGTTTGTTTGTTTGTTTGGAGTTCTGGTGTGGTGCTGCAGGGTAAGCCCTGGACTGTTAACAACAAGGTTGGCAGTTCAAACTCATCAGTTGCTCCTTGGAAACTCTATACGGGGTTGCTATAAGTCGGAACAGAGTTGATAACATTTAACAAGAAGAAGAAGTGAATGTTTGATAAGAGATTTAATGATGCCCATGTCTCACTAAGGACTTGGCAAATATTACACCTATGACATAGTAGACAATTTACATGCACTATGTTATTTGGTGGAGTCCTGCTATGGTACTGTGGGTTAATGTGCTGGGCTGCAAAGTCGTTTGAACTGCAAGGTTACAGTTCAAGCTCACCAGGTGCTCTTTGGAAACCCTTTACAGGGTCATTATGGGTCAGAATTGATTCAACGGCACTTAACAACAACAACAACATGTTATTTGACAGAGTCCCTAGGTAGTGTAAGTGCTAACTGAAAGGTTGGCATCCACAGGTACCTCAGAAGAAAGACCTGGCAGTCTATTTCCAAAAACAATTTTACTCTGATACATATGAAGTTGGCAAGAATTAGTCTACTAGAATTGCAACTGTACATGTTATTTGATTGAGTGGGGGATTATGCCCACTTGGCAAATGAAGACTGGGGCCTGAAAAGCCAAGTTACCAATTTTCAGACGGTACTACCTAGACTAAGAGCAGGCCTTTGAATGCTGAATCCTACACTGTACTTGCTCCACCATGGAGGCCCTTCTCTGTTTTTCAACCTGAAAGAGCTGTCTCAAAGTTGTGAAGCTCTAGAACACGTGCCCTATCAGGAAGACAGAAATGGAGCCTGGCTGAAGGAAGGAGTCACAAAATAGATTGATAGTATTGGGGTTTAGGCCCAGAAAGGAAAAGCCTTTTGCATACATAGGTGCTGAGAGATAAAAAAAAAAAATGACAAGCACCCAATCTGAGAGACATTAGTTTATTACAGAAAAGAAAAGAGATGGTTTACCAACAAGGAAAGTTACTTGCAAAGGATGAAAAACAGCTGTTTCCAGTGATGGCTGAGCAGACAGTGAAATTTTTCCACGTGAGGGTTGTGGGGTGTACAAGCGTCATATGCAACAGAGCAGTTAAGGGTGACATGCTGAACAAGTAAGAGGTAGGAAACAATACAAGCTGCAGGGCTGCCTGCCTCTTCTAAGAGAATAAAGAATTTTGGAATGCAGAGCAGGGAGAGGGGCTGTGGACTCCTTCCTAGCATATGCATAACTCAAGCAGGAGAATAAGAAGTTTCTCTCTGCAGACTGGGAAGATGGGGATGCCTGCTCCTTTCTAGAAAGCTGGAGCAGGGGGAAGGAGTTGGAGATAGGGTTTGAGTTGACGTTAACGTGGCCCATTTGGAGTGTTCAGTTTGTGTCCCTACAGACAGCTTGCACTCTGAACACTGAGTGAGCCTCTATTTCCCCACCCATGAAATGGAAATGATACTATTTCTATCTCATAGATTTGTGCAGAGGGTTAAAAGTGTGACAAGTGCCTGTCCCAGAGCAAACTAGTATTAGCTCTCCTCAGGAATACTTATGGGTTGTATCTCAATGTAAAGAAAACAACAGTTCTCACCACTGGATCAATAAACAACATCCATATAAAGGGAGAAAAGTTTGAAGTTGTCAAAGACTTCATTTTGTTGGGATCAACCATCAACTCTCAGAAAAGCAGCAGTCAAAAAATCAAAGGATGTATTGCATTAGGCAAATCTGCTGCACAAGACCTCTTTAAAAGTGTTGAATAGCAAACATGTCAGCTTGAAGACTAAGGTGTGCCTGACCCATCCATCGTATTTTCAATAACCTTATATGCATGTGAAAATTGGACAGTGAATAAGGAAGACCATAGAAGAATTGATGCATTTGAGTTGTGGTGTTGGAGGAGAATATTAAAAGTACCATGGACTGCCAAAAGAACAAACAGATCTGTGTTGGAAGAAGTACAGCTAGAATGTTCCCTGGAAGCCAGGATGGTCAGACTTCGTCTCTCATACTTTGGACATATTATCAGGAGGGACCAGTCCCTGAAAAGGATATCATGTTTGGTAAAGTGGAGGGTCTGAGAAAAAGAGGAAGACCCTCAACGAGATGGATTAGCACTGTGGTGGCAGCAATGGGCTCAGGGTGAGCAACCATTGTGAGGTTGGTGCAGAACTAGGCACTGTTTTGTTCTGTTGTGCATAGGGTTGCTCTGAGTCAGTGCCGACTCGATGGCACCTAACAACAACAACAACAGGAATTAGGAGGATGTTAGCCATACTGGGAAAGTGAGATGATTCACAGGCAAAGACAAACTTTTGTAGGTTTTTAAAACTGTGAAACTGCAGATTTTACTTTCAATGGTATTAAATCTGGGTTCCCAAACACTCCTTCATATTTTGGAATATGCAAACTCATGTAGGCAGTGTTGTTTCTTTTCTTTCTTTGACTCAAATTAAAGGATTTAGAAGGGAGCTTTAAGAAATTAGGTGTTCAGCCAACTCATACATAATCATGTTACCAAAAAGCAGGGGCTGCTAGAGAAAAGTAATGTTAATGTCCCTTCATCAAATACTAAACATGTGCCAATCACAACCATGGTGTGAGGGGATGTGGTAGCCGAGGAAACCAGGAAACGTGCTCCTAACGAAATATGCCATGCTTGCATTGGAAGGCCATGGGTCCACCTTCACAGACAGCTTTTTTAACCACTCTGATGGATCATTTTTCCTTCAATCAAAAGCCAACATATATCATCAATTAAAAAAAAATTTGTAATTTGGGAAGAGAATCTTCTCCCTCCTTATTTAAGTTTTGACTCTTTCTGATAGGCATGCTGGGGTGCACACTTCCTTTCCTCAAGTTGTCTGTACCCAAAGTCCAGGAATATGACATATTTAAAGAATAGGAGCAAAACAAGGCAGTGAAGGAACCCCTCAGTACAGAAAGAAGGAAAAGGCAAAATGCAAAATCACCGATGTTGTATAACAGAGACCCAAACCTATGACAACACAGCTAAGTCCTATTAGGTTAAGTGTGGCTGGTTAGTGGGCTCTGGGCAGGTGTGAGTCATAGCCAGTGGGCTAAGGATTCTAAGTCCATCCTAGCTCAGATTCAGTGTACTCTGCAGTCTGCCATGACCTTGGAGTGTGGGCTTCTGCTCTGAGCTCTGCTTCAGTGTCTTGAGGTCTGAGTAACTCCTGGGATTATCTCTAAATGGAGTCATTTGAACCTTCTGCTTATGTATCCGCATATGGCAGCATCCTAAAAGTAATTATTCTTTGACTCCTGGTGTGGCACTCTGGGTTAATGCGCAGGACAGCAAGATTAGTTTGAACTGCAAGGTCGGCAGTTCCAGCTCACCAGCTGCTCCTCAGAAACCCTATACAGGGTCACTATGGGTCGGAACCGACTCAACAGTATTTAACAACAACAAGCACAGACGCTGTGCTGGATGCTTTGCATCTATTGTTTCTAATCTGTTAGGGATTGAATTGTGTCCACCCCACCCCAATATGTGTTGAGGTCCTAACCCCTGTACCTATAAATATGACTGCTTGGAAGTAGGGGATTTTCTTTTGTTATGCTGTGAGGTTGTTGTTACATATGCTCAAGTCAGTTCTGACTTATAGTGATCCTGTTTCTGAGGAGCAGCTGGTGGGTTTGGACTACTGATTTTGTGGTTTGCCATCTAGTGCTGATACCACAGTGCCATACCACTGAGGTAGTTCTGAGTTATAAAATAAGCAGAATCAATACAGAGATACGCTCCAAGAAACGCCAAAGAAGGCCTAAGGATCGCCAGCAGATGGCTGAAATTGAAAGAGAAGTTTGCAGAAGGAATTGACATGGTTGAAATCTTGTTTTGGACTTTTTCCCTGCAAAACTGTGAGAAAATGAACTTTGTGTTCTTTAAAGTCCACCCTCACCCTGCCCCTTGTGGTGGGGAACTAAAACAGAATTTTAATGGCAACCTTGAAAGGTTAGCTATGATTAGTTACATTATCTAGACTTAGAACTGAGGTTTAAAGAAGTAGTTTGCCCCAAACTGACAGTTAATATATAAATGATTTGGGCTAAGGCATCCAAACCTAAGTGTCCCAGACTCTAAAATACATGTTCCCTTCACTGTTCTGTACTGCCCTTTATGGGGAGGAGGGAGTGCCAGTCTAGTCCACTGGGATCCCCCTCTGGAATGGTCCTTGGAAAAGAAGGTTCTTATAGAGTGGCTGTGGCCACCCTGAGTTCACTCTCATCCCAGACCACTTGTGGAAAGATGGAGGTGCTTTTCATTGGTCAGGAATGAGCTGGTGAACACTACTGGATCCACAAAGGACGTATCCCTTGTTCTTGATCTACTAGAACTTGTGGTGCTGCAGGATAATGTGCTGGACTGCAAGGTCAGTTTGAACCACAAGGTCAGTGGTTCAAACACATCACCAGCTGCTCCTAGGAAACTCTACACAGGGTTGCTATGGGTCAGAGCCAACTCAGTGGCACTTAACAACAACAATTAGGACTTGGTCTGGTATATCCTTTGGGTTTGAGTAGTGCTAGATGAAGGTAGGCTAATCTAACCTGAGGGGGGAAAGAGCAGAAACAAGGGGTGTGAAAATAATAGATGGTGACAATGTGGAGAAATTGGAACCCTCCGCCATGAAAAATGGTGCAGACACTGTGGAAAACTATGTGGTGGGTCCTCAAAAAGTTGAGCATAAAACTGTCATAAAACCCAACAATCCAATCCAAGGTCTTTACCCAGAAGGATTGAAAGCAGGAACACAAACAGAATCTTCCCACCAGCATTTATTATAGACTATTTGCAATAGCCAAAATGTCCATCAATAGATGAGTGAATGAACAAAATATGGTCTATACCTATAATGGAATATTATTCATCCATAGAAATAAATGAAGTCCTGATACATGCTATGACATGAATAAACCCTTGAAAACAGTATGCTGAGTGAAATAAGTCAGTTACAAAAGGACAATTGTTGTATGATCCCACTTATTTGAAAAAAGCAAATTTACAGAGATCAAAATTTATTAGTGGTGATCAGGGGTGGGAGGTAGGTAGAAAAGGGAGGTGTCGTTGCTCAGGGATCACTGAATTTCTGTTAGTGGTGGTAGAATAATATGGAAAAGATAGGGGTCATGCTTGTACAACATGCTGTGCCTAATCAATGCCACTGAATTATACATATAAAATTATTGGATTGGCAAATATTTTGTTATATGTATTTTTACCACGTATTAAAAAAATGCCCAGTGGAAGGTATAAGTGGTTGTCAACATTGAGAGCTCTCCAAGATGCATTTCTGAATGAAAAAGAGAATCAATCAAATCATAGATGAATCGATTGATTAGTGCCGTTGAATTGGTGCCAATTCATAGGTAACCTATGTAGGGTTTCCAGGGAGTGGCTAGTGGATTTGGACCGACAACCTTGCAGTTCAAACTTACCTTGTGGCCCGGTGCTTATCCTACAGTGCCAGACCAGGACTACTATAGATGAACAGTAACCCAGTTATGGAAAGACACATGGTCATGCAAAAATACTATACAGTTTCTTGTGCATAAATGGATATGTCTGCATATACACACACACACATCTGGAAGGAGTTATTCCTAGCTCTGGCTACCTCTGAGAGTGATGTTGGAGTGGTATTCAAGGAGGACTTTAACTTTTTCAAAAGTGTTTTAGTTTCAAAAAGCAAAGTGACTATTGTATTATTTTTGCAATGAAATGCTAATTCTAAATTTATATTTAAAAAAGAAAAAAGCTGCTCATTTGACTAAGGGACTCCTATTTGACCAACTGTCCCCTGAATAAGTGAGACTTGAGAGTTGCTATCTGCAGCTCTGGTCTTTGAGCTAGAAGCAAAGCAGATTGATACTTTGATAAATCCCCACTGCCCTTGCGGTTGGGACAGGAAGTGGCCTCGGTGAAGTAGGGAGGTCCTTCTCATGCAGTTGGTGAACCTTCTCTTTCTCATGCACCTTTTACTTTTATTTTACCTTCTTCCCTTTAAATCTCTTGCATCTGTCACTTTTGAGCATGAGGATGAATCTTAAAGTCTTAAAGGGTCTTTTTTTCTAGATACATTTGAATTCTATGAAGGGAGCACAGAGAGAAAGCTCTGGATGGAAGGATGAATGCCTTTTTGGGGTGCTGGCAACAATATGGGTGCATGTACCACCCATGAAAGGCCAACCCTGCCTTGGGTCACAGGGAAATGGTAGACTTGACACTAATGTTGCTGGAATCATGCAAAGCAGGAAATAACAGGGAATTCCTTTTAAAGAGATTACCATGGGATTAAACAGATGTCACTTTCCCCCTTTACCTTAATCTCTGAGAATCCCAAATAATCTTCCTACTGAAGGCACCAAATCCTCCATGGGGCTGACTCACATATCCCGGAGGCTTGGACTACCTGGTGTGTGCCAAAGCGCAGACTGTCTCCTTGGCTCCAGCTCGTGTCTGGGAAGAACCTGGGAGTCGAAGTGTGATCTGATGTCAGAGTGAAACTTGCACCATTCCTGTGTCCTAGTAATGGGAGCTTGTTCCCATATTCCAGGAGTGCCAAACCACACAGTCGAGACCTCAGTATCTCTCTTTTCTATTGAGTGACTACAGCAGCCAGATTCCCTTGTTGAGTATTGAAGGCATATAATGCAGCAAAGATATGGTGACAAGCAGACATGAAAGTTGAGTGTGAGGAGAATTTGAAAGACCAAAGTGACAGTTCAACTAAAAAGAATTATACGTATTTTATTTTGATATCATTCATGAGAAGTCAGTCAGGGTTTTATCCTTTCAAAAAATTTATTCAATCTGTCTGCTGAACAAATCATCTGAGAAGTGAATTATATGAAGATGAGCGAGCACAAGGTATCAGGGTTGGAGAAAACTTGGGTATGCAGATGACATAGTCTTGTTTGCTGAAAGTGAAAAAGACTTGAATCACATAGATCAAAATAAAAATGAATGGATTACACATCAGCATAAAGAAAACAAAAATCCTTAAACTAGATCAATAAGCAACACTGTGATTAACAAAGAAAAGTTCTAAGTTGTCAAGGATTTTCTTATACTTGGATCTAAAACCAACACCCATGTAAGTGGCAGTTAAGAAATCAAACAATGTACTGCTTTGCACAAATCTGCTGCAAAAGACCTCTTTAAGATCTTTAAAAGTAAAGACTGTACTTTGAAGACTAAGGGGTACCTGACCCAAGCCATCGTACTTTCAGTTACCTCATATGCATGCAAAATCTGGGTAATGAGTAAGGAAGACCAAAGAAGAATTGATGCATTTGAATTGTGGTGTTTACGAAACATATTGACTGTATATATATATATATATATATTGTTGTTGTTACGTGCCGTAGAGTTGGTCCCTACCTACAGCGACACTGTATAGGGTTTCCAAGGAGCATCTGGTGAGCTTGAGTTGCCGACTTTGCCGTTCAAACGGCTTATGGCATTGTAGACTAATATTCTGGACTGCAGAGTCAGTTTTAATTGAATTGTAAGGTCAGCAGTGCAAGTTTACCAGCAACTCCTTGGAAGCCCTATACAGGGTGGCTATGGGTTGGAACAGACTTGATGGCACTTAATAACAACAGTATATGTATTATACACTTAAAATGGTTAAAATAGCAAATGTTTTGTTACATATATATTTTTAAGTGTACAATTCAGACACACTAATTATATTCACCATCTGGTACACTTATTTTCACTATCTATTCCCAAGTGTTTTTCATCACGCTGTACAGAACTGCCGACCTTATGGTTTAAACTGACCTTGCAGTTCTGGGATTATCCTGTAGCACCACACCAGGACTCTAGTTTATTGTATATAAATGTCAACATTGATTTCCCACTCATCTGTTGATAGATACTTGGGTTTTGTGAATAGTGCTGCAATGAACACTGGTGTATACAAATCTGTTTGAGTTCCTGCTTTCAAATTTTTTGGGTATATATGTAGGAATGGAACTGCTGGGTCATATGGTGGCCCAACATTTAATTTTGGAGAGCCAACAAACTGCTTCCCACAGTGGCTACACTATTTTACATGATCACCATTATTTTCTCAACATCCTCATGAACACTTGTTATTTTCTGTTTTTCTGATAATAATCATCCTGTTGTTGTTAAGTGCCATTGAGTCAGTTCCAACCCATAGGACCCTGTATAGGGTTTCCAAGGAGTGGCTGGTGACCTTGAACTGCTGACCTTGCAGTTCAATGGCTTTGCAGTCTGGTGCATTAACCCACAGCACCACACCAGGACTCTGTTGTTGTTGGTAGGTACTGTCAAATTAGTTCCAACTGAGAGCAACCCTATGCACAGCAGAGCAAAACACTGACCAATCCTGCACCATCCTCATGGTTATTATGTTTGAGTCCATTGTTGTTGCCACTATGTGTCAATCATGATGTTGTGGGTCCTCTTTTACTCTGACTCTCCGCTTTTCCAAGTATGATGTTCTTCTCCAGGGACTGGTTCCTCCTGACAATATGTTATTGGTTGTTTGTTATTGCCCACACAGTCTAGTGCTTTTGCATTGCCAGTAAAGCACAAGTGGACACCTTTCTGGTATTCTCTGCTTTCAACCAAGATCCGTCTGATGTCAGCAAGATATTCCTTGTTCCACATCGTTTTCTGAATCCAGTGGAATATCTTATGCATTAGTGAGCTGAAATGGGTAGGTATTGGCCATTTTGAATACGATTTATTATTCTGGGAATGAAAATTTGAAGAGACTTGTCATCACATTCATTATCAAAAAGAGCATTTCAAGATTTATCTTGAAGTACAGTGCTGTCTGTGATAGGATAATATCCATACCTTTACAAGGAAGACCAGTTAATAACACTAAACATAAAAACCAATGATGACAAAACTGAAGAATTCTACCTACTTCTTCAGGTGGAAATTGATTAAACATGCAATAAAACTATATTGATAATTACTAGTGATTGGAATGTCAAAGTTGGAAACAAAGAGGAAGGATCAGTAGTTGGCAAAATACGGTCTTGGGGATAAAAATGATGCTGGAAATTGCATGATAGAATTTTGTAGGACTGATGACTTTCATTGCAAATACCTTTTATCAATAACATAAATGGTGACTATACACATGAACCATGGATAAAATACTAGATGAAATACACTGGAATCAAACAGACTACACATGTGGGGAGAGATGATAGAGAAGCTCAGTATAATCAGCCAAAACATGGCCAGGGGAATACATCAGCAAGGAACCGCCAGAAATTCAAGTCAGATTCGAAAGAGGAATGAGGGATTTCATTGCTGAAATCACATGGATCTTGGCTGAAAACACAGAATACTAGAAAGATGTTTACTTGTGCTTTATTGACTATGAAAAGACATTTCATTGTGTGGATCATAACAAACTATCGATAACATTTAGAAGAATGTGTATTTTAGAGCACTTAATTGTGCTCATGAGGTATTTGTTCCAACAGGACAAGGGGATACTGAAAGGTTTAAAATCAGGAAAGGTGTGTGCCAGAATTTTATCCTCTCACCATACTTATTCAATCTGTCTGCTGAGCAAATAATCCGAGAAACTGGATTATATGAAGATGAACAGGGCATCAGGATTAGGGGAAGATTCACTGACAATTTGTGATAAGCAGAGGACACAAATTTATACTACAATGTAAAGAAAATGAAAATCCTCACAACAGGGCCAATAAATAACATTATGGTAAGCAGAAAAAAGATTAAATATGTCATTTTGCTTGGATCCACACTAACACTCATGGCAACAGCTGTCAAGAAACCAAACAACATATTGCATTAGGTAAATCTGCTGCACAAGACCTCTTTTAAGTGTTCAAGAGCAAAGATGTCACTTTGAGTATTTAGGTGTGCCTGACCCAAGCCATGGTATTTTCAATCACTCTTATACATGTGAAAGTTGGGCAATGAATAAGGAAGACCAGAGAAGAATCAAAGCAATTGAATTACGGTGTTGAAGAAGAGTATTGAAAGTACCAAGGACTGCCAGAAGAACAAACAAATCTGTCTTGGAAGAAGTACAGCTAGGATAGTGAAACTTAGTCTCTTGTACTTTGCACATGTTGGCAAGAAGACCAGTCCCTGGAGAAGGACATCACACTTAGTAAAGTGGAGGTTCAGCACAAAAAAGGAAGACCTCCGATGAGATGAATTGATGCAGTCACAGCAATGACAGGCTCAAACATAACAACTCTTGTGAGTATGGTGCAAGACCGGGCAGTGTTCTGTGTTGGGTAGGTATGAGTCAGAACCAATTCAAGGACACCTAACAACAACAAAGTGATGTGAGTCAGTTCTGACTCATAAAGACAACATACGTGTATAGCTTTATTTCTGGACTCTCAATTCTATTCCACTGCTCTGCGTATCAACCCTTATACTACTTAGATGGTTTGGATAACTATACCTTTATAATGCATTTTAAAATGGAAAAGTATGAGTGCTTCTTTGTTTTTCTTTTTAAAGATTGCTTAGACTATTTGAAGCCCCTTGCAATTCCTCAGAATATGAGGATCGGCTTTACATTTCTGGAAAAAAAAAAAAAAGGTTGTTGGAATTTTGATGTCTTTCAATTATTGAACATTGGATGCCTTCCTGTTTATTTTGATCTTTGTTGTTGTTATAGATAGATTTAGATTTGTTGTTGTTGTTAAGTGCCATTGAGTCAGTTCTAACCCATAGTGACCCTGTATAGTGTTTCCAGGGGGTGGCTGGTGAGCTTGAACCATTGAACTTGTGGTTTAACCTGACTACACAGTCCAGCACATTAACCCACAATGCCACACCAGGAGTCCATAGGTAGACTTAAGCCCCACAAAATATGTGTTGTAAATCTTTGCCTCTATGTCTGTGGTTGGGAGCCTGTTGGTTCCCAATACAATAAGCACCAGACTGTGAACCACAAGGTCTATAGTTAGACCCTGCCAGCTGGTCATTGAGAGAAAGATAAAGCTTTCTGCTCCTGAGAAAAATTTAAAGCCTTGGAACCCCTATTCAGGGTGGCTATGAGTTGGAACTGACTGGACAACTTAACAACAGCAATGCCTGTGGTTGGGGTCCTGGTGTGGCTCTATTGCATAAGCACTGGACTGATAACTGTAAGATTGTTATCACCAGTCATTCCTCAGAAACCCTATACTGGGTCAATATGAGTGGGTACTGGCTTAACAGCACTTAACAACAATAACATGTTGTGGTTATATTTTAGAATGGGAGTCTGTGTTACATTAATGAGGCACGATTAGTGTAGGATGTATTTTGAGCCAATCTCTTTAGAGATATAAACGATAATAAAGTGAGCAGAGTAAAGATGGGATAACGCATGGAGATTGCCAAGGAACAAGGAAACAGAAACTCAACAGACAAGGATCTCCATGAGAGTCAAGAGCCGAGAAAGAGAGAGAGAACCTTCCCCTTGAGTCAGCATCCTGAATCTGGACTTTCAGCCTCCTCAACTGTTCAAACCTACCCGTGGTTCCTAGGGAACCCTATACAGGGTACAGGGCTGCTATGAGTTGGAGTCGACTCAACGGCAATTTTAACAACAAATGTTGATAAAAATACATTTCTGTTTGAGTGAAAGAGTCTCTCTTTGTGTTGGTTCTGGGGGATGGTTCTTGTCTGTTTTCCGTTTTGATTATTAGGCAATCATGTGGTGTGTATCTTCCCTCATTGGTGCTTGCTGGTTTAATCTGCTCTTGTATATTTTCAAAGAGATGAATTTGGGACATATCCTATACTAATACTGCCTCATTATTATTATCTAGTAAATGCTGCCCCCTGAAAAATAACAAAACGCACTCCCAAATGGAATTATAACCATAGATGTTATTGTTAAGTGCCATGGAATTGATCCTGACTCATAACAACCCTGTTTCCAAGGAGCAGTTGCTGTGTTTGATCCACTGACCTGTGGTTTGCAGTCCAGTGCTGATCCCATAGCACCACTCTAGGAGTCCAAACCACAGATGTAGGGATTAGGAGTTACAACACCTATTTTTTGGAGCACAATTCAATCCATAAGTCTTCTTTAATTCAGTTCAGAGATGTTCTACAGTTTTCAGACTACAAATCTTTCACTGTTCCGTTGACTTTATTCCTAGGTATTATTTTTCAGTTTTTACCTTCAGTGTGGAGGAAACTTATTAGACACTCCCAGCCTCTCAGCATGCCTTCAGTGTATTTCAGATGTAGGCTAATCATTTTACATTAATTTGGCCCCTTTGAAATCCAAAGAGCCAAAACTACTATACGATTCTCTTGCCATCGAAGAACACTGGGTTTGATTTGATTCAATTCAGTAATCACTTATGAATGGAATAGCTTGATAATATAGTGAAGAAACACAAACTCTTACCATAAATGACATGATAAATGTACAAATAATCGTGATGTAAGATAGAATGTTATGAAAAATACTGAAGATGTATGGAGTTATCAGAAGATAATAATAAACCATTATGGGGGCTCAAAAGATCCTTCATGAAAGAAAGCCGGTTAAAATGAACTCTCAAAGGTATGGGGATGTTGGTGGAAGCTAGTCTTGGTAGAATAAACTTGGACATGTGTCTTAGAGCGTTCAAACCTCCAAACTTCCAGCCTTTAAAAAAATCTTATTTCTCCTTTACCAGACCAAAATAGAACAACTGATTTTTGTTGTTGTTGTTGTTTTGTTGGTGGTGGGTGGGTAGAGTAAGGAGTGAAGGTTGGAATTATGGCTAGGTTGTGTCTAGGTCTGTTGTTGTTGTTGTTGTTGTTAAGTGCTATTGAGTCAGTTCTGACTCACAGTGACCCTGTATAGGGTTTCCAAGGAGTGGCTGGTGGGCTTGGACCACCAATTTTGTGGTTAGCAGTCCAGTGCTTACTCCACAGCACCACACCTAGGACTTTGTTTAGTGTTAGGGTTATAGTTAGGTTTAGAGTTAGTGTGAGAGGTGAGTGTTGGGCTAGGGCTAGGAGTAAGGTGTGGTCTAGTTTTCAGGGTGACCACTAGGTTTATTTATTTATTAATTTATTTTAAAATATTTTATTGTGAATTATGTGACAGTTTACATGGGAGAACATTAGCTTTACATTCATCCTATCATATATCATTTCATTGCCATGGTTACAATCCCCTCCATGCATCATCAACCAACCAAAAGGTATACTCCACAAGCCTGCCCCTCCGTCATCAGCACACAGCCCCTCTCCCTCTAGAGTTCTTGAGTTCCCAGCCGCTCCATCTCTCCATGTCATTGCCTCTGCCTCCACCTCTGGCATAACTGTTTCTCTGGGTAGGGTCCTGCACTCCACTCTTCTCCCTTGATGCTCCCTTGATGGTCCCAGGGACCTCTGCTCCTGGATGCAAAGTCAACCATTCTCCTCCTTTTGCTACAAAACATCTACCTTTACATTTCCATCCCTCACAGTCAGTCTTGATAGCAATTACTCACAATTATACCACAAGAGTCCTATCCCCATCTCCTTTCATCAGCCCTGCAGTTGCTTACCCAGGAGACATCAAGGCAAGCAGCAAATTGGATACTACTCAGTGGAGATTCTACCTTCCTCCACACCCTCTGGATCTAGGCTCCTTCTTGAAAACTTGTAAGCCAGTCACTTCTTGCCTTTGTAGCCTCCCATTTTGGGTAGCCAATGTTCAAGTTGCCCATCCCTACTACCCTGTGTATCGAGGGGTTGGAAATGATCCTCATTGTAAAGATTTGTTCCCACTTTTGAGCTACATAGGTGTAGGTCAAGTTTGGACTGCATTTATTGTTTTTTATTTTTCCTGTTTTTTTTTCTTTTTTCTTTCTTCTGTTCTTCTAGCCACTCCAGGCTGGTCTGCTTGTCCTTTCAAGCTGAAATTCCCCACCTCAGAAGATTCTGGATGGAGTTCAGGATTCCACCTATGGTCTTATGTAATGCAGAGGCTCTTAGCCCATGCAAACCTGCCACTAGGTTTATTTTTATTTTTTAAATTCCTTTTTCTTGAAATCTATTTAATTTCCTCTTCATTTGGAAGTTCTGTAGTTGGATTATTCTCTTTTACTTTATGCTTTTCACTGTTGTTGTTGCAACTGTATCTCTGGTTATCTCTTTTCAGTTTTATAGGTCTGTTTTACTTTGCACACGTCTATATCTGGGTTACAGTCCTGTTGTGGCACTGTAGAATAAGCACTAGACTGCAACTGCAAGGTTAGCAGTTCAAACCCATCAGCCACTTCTTAGAAACCCTACAAAGGGTTGCTAAGATTCAGAACTGACTTGACAGCACTAAACAACAACAACTTATCTGGGTTGAGTCTAGGTAATATTGTCATGTATGTTAGTCTCAGATTATTGTCTGTTGTTGTTGGTTCTCTGTGCAAAGACCTCACCTTATTACTTTTGTAATGTTGGTCTGGTTTTTACAAATTCTTTTACTTTCTGTTTGTCTGTAAATGATCTAACTATACCGTCATATTTGATGGACAATTTTGCAGGATATATGATTCTTGGTTGGCAATTTGTGCTTATCAGAGTTTTGTATCTATCATTCCATTGTCTTGTTGCTTACATGGTTTCTTCTAAGAAATTAGAGTGTTGCCTTATTAGTTCTCCTTTGTAGGTACTACATTTTTCCTGAACTGCTCTCAGGATTCTTTCATATTCTTTGTTTTTGGAAAGTTTGATTCTGATACGTCTTGGTGTTTTTCTTTGGAGGTCTGTCCTGTTTGGAGTTTGCCCAACTTCTTGAATGCATATTTTTGTGTATTTCCTGATGTTAGGGATGTTTTCTTCCAACAACTCTTGGACAATAGTGTCTATGTTTTTGTTTTTGTTTTTTTTCCCTTTTCTGGTTCTGGAATTCCTATCATACACAAATTATTCTTCTTGATAGTGTTCCATGTACATCTTAGGCTTTCTTCAGATTTTTTAGTTCTCTCTTCTGATTGTTCTTCTAGCAGAAGGTTATTGAGAGATTTTTCTTTAAGCTCAGCAATTCAGCTTTCCATTGATTCAATTACACTTCTGTGCCCTTTCAGTGTATTATCTATTTCTGAAGTTAATCTGGCTTTCTAATTGCTGCTTTGGTATGGCTCCCTCTTTTCAATTATTTTTTCAGTTGTTTTCTTTAGTTTTGCTTATGTTTTTCGTGATTTCATCTGTAGTTTTCTCCATCATTCTCACATTCCATTGAAGGTGCCTAATTAACATTCTTTAAATTCCTTATCAAGTAATTCCAGTGATACCATTTCTGACATTATATTTTCTGGCTCTATATTTTGGTCATTTGTTTGGGGAACTCTGTCTTGTTTTGTTAGTGGAAATGGTTTTCTCCAAGACATTGTGGTGTTGCATTTATATTTAGTTGATAATACATTGGTGTGTTCTCAGATACTCACCACCTGTCTCCTGGAGGATGTGGTAGAAACTCCAAGTGGGAATTCAGTTAGTTTTCTGTTCGCTGTTAGTATAGCGTAGTTCAGGGCCGGTTTACATGCCTCCACAGCAGGTGCCCTATGTCCAGCAAGCAGGCAGGGTGTCACTGGTGGAGCCTGGCTAGGCCCCCAGCTGTCAGGAGGGCATGGGAACGTGGGAGAATTGCATTCCCTTGTTGCCAACCTTCAACCTCTTTCTGTGCCTTAGACAACTGTGTCAATAGTCAGTTATTCAAAAAAGCTCATGAACCACTTTGAAAAATGGATAGAACAACCAGAAAGAAACTTGACAAAGACACAGAAGAACTAAACAGCACAATCAACCAACTGGACTTCATAGATGTGTACAGAGCATTCAACCCAACAACTACACAATACACATTCTTTTCAAGTGCACATGGAACATTCTCCAGAATAGACCATGTTTTAGGCCACAAAACAAGTCTCCATAAATTTACAAATATCAAAATACTACAAAGCAACTTCTCAGACCACAATGCTATCAAATTAGAAATCAACAATAGAAAAACCAAGGAAATCAAGACAAATACATGGAAACTGAACAATACCCTGCTGAAAAGCGACTTGGTAGTAGAAATCAAACTTGAATTTGAAAAAATTCTCGAAATCAATGAGAATGAAAACACAACATACCAAAATCTTTGGGACACGGCAAAAGCTGTGCTGAGAGGACAATTTATTGCAATAAACACACACATCCAAAAAGAAGAAAGAACCAAAATTAACACATTAACACGGCAGCTATAACAATTAGAAACAGACCAACAGAGGGAACCCACAG
>NW_006408625.1:4413392-4422118 GCF_000296735.1 Chrysochloris asiatica
TTATAAAGATATCACTCTTAATATTTAAAAAAAAAAAAAAAAAAAAAAAAAGCTCATGATAGCATAGATATGCTACTCTATGCTAGTCCTTAGCCTGCCTGGTTTTCTTTTCGTTTACTGTTCCTGTTCAGCTTCCTCTTCTAATTGGCACTGAATCCACCTGTCTGTCCTATCCTCTGAAGGACAGGGTCCTGGATCACCATCTGTATCTGTTTTACTCAGTCTCCCATGTCTTTGTAGCTCAGTACATCTGCTTACTCTGCCATCTTGCTCCAGACTTAGAACAATTGCAAATTCAGCAGTTCAAACCTACCAACTGATCCAAGGGAGAAAGAGAAGGCTGTGTTTCTGTAAATATTCCAGCCTTGGAAAGCCAAGGCTACTCTGTTCTACTCTGTCTATAGGGTGGCTATGAATTGAAATGAACTCAACAGCAGTGGGTGGGAAGAGAAAAGGGGTGGGAAGAAAACAGGGTTGGGTCAGTGGTAGAATTCTCCTAGTCTACACAGGAAATTCCCAGCCAAGATACCTCCAGTGCAGCCACTACCCATCTGCCATTGAAGGCTTATGTGTTGTTGTGATGCGGAACGGGGTTCAGTGGATCTTCCAACATGAGACTGACTAGGAATAAGGGCTGGTAATCTGTTTCTGAAACTGGTCATTGAAAATCCTATGGATCTCAGTGGTCTGATCAGTAAACCGATCATGGGGATAGTGTAGGACCAGGAAACATTTTGTTCATAGAGTTACCATGGAGTCTATATGAAGTCACCATGAGTCAGGGACCGACTTGATAGCAGCTAAGAACAACTACAGTAACAACAGCAAGTGGTGCTGAAGGATAAGCAATGGACAGTTAACCACAAGATCATTGGTTCAAACCCCTGGAAACCCTATATAGGGTCACTATGAGTCAGAACTGACTCAATGGCACTTAACAACAGCAACAACTAGAAGATTCCCTTGCCAGGTCTTTCTTGACTTAACTGTGGTAGACATAGCAGCTTGATAGGAGTTGGATCAAAGGTCTTGAAAGTTTTAACTTTTCGCTGTCCCTAGCACTTTTAATATTTCATATTGTTGGAGTCCTGGTGTGGTGCTGTGGGTTAATGTGCTGGATGTCAAAGCCAGTTTGAACTGCAAGGTCAGTGGTTCAAGCTCACTACCTGCTCCTCAGAAACCCTATACAGAGTTGCTATGGGTAGGAACCGACTTGACGGCACTTAACAAGTACCATTGAATTGGTTCCGACCCATAGTGATCCTGGATAGGTTTTCTGAGGAGCTGCTGGTAGATTTGAACCTCTGATCTTGTGGAT
Organism: Chrysochloris asiatica; assembly: GCF_000296735.1. Classification (NCBI taxonomy): domain Eukaryota; kingdom Metazoa; phylum Chordata; class Mammalia; order Afrosoricida; family Chrysochloridae; genus Chrysochloris; species Chrysochloris asiatica. Next base: position 4,414,711 of record NW_006408625.1, read on the forward strand.
CAAACTGACCTTGTGGTCCAGTGCTTTTCCTGCCATGACTCCAATATCACATATAAATGGATTATATATGATTATGTTTTGCTAATGAAATATGAGCCATTACAAATTATAAATATGATCTTTTTGTAAGCCAAAGGATCAATGGGGACCCAGTTACCAACCAGCCTCTGCCTGATGCAATCTTGTTCAGAATCACGTGAGCTGGAATTTTCAAGTCAATTAGATTGCGTCCTTCACTATATACGTTTTTGCCATGCCCTATTCATTCATGCTCTGGAAAGTCTTAACATTTTTTTTTTTTTTTTTAAATTTTGCTTGTTCTTTGTTGTGATTGGATTGAAGGAAACTACAGACAGCAGCCTGGTCTTAATACTTACTTAAGCTTGCAATTGGGGTCTGGAGCAATTTCTGTGTGGCATAGCTGCCCATTCACAATTCTGCTCAGGTTCCTTTTGCTCTGTTGGCTGCTAGCTCTCAATGTCTGGAGATGAGACCCCGTTATAGAAACAAGTCCATTCACACAACAGTGACTCTTTCCTGCTCATCAGGTTCCTTTCTAAAGGCAGTGAGTTCAGTTCACATGGCCTTCAATGCTTTTAAGGATTCATTTCAGAAGAGGAACTCAGACAGATCCATGGGTGAACCAGAGAACCCTGGAGTCTTTCCAGTGAATCAATCAGGTTCTGACAGTGGTCTTTGGCCAGTGTCTCCTCTTTCCTCCTTTATCAGCCAGGCTTTGGCCTTAAGACATATCTCGCTCTCTGCTCAGCCTGCCAGGAGAAAGGGAGAAGCCAGCATGACACAGGGAAGTGTTTATTGTGCCCCATCTAGATTTAATGGGAAGGGAATGGCAAAGGAAGTCGGCGCCTCATGTAGTGTCTCTAAAATCATGGATCCAGTTGCCACCCAAAAGGGGAGAACTGGTTTTAAAATGGAAACTGTTGGCATGCCATTTGCTACTGTGCCAATCTAAACACCTTTCATATAGAAATCCAAAACATACTACCCATGAAAGCCACCAACCAAAATAAGAAGGATTAGAGACCTCCTGATATTTGGATATGTCTAAAAAAGGAGAAAAGTGAAAGCAATAGACTCAACTGGGTGTGGGCCCCCCAAAGCTATAGCCACAGTAAGGTGCTGGGGTGAGAAGATTACAGCCAGGAAGAAGGAAATATCTACCCACAGCCTGGCCAGGAAAAACCATCAAAGGAGATGAGGAAGTGAGTGATCAGAGCCATCCAGTCAGCCGAGGGGGAGTCTTAAATAAATATCCCTTCTTGGCTTCTTTAGAGTGCTCTTGTTGGCAGAGTTGGGGGTTGGGGTGATGGGGAGGGATGTGTGAGGGAGGAAATCACTGCAGACCAGACAGTTATTAGATGCTTCATCAAGGGCCACCTGTGAGTAGGGAGGCAGAGTAAGGGCTTTTCTGGGAGCTGCTTTCTTTGATCCACCAGGAAAATTTCTGCAGGAGGTGTTCAAAGGAGAAGCTATCAGGAGGGAAATCAAGAGTACAGAAGGCTAGTTTTATTTGACTGTCTGTCTATGTGTTTGTGTGAGAGAGAGAGAGACATACAGAAGGGGAGAGAAAGAGAAATGAAGAAAGAGGGAGAGAGAGAAGGGAAGAAAAAAATGAGAAAGAAAGGGGGAGAGAGGGAGACTGAGAAAGAGATTCTTCTTTAAGAACTGGACTTATTTTCGCTGCCCTTCTCAGACACAGACTGGGATCATGGAGAGTCATGCAGCTTACTGAAGTCATTCAGTAAGGACTGGGATGAGTCACACTGAACTTAAGGACTCTCAGTCAGAGAAGGCACCTAGTACAGGATACAAAAAGAGGACACTTGGCACTCTGCCAATTGTTGTTATGTGCCATTGAGTCTGTTCTAACTCATAGTGACTCTGTATAGGGTTTCTGAGGAACAGCTGGTGGGTTTGAGCTGCTGACTATGTGGTTTGTAGTCCAGTGCTGATCCTACAGTGCCATACCAGTCATAATTCCAAGTTTAATTGGATCACAGGTCTGATCCCATTTGACCCCATGATACCTCCTGCAAAGACAAGGTAGGGCACCCTACCTCCTTTTGTAGATAGGGTCATAAAAGTTGTGTCTCTAACCCAGGGTCATAGACTTACACTTTGGCAGAGCAAAGACCAGAATCCAACCCTCCTGTCTTTTACAGCTTATGAACTCATGAAACACCTTTCACTGGAGATTGCATTTATTGGAAAGATGGGCCTTCATCTCATGTACAAGTTGTGGCTCCAATGGGCTCATCCTGAAGGCTCAGAATTGATTTGATAAATGTTTGAGGAAGGGCCATTTAACTTGGAACTTTGACATAAGGCATATTACCTCCCAGGAAGTAAACCACCCACTTTGGACCATGGGATGACTCTCTCACTGGAATGAGGCAGCAACTCTCAGGTCTGTAGCCACATTCAAACCCAAACTAAACCAAATCAACCAATCAAACAAACAAACAAAACCCAGTTGCCATCGAGTTTATTTTGACTCATGGCAACTCCATGGGTGTCAGAGTAGACCTATGCTCCACAAGCGTTTCAGTGGCTAAATTTTTGCCAGTAAATCACCACGTATTTCTTCCAAGATGCCTCTGGGTGGACTCAAACCTCTAACCTTTCTGTTATCAGCTGAATTTATTTGTATCATGGAGAGATTCCACTCCTGCCACATAACAACTTTTTCATTCACCCCTGAAACATTGAGCATCTACTCTGCCAGGCACTGCTGTCTGCACAGGAGAGAGGACAGTGCCCGAACAGACAAAAAGCCCAATGGCAGGGGCCACAGGGTCATTTATTTGTAAGATGTATCATCTGTTGAATGGTGGTAAGTTTTAGGGAGAAAAAGGAGTTGCAATTTTAGATAGAGTGGCCAGAGAGGGTTTCATGAAGAGACTGGCATAGACCTGAAGACAGTGAGGGCTGAGCTGGCAGAGGCTGGGGTGGGGACACCGTTGGCCTGTATCCTCTGAGAGTCTGCGGTGCTGAAGCAGCCAGGAGGCCCTGTGAGTGGGCTGTGGTAAGGGCTGGAGATCAGAGGAGATATAGTGGATAGGGACCCTGGCAGTCCAGGCCCCAGAGTCAATGGAGATGAGTGTGACAAGGGAAAAAAACAGAGGGGGATGGTTAGGGTAGAAGCAGTGATTGACTTTATGTATATCCAACAGCTTCAAAAGGTTCATAGAAAATTGAATGAAAATGTAACGGAAACCCCCATGTACTTACAAGTGTCTCCTAGTAAAAAGCTAAAAGAGACAAAAGTTTTGCACAATTACATCTCCAAGATGCACCACTTCCTACCAAACCCTATGAAAACAATAGTTTTCATCACACAGCCGTTTCTTCTGCTTCAAGCATTTATACACATTCTTGCCTGCAGGCAACTTCCCAATAGACCTCAGAGGTAGAAAATGTCAGTAGGTGCTATAAGTCCCATGAAGTATGAAAGGGTTAAAATAAAGACAAAAGCCCTTGAGTGTTCATGTAAATGAGTTATTTATTAAAACCTGTACTTAAAAATAACATAATTAAAGGGAATTGTCTTGCTTTCTTTGGTCACAAGAAGTTCCTTTTGATTACTAGCTGACAACTTACTGTGTATAAAGAAGACACATAAATTTCAAAAGAGTTAAAGTAGCAAAAATAGGTACTTTGAATTTAAATGTGTCTGTTTGACTATGTGACTCTTTCTCACTCCAGCCCATTGTTCTTGGCTTTTCTGTTTCTCTTACTCAGTTGTGAGCTCCGTGAAGGCTGGGACTGCTGTCACTCCTCTTGGTGCTCTCAGCCACAGTGAGCCTGCAGGAGATATTTGAATTGAAAAAGTATGGTGAATAAGTGACTGAGCAACTGGCTGAGTGAATGAGTGAATTAAGCTCCTCCCCTCCCTTATAAAGTTCCTTTTAAAATGGTTTAAAGTGCCATAATGTTCGACTCATCAAAAAGTTCAGCTTAGAATTATCATATGACACAACAATTCTCCTCCTAGGTAATATATTCCAAGGAGTTGAAAAGAAAGGTCCAAACAAATACTTGTACAGGAATGCTCATAGGAGTGTTAGTCACAATTATTCCAAAAGATGGAAACAACCTAAGTGTCCATGAACACATGAATGGATAAACAAGGCATGGTAAACACATACAATGGAATAATATTACTCTGCTATAAAGAGGAAAGAAGTTCTGATAGATACACCTTGAAAACATTGTGTTAAGACTAATTGTGATTGTCACAACTGCAAAGGTGTATGTTTTGTAACAAAAAGCAGGGAGTAGTTAATCTTCCATTCCTGGAGCAGAAGACCCTAGAACCATCAAGGGAGAAGAGCACCAGCGGAATGTGGGACCCTATCCAGAGGAGCAGCGGCACTAGAGATGGAGGCAGAGATGAGGACATTGGAGAGAGGGAGCAGCCGAGGACTCTAGACTCATGGAAAGAAAAAGGCTGTGTGCTGGTGGTCAGGAGGCAGGCTTATAAAATGTGCCTTTTGGTTGTTTAAATGATTATATATTCCTGAATGTTTTTGTGTACAAAAAAATAAATAAATAAATAGAGGGGATAGTAACAAATACTGTTGAATGATGATGCATGGAGGGGATTGTAATCATTGCAATGAAATGATGAGTGTAAACCAGATGTTCTCCCATGTAAACTATCATTCAGTTCACAATAAAAAGTTAAAACAAAACAAAACACCATTGTGTTAAGTAAAATAAGTTAGACACAAAAGGATGGGTAGTATATAATCTTATATGAAATATCAAGAATGGATAGATGCACAGAGACAAAATGTTATTACTAGTTACCAGGGACTGGGATGTGGAGGGGTTGGGTCATGTTTGCCAAAGTATAAGGAGTTTCCTTTCGAGATGATGGTGTTTTTGAACTAGACAAAGGCATGGCTGCTCAGTACTGTGGATGAACTAAACGACACTGACTTACACATTTAAAAATGATTACTTTTATGTTAGGTGAATTTTACTCAAAAAGGAATAAGAAAAAAATTGTGCAATGAGTTGAGTATTATGACCATCATGAAGCTGAAGGCAGGAGTTTTCAACTGTAGCAGATGAAAAAGTCCCCATCATGTCTTCAGTGGCTTCCCCAGGAGTGTGTGGACAGCGCTGGTTTTAAGGAATCAATTTCAGATGCTCAACTTTTATGTTATTCTCTCCTAAGAAGCGCTGTCTGAGAACATGGCTGTGATTGGCATGGGATCCTTTACCTCCCCTATCGCCTCTCTTCTCCTATTTGGCTAAAGAAAGGCATGGCCCTCTCACCCAATGTTGGTCTGATCATGGTGTCTTGCTCTGGGGCATAAAAATCTTTGGGGCAATAAAGTTACAAATCCAAATACTGGTTTTGTCAAAGCCTACTGTAATTGAGACATCGTTAGCCTACTGAGAATGTAGCCTCTCTGAGAACAGATGCTGAGGCAGAATTTGGGATACCAGATATTAGAGATGCACAGAAATAGGATCGGGCAGCAGAAGTCAAACTATAATGCAGATCTGACAAAGACTAGGCCAACATGTGGTATCTTTGGAGCAGCAGTGTTCTTCTGAGAGGCCTGTTCTGGGCAAACAGGCAGAGCCGGCTGGGCATCTCTAACTTTTGGATTTTCTGTGCTGGCTGCACCCCCTGTACCTGGGCATCAAGGTCTTCTCTGAAGGGGACTTGTGTGGTGTGTTCCCTCATCTAGCACATGTTCCCTGTGTTGTGTGCAGTTCCTTTAGGGGTGAAAGCAAGTGTTCAGAGAAGGGGTATTTTGGCCTCTGTTGGGATGCTCTGAATTCAGATATTTTGTTGAATGAGATGGTCAGTGTGATGAGAATTTCTGTTTAACAACTTCATCTACTCACTTTCCTAAAAACTGTCAAAGAATGTATCCTTCCTAAAGAAAGTTTCCACAGAAGTAAGGCAGAAGGTACCTGTAAGTTCTTTCAGGAAACTGACTCATGGCATGAAGCTGTGTCTTACTGATTTTTCTCCTTCTTAGAGGGACATCTGTCTAAATTTCTAAACATCAATCTCTCATTTATTCAAGGAGAATTTGGAAGTCAGATGGTTGTGTAGGATGCATGTTAACACATTTATATGAAATTAAAATCAGTTTTTTTTTTTTGTTGTTGTTGTTAACTGAAACTAAATGCAGTTTGGTAGATTGGCTTTCTAAATAGGTATGTGGCAGACATTTCCATGAGCTGAATGTGCTAACTCTACAATTTTTCATGATGAAAATATATTTAAGGCATGTGATGAGATAAAATAATTTTATTAGAAATTGCATTGGCTAGGATAGAAGTATGGGGATTTTTATTAAATCAAGTGTCATCGAGTTGGTTCCAACAGAGTAGAACACTTTGCAAGGCGACTGCCACATCTTTTTCCCAATGAGTAGCTGATGAGCTTGAACCAGAGATCTTTTGATTAGCAGTTGAGTGCTTAACCACTGAGTCAGCAAGGTTTTATGGTTTCTTCTTATTGCTGTTGTTAAGTGTTGTTGAGTCACTTCTGACTCATATTGATCCTGTCAAGGGTTTCTGAGGAGTAACTGGTGAGTTTGAACTGTTGACCTTGAAGTTCAAACCGACCTTGCTTTATCCTACAGCACACACCAGGACTCTGGGGTTTCTTATTAGGATAATAGAAATATTCTAGAGTTAAATAGTGGATCACTGAATTGTATACTTTTAAAAGGCGGACTGCATCTTATGTGAATTATATCTCAATTTAAAAAAAACTGGAAAAAATTATGTTGGCAACGGTGTATTAAAATAATAAATATTTTAATCTTCCCAATCTTGGTGTGGTGCTGTAGGATCAGCACTGAACTGAGAACCACAAGGTTGGCAGTTCAAAACCACCAGCTGCTCCTTGGAAACCCTATACCGGGACAATATAAGTCAGAATCGACTTGAGGGCATTTAACAACAACAACAAAAATCCTTTCAGTTTAAACAAGTAACTGAGTAGTAGGCATAATTAGTAGTCATTTGAGAAGTTTTGGTCAAACTTTTTGGGTCTATTTCCTAGAATTAAAAAAAAACAGATACTAATAACTGTAACCAATATGTCTTCATAGCTCATTGTTTCTAATGACTTACTTTTGACAGATTGAAGGAGGATCAAATTGATTTGTCAGCTGAGAGGTCATTTCTAACTTTTGATAATAGATTATTATGTGATTTTTTGAATCATAGAACTCTTTTCATTGACATCTTGTTTTTTTGGAAAAATCAGATTTCTCAGTACTTCCTCTCTAAATATGTAAACTAGGAACAGAATTGATGCTAAACCTTATCTCATTCTAGCAATAAGAAATTTTTATCCACGGCATATCAGCTGATTGAAAAAAAGTGTTATTTAATTCTTTAAGAG
>NW_006408625.1:4422269-4422799 GCF_000296735.1 Chrysochloris asiatica
ACTGCTGCAGAATTGATCTATTATGGTTTCTTATTAGTGGGATAACTTCTCAACACACATTAACACAACATGTATATGCACCTATAAGAAAAATTTTAAAAATGAGAATTTTCATAATTGTCTGTACATATTTTTCTTTGTAAATTTGTGACGATTTATACACTTTATTCAGCTTTATTTTAAACTTGGAATTTCTTATTTTAGAGTTAATGAAAAATTTAACAAGGAAGTCATGAAAATTTTCTAATCTTAAATATTCTTTATAGTATCTGCTTTAGTCATGTAGTCAACTACAAGGTCGGCGGTTCAAGCTCACCAGCTGCTCCTCGGAAACCCTACACAGGGTCGCTACGGGTCGGAACCGACTCAACGGCACTTAACAACAACAACATAGTCATGTCATTTTTTTTGATTGCTGCAAAATCATAGACACCTTTATTAAACAACACAAAACTGAAGCTCTTCTTTTTGACATATGCTCCATCTAGGCCTATACAAGCGTAGTGGTTACGAATCGGGCTGCGAACCTT
>NW_006408625.1:4422899-4427806 GCF_000296735.1 Chrysochloris asiatica
GGGTATTCTGTGTTGTTGTTGGCGGAGCTCTCTGCTACACATCCACCCGATCTGCCATCTTGTTTGTTCCTCCCCTGCCATAATGTTTTTTAATAGCTAATTATTTTGAAATAAAATCTCCAGGTCTTTCTTCTGAAGTACCTCTGGCTGGACTCCAGCCTTAAACCCTTTGGTTAGCAGCCAAATGTGTTAGCTGTATTATGCATTTACCTCAGAGCTACATTGTCAGGAAATAAAATTCAACTTCTTACTTAGACGGAGAGGTCGACCCAAATAATGAGCCTAATGACTGAATGAGGGAGAATGGGGAGTCAGAGGTACCAGAAGAACCCTGTCCAGATAATGGAATATTGGACTCTGGGATCAGAAAACATGCATATCTCTTGGCATCTGTGTTGGTGAGGAAGGGCATGCATCTCTTCCGCCTTTACTTCTATCTCTTTTTTCTTTTAGTAAACAAAAAAGATGGAAACCATGTCACTCCATATCTAATTAATTAGCTAAGTTAAAGTCTCTCTTCCTAACTGGAAGATCAGGGTTTTGTTTCCACAGTAAAGTCTGATTCAAACTAATCTTTCCAAAGCAATTTCTCTGTAAGTGAAAGCTGTTGCTAAAACGATGTCGAATAGTTTAACCAAACAAGCAGAAGGAGCAAAGCCATTGCTTCTCTTCCTTTCCTTTGTCACCTGGGGCAGACAGCTTGACTTTCTGACAATCCGGCATGAATTTTCCTTTAAACAGATGCTTTTTCTTTTAAAACTTTTCATTGCCTCAGGCAACCTTGATGTGAGCTGACCTTGCCTCAGTAGAACTTCACAGGATTATCAGTTAAAGTTCCAACCGTGAAAGAAAACCAGGGTTACTATGTGAGTTTTTCAGTGAATAAGGCTGCATTCCATATCGGTCCCAAAGACCTGGAAGTCTGAGTCACACAATCCCAGATACTATTTGTACATCGTGCCAGTACCTGGGGATAGCAGTTACAGTTTGTCCATTTTTCTGTAGCGGTGACAGAGCAGTAACTTTCTCTTTCTGCACTCAGCCCAATGGTTACCGCAAGCTACAAGGATAAACACTTAGTGGCTTTTCCATTTGCTCTTTTGTATTAGTCATAGGAACTAACACTAGTTGATGTAACAAATAATCCCAAATTCCAGTAACTTAATATAAATTGATTTGGCATTCCTGCAGAGTCCTCTGAGAGTTAGGAGACCTCCTTGGCAGCACTCCTCCATCCGCTGATTCAGGAATCCTCGTATGACTTTGCCATCTCAGTCTAGTGCTTTTAATCATATGGGCAGAAAAGAGAGGGCAAAAGGAGCACCAGATATTTAGCCAATGCTATTCCATGGAGTCCTGGTGTGGCACTGCAAGATAAGCACTGGACTGCAAACCACAAACCCACCAGCTGTGGTTTAAACTTACCAGCTACTCCTCGGAAACTTTATATAGTATTTCTAAGAGTCAGAACTGACTCAATGGCACTTAAAACAATCCCATTGTATAAAAACTAGTCACACGGCTGACTTAACTGCAAAAGAATATGAAAAATGTTGAGGAACATCAATGAACACTAATAGATTTTGCAGTACCTCAACCTCCAACTCTTGGTATAACTGCTCCCTGAAAAAAAACAAAAACAAAAACAGTCTCTCAGGTAAACTTTGAACTGTACTCATACTGAAATAAAAATTATGGGCAGCTGTGAGAAGTGACGTCTCCATCGGGAATGTAGTAGTTTAGATAGGTAAACCTCTTAACCTAAAGGAAGGATGTTAGCACTTTTCAAGCAAGAATTAGGAAGGTCGTTTATCAATTAGAAGGATTGATACATTTGAATTATGGTGTTGGAGACGAATATTAAAAATACCATGGACTGCCAGAAGAACAGACAAATCTGTACTGGAAGAAGTACAGCCAGAATGCTCCTTAGAAGCCAAGATGGTTTGTCTTTCATGCTTCGGACATATTATCAGGAGAGACCAGGCCCTGGAGAAGGCTGTATGCTTGGTAAAGTGGAGGGTGAGAAAAAAGAGGAAGCCCCTAATGACAAAGATTGACACAGTGGCAGCAGTAATGGGTTCTAGTGTAGCAACAGTTGTAAGGATGGCACAGGACACAGCGCTCTTTCATTCTGCTGTTCATAGGGTCACGATGAGTTGGAGCTGGCTTGATAGCACCTAACAACAACTTGGTGTGCCACTGTGGGTTAATGTGCTGACTGCAAAGTCAGTTTGAACCCACAAGGTCAGTGGTCAAGCTCACCAGCCGCCTCTTGGAAACCCTATAACAGGGTCGCTATGGGTTAGAGCAGACTCGACAGCACTTAACAACACAACAACAACAACAACAACAACAAGCAAGAGGATGAAGGGAGGTTTTTTTTGGTTGTTGTTGTTGTTGTTTTTACTAGCTTTGGCTGAGAGATATTGGTGGTTTCTCCAATAGAACTGGTTCCCTGGGTTTTTGAGGCTGTAAATCTTTACAGGAGCAGATAGCCTCATCTTTCTCCTACAGAATGGCTGGTAGGTTCAAATTGCAGATCTCGTGGTTAGCAGCTCAAGTATAACCCACCTGATTTCTAGACCCTTGAAATTTAGATGAATACATTAATAACTTGCTAGTCTCTGGGAGGGAAAAGTGGTTTCCACTTGACTACTAACCAAAAGGTTGACAGTTCAAATCTACCAAGCAGTGATACAAAAGAAAAGGTCTGGTAATTTGCTTCCATAAGTACTAAATCTAGGAAAATGATATGGAGCAGTCCTATGTTGGTATCACCATGGTCAGAGTCAGCTGATGGCTATGGTTTACACAAAATTATTATTTAATAAGGCACTTACTGATGAAGGGCAAAGACAATATACCTGAACATGAAGAAAATAAAAATCCTCACAAATGTATCACTAAACAGTATCTTGATAAATGTTGTTAGTATCAATGAGTCAGTTATGACTCATAGAGATCATATGCAAAACAGGATGAAAAACTGCCCAGTCCTGTGCCAGTCTCACAATTGTTATCTGAGTTCATTGTTGCAGCTGCTGTGTCAGTCCTTCTCATTGGGGGTCTTACTCATTTTCAATGAGCCTCTATTTTACCAAGCATGAGGTCCTTTTCCAGGAACTGGTCCTTCCTGATCACATGTTCAAAGAATGAGAGACCTCACTTCTAAGGAGCATTCTGTCTGTACTTCTTTAAAGACAGATTTGTTTGTTCTTCTGAAGTCCTTGTACTTTTAATATTCTTCTCCAACACCACAATTAAAATGTATAAAATCTTCTCTCATCTTCCTTACTCACTGTCTAGCTTTCACATGCATATGAGTTGATCAAAAATACTATATGGCACAGCTTTGCTTTTGAACACTTTAAAGAGGTCTTTTGTAGCAGATTTGCCCATTGCAATCCATTGCTTAATTTATTGACTACTGCTTCCTTGATTGTTGATTGTGGAACCAAGCAAAATGAAACTCTTGGCAACTTCAATCTTTTTTTCCCATTTATCATGATGTAGTTTATTGGTCCAGTTGTGAGGATTTTTGTTTTCTTTACATTGAGTTATAATCCATACTGAAGTATGTGTTCTTTTCTCTTCATCAACAGGTGCTTCTCTTTTATTTCAGCAAGCAAGGCTATGTGTCATCTACATATCATAGGTTGTTAGAGAGCGTTTCCCCATTCCATATGCCATGTTCTTTGTAATATAGTCCAACTTCTTGGATTATTTGTTCAGAATACAGGTTGAATAAATATAGTGAAAGAGTAAAATCCTCACACACAACTTTCCTGATACTGTATTGGAAGAAGTAAATTCAGAATCCTCTTTAGATGAAAGGATAGTGAGATTTTGCATTTTTTGACATATCAGGAGGGACCAGTCTCTGGAGAAGAACATCATGCCTGATAAAGTGGAGGTTCACTGAAAAAGAGGAAGATCCCTAGTGAGATGGATTTGCACAATGGCAGCACTAATGGACTTAATCAAGCATAACAACAATTGTGAGGATGGTACAGGACCAGGCAGTGTTTCATTCTGCTGTGCATAGGGTTGCTATGAGTCAGAGCTGACTCAATGATACCTAACAACAACAACAACAAGTAAGAGGATGAAGCGGTGATTTTTGCTTGTTCTGGTTGTACAACTGCTTCTTAGTCTATGTACAATTATGTTTTCTAGAATTCCCATTCTTTGCAAAGTTGAGTTAATCAATAAAATACAAATAAACTTCTTTCTAGTGGTCTCTACTTTCAGTCAAGACCCATCCGACATCAGTAATGATATCCACATCATCTTTTGAATCTGGCTTGAATTTTTGGCAGTTCCCTGTCAATGTACTGCTGCAACCATTTTAAAACTACCTTTAGCAAAATTTTACGTGCATGTGACATTAATGATATTATTGTTGTTCAATAATATAATTGTTGTTCAGCAATAATGATATTATTGTTCAATAATATACAATTCTGTTAGAATGGGCACAAATATGGAGCTTCTCTAGTCAGGGGTTGGCCAGTATATTGAAACATTTCAATAGGTATTCTGTCAATTTGCTCATGTCTTTAGTGTAGTTTGGACCTCTTCCTTCAATTATGTGCACTGATTATATGCTACCTCCTGAAATGGTTGAAATGTCAACCATTTCTTTTTGGTGCACTGACTGTGTGTATTTCTTCCATCTACTTTTGATGCTTCCTGCATCATTCAATATTTTACCTATTGTTGTTTTTAGGTGCCATTGAGTCAGTACCGACCCATAGCGACTTTATGCACAGCAGAACAAAACACTGCCTGGTCCTGGGCCAACACCACTACTGTTGCCACGCTTGAGTCCATCAATGCTGCCACTTGGCCAATACATCTCATTGGGGGTCTTCCTTTTTTCTCTGACCTTACCAAACATGATA
>NW_006408625.1:4427906-4432364 GCF_000296735.1 Chrysochloris asiatica
CAGGCATATATAATAATTTATACCACCAAAGGACACATTCTGCTAGTCTGCCTCCTGGCTACTTATGAAATTTTATAATATATTCATGTTAATTTGATCAATCTATTTTGATAATTATTGAAATTAAAACTTGACTTAGAAAGATCTGTTTAAAACCTACGGATTTCTGGTGATTTTCTAACTTTCAATTTATTTACATGCTTTTGTTGTAGGAAAGAACGAATAATACTTTTGAAACATGAAAGTATGTTGCAATTGTTCATGGAGTAAAAAAAAAAAGGCAATATGAGTTCAAGGACAACATAGAGCAATAAACTGATAAAGAGCACTTTGTGTGTGTGTTTTATTGTAAAAATATAGATAACATATTTGTCTACTCAGCATTTCTCACACATGTAATCCATCATGTAAGAAATAAATCATATTGTGCAACCATCACCAATATCCATTTTGTGTGTTTTCAAAATAGATAATGGTGGATATAGAATTGCTCTGATACTTAGATTCCATTGGCAACACTTAAAAGAGTGATGTAATAGTTTTATTCTAAATGCTAATATTTATGATACTAAGGAAATGACAATCTCTGCAACAATTTACGACTTATAATAAAATTTTTTTGATGTCATCTTAGAACTGTGTGAGGGGGGATGTAGATTTTCAGACTTCTTGGAAGAGATGTGCATACCAAACACGTTGGAGACCTATGACTTGGTCTGCTGGGATGGGCGGAGCTTATAGAGGAGGTGATGTATGCGCTGGACCTGGATAACCAGACGAAGGTGTCTGTCAGGCGGAGGAGGTCCCTGGCAGCTGCCAGCTTACAGAGGATGTTGTTTTGGGACACAATGCTCAGTCTTGGCATCTTAGTGAGCATTGGTACACCCGTTATCATCATCTTGAGCTTCATGAATGCAGTAACTAATACTGTGATCATTTTATGGAGACTTAAGTGAGTGAAGAAGTCTCAGAATGACCTGGCCATTTGCTGATGGTTTGACAAATGCCCGATTTCTCTCTGCTTTCTCTTCTTGTTGGCCAAATAGTAGTGCTTTGGTCATTGTTTGGCATCCCTGAATTAGCTTGGCTGCAAACCTCCTCTCTCTTCCCTTGCCCCCAGTTGCGGTGTTTGATCCCACAGCATGACAAGGTGACAATCCAGTTGTCCTCAGCCTTCCAGAAGTCAGGCCAGCATTTTCCTTCTTTGTGATCTGTGGGCTCAATAGGGAAAGTCTGAATTTGGAAAATGGACAGGAATCAGCTTGCTAATAGCAGAAGCAGAGTATCATCTTGCTCTTTTTGCAAGAAGAAACATCTTCAGTGAATTTCTCACCAAATTGGGGCTCGGGATAGGTCTGGGATTGGAGGATTTCCAATTAGCTTGAAAAGAAATGTATGCATTTTCATCTTCTGAGCTAAGAAGTTTGGAGCTGTTTTAGGCGGAAGAAAATTGGTGCTGCATACATTAGTGTTGTGTTTCTGTTGAATAGGATGCTGCAAAGCAGGTAAGACTGGCCAGAAAGTGCTACAATTCAAGCCTGTCCAAGGAGGGCAGCTTCAGGCAGGGTCTGCCCAGAAAATAACTTCAGAGGTCCTTCCTACCCCACCCTACGTTTGGATTCTGTTTTTATTCGTGTTTATTTTAGAGTGTGTACACAGATGTGTGGGTTTTCTGGAAGGGATCTGAGAGAGGAGGGAAGCAAATGTGGCTGTGTAGAAGGTTTTGAGTCGCAGCCATTGAGTTCCAGAGTAAAATAGTTTACTTTTTCAAGCTTGCCCAGATGGACCATGCGTGTGGGTCCATGGCTCTGGCACTGTTTGCTGGGCCTCTGTAAACACTGCTGTGGTCCTTTCCCTCAAGACGGCATGTTGACTGTTATGCCTTACCGCCTAATTGGCTCTCACCGAGTAGCTGCCGGCAGCTTCAGCTGCTTTCTGGTGTTCTCGGGGGCAACCTGGGGAGGTGATGGGTGTCCAGTGATATGGTTCTGTTCCTTTCTGTCCTTTTGTTCACTTCCCAGGGGATCACCCCAAACAGCTGAAACTTGTCTTTGCTTCAGAAGATTTGTAAGGCGTGGTTGTGTCTTTCAGGACAGCAGGACAAGTTCTCCTAGTTGCTTTCAATCAGGCCTCAGCAAGGGCAGGGAGGACCCTCACTCTAGACATATTTCCTAGTGGTTATGGGTTGGGTTGCTAACCTCAGGGTCAGCAGTTCGAAACTATCAGCTGTTTCACAGGAGAAAGATGAGGCTTTCTGCTCCGGTAAAGATTTACAGCCTCAGAAACCCTGTGCAGGGTTGCTATGAGTCGGAACCGACTTCACAGCACATAACCCACCCAACCCCCATCCCCAGTCGTGCACTTCTTTTTTCTTTCAAGGTTTCATTTTTATTTCCCATCTGGACGAGAGCATTTTCTTTCTGCTCCTTTGAGCCAACCCCCTAGGTATGGTTGTGTGTCCGGGTACTACGTGTGTGCAGACTGTTCTCCGTAAGCATGGACTGCTGCCAGGCACCAGGCTCCACCATCCACAAATCACACCCCCTCCACAGGCCCGGCTACGGCCCTTCAGAGAGTTGTGTCTATAAATTGTGCCATGACAAGTCTCCGGGAAGCTTCCTTCAATGCTGGCATCTCTACACCTATGCCTTTCCTTCTTCTGTGAAAAACCCATTCCCAGCTCCAATTTAAGACAGAAGGTCAGTTATACCAACACCAAAGGTACACAGATGCTGCATTTTCAGGGAAATAGTTTCACCTTTGAAAAATGTCGTGGTGGGTTCCTTCCTCCCTCTTCCACCCTTGCCGGATCCCCGCCCTGTCTTGTAGGAATACTAAACCTACAGCACGAGGCTGCCCGCCCCCACTTCATGTTAGAAGAAAGTATTCCAGTGGTGTTAGTGAGGATGATACCAGGAGTTCTCATGGAGAGACAGAGATGCCTGAGGTAGGAAACAGCAACATGAGACAGAGTTCCATGGTGTGTGCACGCTTTCTGCTTACACTGATAGTCTTGGGCAGTTTCCCTGCCTCGCCTCATTTGTGAAGGAGAGGGACAATCATACAGGGAGGAAATGTACATGCAGGCATGTTGTAAATTTCCAGTGGTGGATTTCTTAGGGAATGGTGCTCTCTCCTTTAGGCCCTGACCAAGGGACTGCTTTCCTGCCTTACCATGGTGTCATTCTTTTGGGCAAACACATCCGTCTCCAGCAGTCTTGGGTGAGAACCAAATATATTAAGTTAGGGAGGAGGCGGAGTGGACATTTGTTGTTTTTGCTGCTCCCTATTCATGCTAATAGCACCCTATTTCCTTTCCAGCGAATTACCTCATGCTCATTCTGTGCATTTCAGGGAATTAACTCACCACATTGGTAGACTGTCACCCCAGGTGCCCCACCAAGCAGTGGGCACATTACCCAAGTGGGGCCAATGGGATTTTCCTTTAGGGCGTCAAATCTGGGGCAGAACCTCAAATCAGGCATTGGAACAAACACAGTTGGGAGTGCTGCCCAAGCTGGCACCCCCACTTCCTGCTGGGGAGACTAGAGTTGTTTGTATTAGTTTCCTAGGGCTGCTGTAACAATCTACCACAAAATGGGTGGCTTAAGACAATAGAAATTTATTGTCTCACAATTTTGAAGGTTAAAAGTCCAAAATTAACATGTTAGCTGTGTGCTGATTCCTTCTGAGGGCTCTGAGGGAGAGTATGTACCATGCTAGTCTCTTAATGTCTGGTGACAGCCAGTGGTCCTTGGCATTCCTTGCTTGTGGTACATCACTCCAGTCTATACCTCTGTCTGCATTTGTAATTCTTCCTATGCATCTCTGTGTTGCACTGAATCTGGCTTATGACATCCCTATTGGTATAGTCCATAATGTTTGTTTTTTTTTTTGAAGTTTTTATTGTGAATTGAGTGATAGTTTACATGGGAGAACATTAGTTTTACACTCATCCTATCATATTTCATTTTATTGTAATGATTACAATCCCCTCCCTGCATCATCATTCAATAGTATTTGCTTCTATACCTTTTTTTTTTTTCTTTAAATGTACACAAAAACACTCAGGAATCTATAATAATTTAAACAACCAAAGGGCACATTCTGCAAGCCAGCCTCCTGACTGCCAGCACACAGCCTTTCTCCTCCGTAAGTTTAGAGTCCTCAGTTGCTGTATCTCTCCATGCCATCACCTCTGCCTCCATCTCTGGTGTCACTGCTTCTCTGGTTAGGACCCCACGTTCCACTCATGCTCTTTTCCCTTGATAGTCCTGGTGTCCTCTGTTTCTAGACTGTAAGATTAACTACTCCCCCCTTTTTGTTACAAAACTTCTGCCATAATTTTTGTTGTTGTTGTTAACTTAAGGTTTTTATTGTGGATTGAGTGAAAGTTTACAGGGCACATCATCAGTTTCACATTCAACAATTCATATAACTTGTTTCATTACATTGATT
>NW_006408625.1:4441054-4475926 GCF_000296735.1 Chrysochloris asiatica
TGATTTCTTGACTGATGCTTCCATGAGTGTTGATAGTTGATCCAAGAAGAATGAAGTCCTTGACAACTTCAATCTTTTCTCCTTTGATAAGAATGTTGTTTATTGATCTAGTGGTGAGGACTTTTGTTTTCTGTACATTGAGATGTAATCCATACCGAAGGCTGTGTTCTTTGATCTTCATCACTAAATGTTTTAAGTCATCTTCACTTTCAGTAAGCAAGGTTGTATCATCTGCATATCGCATGTTGTTAATGAATCTTCCTCCAATCCTGATGCCACATTTTTCTTCATAGAAGCCAGCTTCTTGGGTTATTTGCTCAGCATACAGGTTGAATAAATAAGTATGGTGAAAGAATACAACCTTGTCACACATCTTTTTTAATTTTAAACCATTTTGCCTATAGAGTCCTTTAATATAGCAAGTTGAGAAATGCTGAGTGTGTTTTTCTCTTTTCTACATCTTTGTACATTTCATTGTAATACTTTACTTTGTCTTCTCCAGCTGTACTTTGCAGGAGAAAGATGAGGCTTTCTGCTCAGAAACCCTATACAGGGTCACTGTGAGTTAGTGACAACAACGATTGCAGTTGTACTTTGAAATCTTCTGTTCAGCTGTTTTATCTCATCATTTCTTCCATTCTCTTTAGTTACTCTGCATTCAAGAGCAAGTTTCAGAGTTTCTTCTGATATCCACTTTGGTCTTTTCTTTCTTCCCCGTCTTTATAATGATGTTTTGCTTTCTTCATGTATGATATCCTTGATATCATCTCACAACGTCTCTTGAGTTTTGGTCACTGATTTCTAATGCGTTAAATCTGTGCTTGAGACGTTCTCTCAATTCAGGTGGGATATACTTAAGGTTGTGTTTTGGTTATCATGGGTTTGTTTTGAAGCTCTTCTGCTTCAGCCTGAACTTGCATATGACCAATTGATGGTCTGTTCCAAAGTCAGCTCCTGGCCTTTTTTTTTACTGATGATTCTGAGCTTCTCCATTGTCTCTTCTCATTGTTGCTGTTAAGCGGCATTGAGTAGGTTCTGACTCAAAATGACCCTGTATAGGGTTTCTGAGGAGCTGTTGATGAGTTTGAACCACTGACCTTGCTGTTCAAACTAACTCTGCAGTCCAGTGTTTATCCTTAGTGCCACACCAGGACTCCATATCTCTCCAGAGATGTAGTAGATTTGATTCCTGTGTGTTCCATCTGGGGACATCCTTGTGCATGATCACTTTTCATGTTGTTTAACAAGGTATTTGCAGTGGAGAAGTGATTGATCTTACAAAATTCTATCATGCTATATTCAGCGTCAAACCTATCACCAAAGATGTTTTCTAACTACTGATCCCTCCTGTATATTATTAACTTTTGCATTCCAATCACCAGAAATTATCAATGCATCTTGATTGTTTATTTGATCAATTTCTTACTGAAAAAGTTGGTAGAATTTTTCAGTTTCTTCATTACTGGCTATTGTGAATGTAATTGTGAATGATAGTTGTATTAACTGGCCTTCCTTTTAATATATAGGTATTGCCCTGTCATCGATAGAATTGTATTTCAAGACAGATCTTGAAATTTTCTTTTTGTTGATGCATGTGAAACCATTCCTCTTGAATTTTTCATTCCCAGCATAGTAGGTAGGCCATAAGATTGTCCCAACTCACAATGGACAGTACCAATCCACTTCAGATCATGAATGCTCAGGACATTGATCTTGAAGCATTCCATTTCTTTTTGGAGACTTCCAATTTTCCTTAACTCATACTTCATACATTCCAATTGTTATTATCAATGATTGTTTGCTGCTGGGTCTCCTCATTTTGAGTTGTGTTTCATTAGCTGAAGAAAGTCCTGAAAACTTTGTTCCATCCGTGCCATTAAGGTCAACTCTACTTTGTGAAGGCAGGTCTTTTGCAGTCATATTTTGAGTGCCTTCCAATCTGAGTTGCTCATTATCTGGTACTATATCAGACAATATTTTGCTGCTTTCCATTAAGTTATCAGGGGCTAATCCCTCAGAAGTAGACCACCTATTCCTAGCCTGTTCTTAGTTTGGAAGCTCTAATGAAACCTGTCCACCATGGTGACCCTGCTGTATTTCAAACACCAGTGGCATAGCTTCCAGCATCACAGCAACATGCATACCACCACAATATGACAATCTGACAGACATGTGGGCATCTTGATAAATGGAGAAAATAATTGAAGTTGTTACCGATTTCATTCTACTTGGATCAAAAGTCAATGTCCATGGAAACAAAAGTCAAGGAATCAAATGACATATTGCTTTGGGCAAATCTGCTGCAAAAGACCTCTTTGAAGTTTTAAAGAACAAAGATTTCACTAAGGTGTGTCTGACCCAAGCCAGGGTCTTTCCAATTGCTTCATATGCATGCAAAAACTGGACAATGAAAAAGGAAGACAGAAAAAAGAATTGGCATATTTGAATGTGGTGTTGGCAATGAATACTGAGTACACTGTGGGCTGCCAGAAGAATGAACAAATCTGTCTGGCAAGAAATATGATCAGAATGCTACTTAAATGCGAGGATGGTGAGATTTTGGCTCTTTTACTTTAGCCATGTTATCAGGAAAGACCAGTCACTAAAAAATGACATCACATGAGTGTCAATGAAACATGAGAGAAACATTCAATGAGACGGACTGAATATGATGCAGGAACAGGACATGTCCCTAGTGTTATGCACAAGGTTGCCACGAGTTTAAACTTATTTGGTGGCAACCACCACCACCAAATATAAGGATAGCCTTGCAGACCCAAGAACATGTGTGCCTGAGTCAGGGCAGGTAGTGGCTTAGCTCTATCCTGTCTGGACTAACATATACCACGTGGCTCAGAACCAGACACAGTCCCCAGGCTTAAACTTTGCCTGGGGAAGACATCACCTTTAGAAGTAACAAATGTGGATGAAATTTTACTGTCTGTACTATATTAAATGAGGAAAAAATTGCTAGATCTTAGTTCCTTTTGGCTTAGTTCTTGTCCCATTTGCCTTCTAATTTTCTGGTTACACTTATGCTTGGGGCTTTCTAATTCACAAATAATGTGGGTGATTTCCACTTGGTGGTTCTGTCATCTGGTGGGTGACTCTGGAACTTTATCCTTTGTGCTCTGATTTAGAACAGAAACATGTTAAAGAAAGAAAGATCTTATTGACTCACAATTATAATTTGAATCAATAATAAAGTTCTAAATCCAGGGTGTGGGAATAAAAAAAAAAGCATTGCTTTGTCCATCATTTCCTGGATCCAGTTCCCATGAATGAAGAAAAGAGCTTAAGAGAATGAGAAGGGATAATACAATTATGGGACATATGGGAGAAATAAACAAAGGGAGGTTAAACTCAGGGTGAAATATAAGGCCAAGGTTACAAATAGAAGGCCTGTTGGGCAGCTGTGATCTCCATGTGTATTTTGATTGGTTTTTGGTCTGTTGGTCCACAGTGAGTTTTGAAGACAATCTGAATTATTAGCCAACAGCTCAAAATCTGGAGATTTCACAAAAAAAGCCATATTTCTGCCTTCTCTTGAAAAATCAGAATCTGGGGCAGCATTCAGCCCATATTCCAGCAGACCAGCACTTGTCTTGAACTGGACAGTGCTTGTCATCTTTAGTGATTTCCAGTGGATGGTGGTCACACTGAGTGCAATGATGACACAGTCGTCAAATTCTTGTCCTCCATGCAGGAGACTCAGGCTTGATTCTGAGCTAATATAACTCATGTATAGTCACTACCCATCTGTCTATGGAGCTTTGTGTGTTAGGATATTGGACAAGTTTCAGCAGAGCTTCCAGACTAACATAGCCAATGAATACTCTAAGGATCACAAATGGTTATGGTTGCCACAGCAGGCCACAACAACACGGCACTACTACTTGCTATGGCACCCCCAACACTAAGCTCAAGGGAATGGAGAGGGTGAGTAGCAATTAGAGATAATTTTTTAAAGGAAGTTTTTCTGAAAAGAGATACAGAAAGGATTTTCAGAAGTTGGAAAGGATATGCATTTTTTTGTTTGTTTGTTTAAGCTGAGAGATGCTTTAGGATTGGTTTGATAGAAAGAGAAAATTGAAGATGCTAAAGCTGGAGTCAGCTGCTTGTGTGAGGTCTTTGAGTCAGGAATAAGACAGAAGCATGAACACCCCTGCATGAAAACAAGAGAAAAGGCAGAATGTAAGGCACGCCTTTAGTGAGGCAGTAGATTGGGTATTTAGATGTGGCATGTTCTTTGATAATTATAGTGCTAGTTGTCTGCTTTTCAGCTATTGATAATAAACTTATTGGAATTCCATTAAATTTGATGTTGTTGTTGTTAAGTGCCACAGAGTCAGTTCTGACTCATAACAACCCTTTATAAGGTTTCTAAGGAGTGTCTGGTGAGCCTAAACTGCTGACCTTGCAGTTCAAACCCACCTTGCAGTTCAGTGTGTTAACCTGCAATGTCACACTGGTACTTATTTTCATATTAGCTTGTGTAAGTTGTTCACTGCATTGGTTTCTTCAGGCAAAGTACCACACACTGAGTGGCTGTTAAGAGCAGACATTATAGTGTCATAGTTCTGGATTGTAGGAGTCCAAGACTCAGGGTGTCTGCTGTGTTGATTCCTTCTGAGAGCTCTGAAGGAGAAGCTGCTCTATGCCTCTCCCTTAGCTCTGGAAAATCTCAGATGCTTGGAAATCTTGGCTTGCATCACCCAATCTCCATCTGCACATGACCATCTTGTCTCTGTGTCTGTGTCTCTTTTATAAAGACACCACTCAGAAAGGATGAGGACCCACCCTACTCCACTATGATCTCATGCTCATTGATAGCATTTTAAAGACCGTACTTCCAAACAAGGTCACATTTGCAAGTAGTAAGGGTTAGAATTTCAAATTATCTTTTTGGGAGACAAAATTCAATTCATAACAACTGCACAAGTGCACCTAGCCAAGGGAGTGAAATAGGGTAAAATCCAATTCAGTGTACCCTGGTGTGGGACTAATGGTCCTGGAGTAATGGACATTCTTTTTTTTTTTCTTTTTCTTTTTTAGTATGCCCAAAGCACCTTATGGACTAGAAGAGACTGATTATTTTGTTTTCTAGTTGTCTAATATGTGTTAGGAGTCCTGGTGTGGTGCTGTAAGATAAGTACTGGACCTCAAGTTCAGTTTGAAGCAAAGGTCAACAGTTCAAATCCACCATCTACTCCTCAGAAATCCTATACAGGGTTACTCTGAGTCAGAATCAACTTGATGGCACTTAACTACAACAAACAATACTATGTGTTTGTCTTGTCTCAGAATTAGGAAGAAAGATTCCTTAAGGAAGAGACTGTCTTATATTTGGTGTCATTATTGTTGTTAGGTGCCATCAAGTTGATTCCGATTCAAAGTGACCTTATGTACAGCAGGACAAAACACTGCCCAGTCCTGCATCATCTGCACAATAGTTGTTATGCATGAGCCTATTGCTGCTGCCACTGTGTTAATCAATTTCCTTGGGAGTCTTGCTGACCCTCCACTTTACCAAGCAAGATGTCTGTCTCCAGGGACCGGTCCCTCTTGATGATACATCCAAAGTATGAAGTGTCATTAACAGTGCCCAAAGGATCCTTTGGTGGAACAGTGACTAGATGCTTGACTGTCAACTGAAAACTAGACACCGTTAAACGTTACAGAAGCAGCTCTGAGGCAGAAAGATGTGGCAGTCTGCTTCTGTAAAATTTAACAGTGTCTGCCTTGAAAACCCTGTGGGGCAGTTCTACGCTGTCTTTCTGTCTTTTAGGGATGCTGTGAGTTGCAATTGACTTGATCACAATAGGCTTCTTTGTGTTTAATTTTTAAAGTTTTAATAACACCTAGATCGCTTTGTGATTTTCAAAAGTATGGTTCATGGAATACTTCTACAATATTTAAATACAAGGAGGCATCAAAAAGTTCACAGAAAAATGTAATTAAAAGATAAAGGAATTTTCCAATGACCTTCTTGAAGCTCCTTATATG
This sequence comes from Chrysochloris asiatica, assembly GCF_000296735.1. Classification (NCBI taxonomy): domain Eukaryota; kingdom Metazoa; phylum Chordata; class Mammalia; order Afrosoricida; family Chrysochloridae; genus Chrysochloris; species Chrysochloris asiatica. The sequence goes on from NW_006408625.1 coordinate 4,447,061, forward strand.
CTCTCTCTCTCTAAAAAAAAGTTTCCAAAACAAATAAATAAGCGGAAGAATCTGCAGTGAAGACAACTGGTTAGTATTACAAGCTGACACTGAAAAGAGTGTCATATGTACTGTTTTGGGACCATAAAAGAAGACTCATTTATTCAAAATAGCATTGGTACAGGGATAGTAAACAGGGAAGAAAGAGCCCAGAAACATAGTTATGCTATATTGAAACTCAAAATATGAAGTGTCATTATCCATATTGGGGAAAACAACAACAAACATTGGAGTCCCATCCCTTAACCATACAAAAACAAAATAATAGCAATCTAGGATAATTGATTATTTAAATGTGAGAACTCTAAACCTTATAAGAGAATATTGAAGAACAAATATTTTAAAAACTTTTATTGTGAATTGAGCGAAGGTTTACACAGCAGATCATCAGGTTTACATTCAACAAATCATATGCTTCGCTTCATTTCATTGATTGTAATCCCCTCCATATGCCAACAGTTATCCCACTTCCTGTGATTCTTATCTACATTCCACCTTATTTCCCAACCCTTCTGAATTCTGTACTTAGGTATATGCTTTCCTATTGATCTTGAATGGTTCACCATTCATTTCATGGTGTGTATGCCTCACTGGTGTTGTTGTTCCCCTTATATACTGCTTGGCCACAAGGTCGAGTTCAGTTCCAAAGAGTGGCTGAGGGCCATAGTCTTGGGTTCATCATCTCTTTCTGACTAGTAAGCCTAATCTTTTTTATAATTTTGAGTTTTGTTCCACATTTTCTCCCATTCTATCCAGGACCTTCTAATATGATCCCTTTCAGAACAATTGATAGTGATAGCTGAGCACTCCAAGGGTCGTGGTGACTGATGTTCATGTGTTGAATTAATTCATTGGACAAATTGATTCCAAATATCTTCCGTTTTCATCACTCTTCTTTCCTCCACTCAGGGAGAGACCATTTGTTGTACCTTAGATGGATGATCATAAGCTTTTAAGATCTCAGTTGCTACTACTCACCAAAGTAGGATGAAGAACATTGTCTTTGTGGACTTATTGTTGTTGAGTTTGGTTGAGTTGGTTCTGACTCATAGAGATCCTGTATATTCTCATTATCCCTCCCATGCTTGTTCAGCTTGTGTATCTGTCCATGTATCTACCTGTAGATCATTGTCATTGCAGGATAGTGTACATAGCAGTGTTTGCCTCTATTCCTCTTAACTCTCACACTTCTTCCAATGTCTTCCCCTGCCTTCATTATTTTGCTGCCAAACCCCCTCTCTTGTTATACATTGCCTTCCCTGTCACCCAAGTTCACCCATATCTACCTTGGTGTGGTGCTGTAGGGTAAGCACTGGACCATAAGGTTGGTTTGAACCATAAGGTTAGTGGTTCAAATCTACCCTCTACCTTCAGGAAGCCCTATAAAGAGCTGCTGTGAGTCGGGACCGACTTGATAGCACTTAACAACAACAACAACAACAACCCTACTACTCGTGGTGCTGTTTAGTGCTGTGGAGTTGTTTCCAACTCATAGCAAGTCTGTAAAGAGTTTCTGAGGAGTGGCTGGTGGGTTTGAACCACTAACTTATGGTTCACAGTCTATTGCTTGTCCTACAGCACCATGCCAGGAGTCCCTACCCACCAAATAATGTTTCTTTTAATATGAAAAAACTTTGTCTTGACTTTTTACAATATTGGTCTCATACTTTATTTGCCCTTTTGTGTTTGACTAATTTCACTCAAGATAATGTCCTTCAGGTTCATTCAGGTCACGAGGTGTTTTTTGTTTTTGTTTTTTTTAATGTAGATTCATCACTATTCTTCAGCATTGTGTATTATCCACTGTGTATAACAAATTCTCACCATCATTTTTTTTTTTTTTTTTAATTTTTTGAACTTGGTGTTAATGCTAGGGTGAGATAATCTTGTTGTTGTTTTGATTTGCATCTCTCTAATAGAAGGGATGTCCAATGGATCTTGGCTGAAAGCAGAGAATATAAGAAAGATGTTTACCTGTGCCTTATTGACTATGCAAAGGCTTTCAATTGTGTGGATCATGACAAGCTATGGAAAACACTGCGAAGTATGAGTATTCCTGGCCACTTAATTGTGCTCTGTACCTGGACCAAGAGGCAGTTGTTCAAACAGAACATGGGAACACTGAATGGTTTAAAATTAAGAAAAGTGTGCAACAAGTTTATATTCTTTCACCATACTTATTCAACCTTTATGCTGAGCAAGTAATCCGAGAAGCTGGGTTCTATGAAGCAAAACATGGCATCAGGATTGGAGGAAGACTCATTAACAAGATGATACAACCTTGCTTGCTGAAAGTGAAGAGGACTTAAAACCTTTACTGGTGAAGATCAAAGAGCACAGCCTTTGGTATGGATTATATCTCAATGTAAAGAAAACAAAAATACTCACCACTGGACCAATAAACAACATTCTTATCAATGGAGAAAAAATTGAAGTTGTCAAGGACTTCATTCTTCTTGGATCAACTATCAACACTCATGGAAGCAGCAGTCAAGAAATCAAATGATGTATTGCATTGGCAAATCTGCTGCACAAGACCTTTTTAAAGTGTTGAAGAGCAAAGATGTCATCTTGAGGACTAAGGTGCGCCTGACCCAAGCCATGGTGTTTTCAATAACCTCATATGTATGCGAAAGCTGGACAGTGAATAAGGAAGACTGTAGAAGAATGGATGCTTTTGAGTTATGGTGTTGGCAGAGAATATTGAAAGTGCCATGGGCTGCCCATAGAACCAATAGATACGTTTTGAAACAAGTGTAGCCAGAGTGCTCCTTGGAGGCCAAGATGGCCAAATTTCGTCTCATACTTCAGACATATTGTCAGGAGGAACCAGTCACTGGAGAAGGATATCATGTTTGGTAAGGTGGAGGGTCAGAGAAGAAGTGGAAGACCCCCAATGAGATGTATTGGCCAAGTGGCAGCATTGATGAACTCAAGCGTGGCAACAGTAGTGAGGTTGGCCCAGGATCAGGCAGTGTTTCGTTCTGTTGTGCATAAGGTTGCTATGAGTAGGTACTGACTTGATGGCAACTAACAAAACAACAATGGGAGCGAGGTGGCTCTGTTGGATAACACTGGACTGTAAACCACAAGGTTGGTAGTTTGAGCCCGCCAGCTGATCCATGGGAAAAAGAAGAAGCTTTCTGCTCTTGCAAAGATGTGTAGCCTTGGAAACACTATACAAGGCACTATTAATTGGAACGGACTCACAAGGTGTCACTTAACAACAACAACAATGACTACTGATTGTAAGTATTTCTTCATATGTTTATTGACTGCCTGAATATCTTCTTAGGTGAAGTGTCTACTTATGTCTTCTTCCCATTTTTAAATGGAATTATTTGTCATTCTCTTGTTGAAGTGTTGAAGTTTCCAATAACTTTAGAGATTTATAGTCCCTTGTTTGATGCCATTGCAAATTCTATCCCCCACCCCGAGGGCCTCTTTTTATTTTTCTGGTGAAATATTTTGATGCACATAATTATCTAATTTTTAGGAAGTCCCAGCAATCCATTTTGTCCTCTGCTGTTTGTATTTCCAGTTATGTTTAATAGTATATTTATGTCATGTACCAGGGTACCTAAGTTTGTCCCTGTTTTTTCACTGAAGATCTTTATAGTTCTAGGTTTTGCACTGGGTCTTTAATCCATGTTGAGCTGATTTTGTGTATGGAGTGAGATATGGCCTCGATTCATTCTTCTGCAAATGAATTTTTTGTTTCGCTAATATCTTTTGTTGAAGAGACTATCTCTTCCCCATTTAATGTGTTTTGGGCATTTAGTCAAAGACCAGCTGACTATATGTGAATGAATTTACCTCTGGGTTCTCAATTCTGTTTCATTGATCTATCTGTCTTTCATTGTACCAGTACCAGGTTGTTTTGAGTAGTGTGGCTTTGTAGTAGGTATTGAGATTGGGAAATGAGTAGCCTACTTTCTTCGTCTTCTTTAGTAATACTTTGGTTTTCTGGGCTCTTTTTCCTTTTCATATAAAGTTAGTGATTAGTTTGTTAATCTCTTTAAAGAATGATATTAGAATCTGGACTGGGATTACATTATATTTGTAGATTGCTTTGGGTTGTGTTGCCATTTTCAAGATGTTAAGTCCTCTTATCCATGAGCATGGTATATTCTTCCATTTTTGTACGTCTCTTGGTTTCTCATAGTAGTGTTTTATAGTTTTATTTCTTTCTAGGTCTTTTGTTTCTCTGGTTACATTTATTCGTTAAGTATTTCACCTTTGGAGTGGCTATTGTAAATGGTATTGTTTTCCTGATTTACTGTATTTCTCTTTCTTAGTATAATGGAATTTGACTAATTTTAATATGTTTGTCTTGTATTCTGCCACTTAAGCTGAACCTTTCAATAAGTCTTTAGGATTTTCTTAGTATAGGATAATATAATTTGCAAATAGAGTTTCACTTCTTTGTCAATTTGGATGCCTCTAATTTCCCTTCTTGCCTCAAAGTTCTGGATAAGACTTCAAGCACAATACTGAATAGGAGTGGTAATAAAGGTCATCTGTGTGTGATTCCTGTTTATAAGGTGAATGCTTTCAGTTTTTCTCCACTGAGAAAACCATTGTAACCATTTTCCTTTTTATTCTTTTCCAAAGAAAGAGCAAACTGAAAAACAATAGATTGTCTATTACATCTACTGAAACTGTAGGTCCAAGTGTGAGGCCCATTTGAGTTCTTATGTTTGGCTGTCTGACCTCACATCTGAACTTCAGTTTCCTCAACAACAAAGTAGAGGTGATACTGGAATTTTTGTGAGGAGCAGAAAAGTACACATGTATCATGTTCTAAGCCCATAGTAAGTGCTTAGAAAATGGTGCTGGTCTCATCATTGACCTCATCTTAGGTATTGAAAATAGCCTAGGTACATGCAAATTATAAATGCAACCAGACTGTTGGGATCAACCCTAGAGATTTCTGCTCTGACATATTGCCACCCCCCACACATGTGTAGAAGACTTTTGCCTCAGTACTTTTCTCTCATCAGATGACCAATCTTCCACCATCTGAAGCTCTTCCCAGCAGAATGTGAGAGCTCATTAACAAACCCAATCCAATTGTTATCAAGCCAATTTTGACTCATAGTGAATTCACGTGTATCAAAGTAGACTGTGCTCCATAGGGTTGTCAATGACTAATTTTTTTGAAAGTAGATCACCAGACTTTTCTTCTAAGGCATCTCTGAGTGGACCTGAATCTCCAACCTTTTATTATCAGTAGAGCATAAACCCTTTGCTCTACCCTAGAACACAGAACTTGTTAACAATGCATATAAAAAATGGACTTGAGCCACTTTTCAAGCGTGAAAGTCAACGTGTGTTCTGGTTTGAACACTTTTTGTGCACCCTTGCTTGTTATGTGTACTCAGAGCGTTGTAGTATGATGTAGGAGGATTAAGGATCCACGTTTAAGGGCCTATAGTGTACTCTCTTTTTCAGAAACAAGACCACAGCACAAACTCCTAGGCATAGCAACTGTGTCTTCCTAGGACGACCCAAGGATAGCCTCATTCTGGTCATTTTTCTAATTCTGCTCAGTTTGAGGACAAAGATGAACCTGACTCAAGTCATGGTATTTTCAATAACCTCATATACATGTGAACGTTGGAAAATGAGTAAGAAAGACCACAGACAAGTTGATACATTTGAGATATGTTGTTGGAGGAAAATATTAAAAGTACCACAGACTGCCAAAAGAACAAACCAATCTGTGTTGGAAGAAGTCCAGCCAGAATGCTCCTTGGAAGCCAGGACGGCCAGACTTCATCTCTCAAACTTTGGACATATTATCAGAAGGGTCCAGTCCCTGGAGAAGGATATCATGTTAGATAAAGTGGAGGGTTGGAGAAAAGGAAAAATACCGCCAAGGAGATGGGTTGGCACAGTGGCAGCAGCAATGGGTTCAAATGAAGCAACAATTGTAAGGTTGGAGCAGGACTGTGCAGTGTTTTGTACTGTTGTGCAGAAGGTCGCTATGAGTTGGTACCAACTCGATGGCACCTAACAACAACCACAAGTTCAGCCTTGGATGTCCACACAGAGCCTGTGTCAGCCTCAATGTGAGTCCAAGGAAAGCAAAGTCTGTCAGCTTGAATTGCATTCTCTAAGCTGCCTTCGAATTTGTGTGGAGCTTTTCTCTGTCCTGGAGATCTTACCTGAGATGTTTCCTTAAAGAAGTCCTTGGCTCTCACCTGCAGCAGTGGTGTGACAGGGATCTTATCTGAGAGATTTTCTTGCAGAAGCCCACTGAGCTCACCTGAAACAGGGGTGTGACAGAACCACGCTCATCTGGTTCCCAGAAGTGTGAGTGTCATTTGCTCCTGACCAGCACACACAGACTGCAGCTGCCCTCCACATGTTCTTAGAGAACTCAGACCTCGTTTCTTGACTCTTTGTTAACACACACTTCAAGTAGGAGGGAAGAATTTGATCTCAATCAAATGGCTCATTAACATTGCCCTTGTCATGGCCCCTAGATTCTGTATAAAACCAAAATCAAACCCATCGCTGTTGAGTTGATTCTGACTCGTAGCGACCCATAAGGTTTCTGTACAGAAGCCGAGTACCTCATCTTTCTCCCACAGGAGAAGCTGGTGGGTTCAAACTGTTAACCTTTCAGTTCATAGCCAAACACTTAACCATTGTACCACCAGAGCTCATTTGATTGCTGTATATGAGAGGCATTTGTATAACACACACATATACTCATATGATTATACCACCCACTGTAAAGGTCCCAAGAACATGATAAGTCAAATTTTCAATTGAGATGGTTAAAATTAAGAGATAAGATAGATGTTTCCTCTCCCAGTAGTATATGCATAAGGCCACTCAACAAGAGGAAATGGGACCAAAGTTCTTGAATATAAAAGTTAGATGTAAGGTAACCAACTCCCTTCCACACTTGTGAATGTAGATGCAATCTCATGAGCTTTTGTTTGAGGAGTATGTTGTTGTTGTTAAGTGCTGTTGAGTTGATTCCAACCCATAGCACCACTGCATAGGGTTTCCAAGGAGCAGCTGGTGAGTTTGAATCACCAAACTTGCAGTTCAAATGGCTTTGCAGTCTGGCGCAGTAAACCATAGCGCCACACGAAGACTCATTGAGGAGTATATTTCTAGGTATTTGGGCCCAGATTTCCATGGATTCTTCTTCTATTTCATTAAGTAAAGTGGTCGTACACCAAATAGATCTCATGGGGACTAAATGTGAGATTAATGTAATGATTAGAACTGGAAGCTATGCTTTCCGGAGGTGAGTTCTCAGGATCACCTACAATAAACCTGCCACTGAAAATACAGATTCCTGAGCCTCATTCCAGACAACAGAAATCAGAAGGTACTAAATTTTGGAATTTGCATTTTTACAGCACTTCTCCGAAGACTTTATAATGCACACATTTGAAAACTACTGATCCAAAGGTTCTTCTTGTTGTCGATTGTGCTTAAATAACATCAGATTTAGCATTTTAACTATCTTAAAGTGTACCATTCAATAGTATTAACTGCATTTCTAGTGTTGTACATCTAACTCCAAGGAGCTCTGGAAGCTTGGTGGTTATGAGTCGGGCTGCTAACCTCAAGGTCAGCAGTTGGAAACAACCAGTTGTTCTGCAGGAGAAGGATGAGGCTTTCTGCTCCCGTAAAGATTTACAGCTTCGGAAACCCTATACAGGGTCGCTATGAGTTGGAACCCACTCTATAGCACACACACACACACACACACCACATCTAATTCCACTCTCTAATCCCTTAATGTTCTCATCACTGCAAACTGAATCCCCTTCCAATTAAGCAGTCATTCCATGCTCACCACTGATCACCTACTTTCTGTTCTGGACCTTGCATAACAATGGGATCCGACAATAAATGGTGACCCTTTGCATTTGGTTTCTTCACTTAGCAAGGTTTCAAGATTTATCCTCATTGTAGCATGTATTAGTATTTCATTCAGTTTTATGGCTGGCTTCAATGTAGTGACATACCACATTTTGTTTATCCATTCATTCTGGTGGACATTTGGGCTCTTTCCATCTTCTAGCTATTGTGAATAGTGCTGCGGTGAGCAATCATATACAACTTTTTATTTAAACATTTGTTTTCAATTCTTTTGAGTATTCATCTAGGAGTGGGAATTTCTGGATCACATGTTAAAGATATCATGTTTGGTAAAATGAAGAGTTGGAGAAAAAGAGGAAGTCCTCCAACGAGATGGATTGGCACAGTGGTGGAAGCTATGGGGTCAGCCATAGCAATGATTGTGAGGTCGGCCCAGGGCCAGGAAGTATTTTGTTCTATTGTTCACAGTGTTGGTATGAGTCAGTACCAACTTGATTGCACCTAACAACAACAACAACAGCACCATGGTGATTCTATGCGTATTGAAGAGCTGATATGAAGGTTCTTAACTGCAGGTACATATCAGAATCAAAACTGTAAAGAAAATCCAAGTCTCTAGTCTTTAGTTGGGAGTCCTGGTGTGGCACTGTAGGTTCAGCATTGGACTGTTAATGGAAGTTCTAACCCATCAGCCACTCCTTAGAAACCATGTACAGGGTCACTACGAGTCAGAACCGACTCAATGGCACTTAACAACAACCCCTGAATCAATTCCAACTCATGGTGGCACCAAGTGACACAGTAGAACTACTCCACAGAGTTTTCTTAACATAATCTTTATGGGAGCGGACCACTGGGTCTTTCTCCTGTGGACAGTCTGGGTGAGTGTGAGCCACTAATATTTTGGTTAGCAGTGGAAAATTTACCCTGTAGATATTGATTCAATAGGTTTAGAGATGAGTCCCAAACATCTGTATTTGTAAAATGTTGCATAGAAAGTATAATTAAGTAATAAACTACTACTTTTTTATAAAGTGCTGCTGTCTTTGTTCCGACTCATAGCAAACTCATATGCTTTCCAAGAAGCAGGTGGTGGATTAAAACCACTGATCTTGCAAATTAAAATCAAACTAACCTTATGGTTCCATGCTTATCCTACAGTGCCACACCAGGATGTAGTCAAGTCACTTCTGACTCATGACAACCCCACAGATAGCAGAGTACAGTATCAGAACTGTAAGGTTTTCAATGACTGTTTTTTCTAAAGTGTGCAACAACAGTAGTGAGGTTGGCCCAGGATCGGGCAGTGTTTCATTCTGCTGTGCATAAGGTCACTATGGGTCGGTACTGACTCAATGGCACCTAACAACAACAAGAACAACAAGGCAGTTCTGGGTAGATTTACCGCCTTTCAGTTAATAGCCCAAGTATATTAACCTTTGCAACACCTAGGGGCTGCTTAATGAACTCCAGTGATTTTCTAATATTGGTTAGAGTGCATGGGAATTAAAGGGGGCAGAGGTTTTTGTTAAAATGTGGATTCTTGGGCCTCACCTCTAAGGAAGTTGTTCCAGGGTGGGGTCTAGGAATTTGTGCTATAGTAGCCTTTCCCCTTTTCCTGGTGTAGCTGGTTCTGGAAGACAGTGGTCTCAATCCTTCTTCCTTCCCTGGGTTTCGCAATTATGAAACTGTCTGGGCTTCCTCAGCCTCCTCTGCTGCCATTTTCCTCTTCCTGCTCTGTAAACGGCTGCCTTGGCTGACTTGGCACAGCCCAAGTTGGAGACAGCCCTGCCTGTCAGGCTGAGAATGGGCTCTGCAGAGTCTCTAACCAGGGATTAGTCTATAGCATTTTCCACCCTTCCTTTCATTTCTCCAGGACGAGGATGACAAGTGCCAAAGAAATGTCTAGACCACACATTCTGAATTTAAACAAAAATGCCTTGAAGCCCAAACAAGATTTTCTGCAATTTGAAGCCCAGAGGATTTTTTTCTTCTTTCATTAAATTGTTCCATAAACCAAGGTGTGGGGTGGAGAATAGGGACACAATCTCTTTGATGGCATTGTTGCTTCTCATCATTGATTATTTTAGTTCATTAAGAATAGCTTTTAATCTATCACTCTCCCCCCTCCTTAAATATCTCAGGGAATTTAAACTGCTATATTTTTCCTTTTTATAACAGCTTTTGTCTTAAAAATCAACTTTATCTTTTCTCAAAGGAATATATGCAAATACTTTTGAAAGTCAAATAGTACTTTTTGTAAGAAAAAGAGCCATCACACCTGAAAAGTTATTCTCATTGTATTTTCTTGTGAATTTCTGTCCATATCTTTCTTATCCTCTTTTTCTTGAATTCGCGTGAATGTTGAAGTTCCTGGACTGAGCTCTACTTGCTGTTTTTCTATTATTCATCTCTTGACTTTCTCCCCTGTCTGAGGGATCACTTTGTCCTCATCACTTTGTCCTTCATGGATGGAATCGTCTCAGTGGTTTGGCTGTTATGCAATGATGTAATCATGCCCCATGCCATGTCTGATGTGTTTAGCCCTGACCTCATGTAAGAGGATTAGGGTGGGATGCAACACCCTTACGCAGGTCACAGCCCTGATCTAATATAAGGGGAGTTTTATTGGGGTGTGGCCTGCATCACCTTTTCTGTTGACTTGAACTCATATGGAATTTGTGGATAAAAGAATAAAACACTGCCCTGTCCTTAGTCATCCTCACAATTATTGTGTCAATCCATTTCATTGGGCGTCTTCCTCTTTTTTGGCTGACCCTCTACCAAGTATGATGACTGTTTCCAGTGACCGGTCCTTTCTGATAACATGTCCAAAGAAAGTGAGATGAAGTCCTACTATTCTCCCTTCTAAAGAGCATTCTGGATGTACTTTTTTCAAGACAACACTATAATTCAAATGCATTGATTTTTCTCTGATATTCCTTATTCATTGTCCAACTTTCACATGCATATGAGGCGATCAAAAAATACGATGGTTTGGACTTCAGAGTAAGATAGTAGAATAGGCAGATGCTCTGCACAAACCCTCTGCAACGAGGACATGGGTGACCAAGTGAAACAGATGATGATCCTGGAGCCCAGAGTTTCAGAGGATATGACAAAGAGGTGGATTGAGTGCCAAGTGAAAGAAGAAGCTGAGCAAGAGCAGTGAGAGAGGAGACAGACAGGCAGGCTATTGGCTGGCCTGGTGTGATGTGGCCATCTTGAGATTCTGAGGGCAACTGTCAACACAGTGGTCTGGAGGCGCAGGACTGGAGCTGGAGTTTGGTGATGAGGGAGTGTAGTTCTCCCTTGTTTTTGCATCCTCCTGGTAGCAAGTGTTATGACAAGTTTCCAGCCTTGCCTACCCAACAGTGGTAGCTCTCTGTGCAGCCTCTTCTCTGCCCAGGGTTAGGTGCTAACATACCATCCTCTTACCTGGAGGCTCATGAATTTTGCTTCATTACGTCTTTTATTTCTGTTTGTTTCGGAGAGATAGCAGTTGTGCTTATATGACCCAGCTACATTTGTAACTCCTCCAACTCTACCCATTGGGCAAGTTGCCATTACTCACTCCTGTACTACCTGATAAATGATAACTAGAAGCCAACATTAGACAAGTACATTCTGAACAATGATCCACAAGCAGTGAATAGAGAACTGCATACACACTTCCAGTCTCTATCAGATCTACCAGGAGACATGTGGTTAGACACACCAACATTTTGTTGTTGTTAAGTGCCATTAAATCGGTATTGATTCACAGCAAGCAATCTTATGCACAGCAGAATGAAACACTGCCTGGTCTTACATCAACCTCAAAATTGCTGCAACCCTTGAGCCCATTGCTGTTGTCACTGTGTCAGTCCATCTAGGTGGGGTCTTCCTCTTTTTTGCTGACCCTCCGCTTTACCAAGCATGTTGTTCTTCTCCAGGTACTGGTCTCTCCTGATAATATGTCTGAAGTATGAGAGATGAAGTCTGTCCATCCTGGCCTTTAAGGAGCATTTTGGCTGTACTTTTTCCAACATAGATTTTTTTGGCAGTCCATGGTACCTTAATATTCTCCTCTAATATCATAACTCAAATGCTTCAATTCTATGGTCTTTCTTATTCACTGTCCAACTTTCACGTGCATATGAGGTTACTGAAAATACCATGACTTGGGTCAGGCGTACCATAGTCTTATCTTTGCTCCTGAACACTTGTGCAGCAGATTTGCTTAATGTAATACATCATTTGATTTCTTGACTCCTGCTTTCATGAGTATTGATGGCTGATCTGAGCAAAATGAAGTCTTTGACAACTTCAATTTTTTCTCCATTTACCATGATGTTATTTACTGGTCCAGTGGTGAGGGCTTTTGTTTTCTTTACATTGAGGTGCAACCAATACCAAAGATTATGATTTTTGATCTTCATCAGCAAGTATCTACAAAGGAGAACTAATAGGACTAAACTAATTTCTCCTTCCTCTAGGCAAGAAGGCAGTGGGATGACATATAAAACTCTGAAAGAAAAAATAATTTGCCAACCAAAAATCATAAATTCAGCAAATCTTGTTTTCAACAAATTAGGAAATTTCCAGATAAACAGAAATTAACTTGTAAAAATCAGATCAACCTCGTAAACAATACTAAAGAGAGTTCTTTGGACAGAGAATCATAATGACAGATAGCAACTTGAATATCATCCAGAATTCAAGCCAGATATAGAAGTAACCGAAGTAAAAGAAACCTGCAAATAGGGAACCAGAGATATGAGTTTGAAACCCAAAAATCACATTGGGAAAAGGGAGAATCATGAAGTTACAGAACTTCCAAATGAAGAGAAAATCAAGTAGATTTCAAGAAAATAAATAAATGTAAACCTAATTGTAACCCTAAAACTAGACTAAGCCTGTCTCCTCACCCTAACCCAACCCCCCACTCTAACCCTAACACTCCCTAGTCCTAACCACAACCCTAACACTAAACTAAGTCCTAGGCTTAGCATAGACCTTGGCATAGTCCTAACTCTAATCATAACTTCTTACTCCTAACCACCCCCACCAGATTAAAAAAAAAAAATACCATGGCTTGGGCCAGGCCTACTTTAGTTCTCAAAGTGACACTCTTGCTCTTTAATACTTTTAAAGAGGCCTTTTGCCGCAGATTTGCCCAATGTACATCTTTTGATTTCTTGATAGCTGCTTCCATTAGCATTGATTGTAGATCCAAGTAAAATGAAATCCTTGCCACCTTCAATCTTTTCTCTGTTTATCATGAAGCTATTTTTTGATGTAGTTGTAAGGACTTTCAATTCTTTTAGATTGAGCTGTAATCCATACTGAAGGTTGTTGTCTTTGATCTTCATCAGCAAGTGCTTCAACTCCTTTTTGCTTTCAGCAAGCAAGACTGTATAATCTGCATATTGTAGGATGTTAATGAGTCTTCCCAATTCTGATGTCTAATTCTTCACATAAGTCCAACTTCCAGAATTATTTGCTTAGCAGGCAGCTTGATTAAATAAGGTGAAAAGAAACAACCCTAACACACACTTTTCCTTATTTTAAATCAGGCAGTATTCCCCTTGTTCTGTTTGAATGACTGTTCTATGTATAGGTTCCACAGGAGCACAATTAAGTGTTCTGGAATTTACCTTCTGCAATGTTGTCTAAAGCTTATTATGATTCACATAGCATAATCAATAAAATACAAGTAAACATTTTTCTAATATTCTCTGCTTTCAGCTGAATTCCATCTGACATCAGCAATGTTATCCCTTATTTCATGTTCTCTTCTGAATCCTTCTTGAGTTTCAGACAACTCCCTGTCAGTGTGCTGCTGCAACCATTTAAAATTTATCTTCGGCACAATTTTACTTGCGTGTGATATTCATGATGTTGTTCCATAATTTCTGCATTCTGTTGGGTCTCCTTTTTTGGAATGGGTACAAATATAGATCTCTTCCAGTCAGTTGGTTAGGTACCATCTTCCAAATGTCTTGGCATAGACTAGTATTTCCAGTGCTGCATTAGTTTGCTGAAACAGTTCACTTAGTAGTCTGTCAGTTTCTGGAGCCTTGTTTTTTTGCTATTGCCTTTAGTGCAGTTTGAATTTCTTCCTTCAATATCACTGGTTCTTGATCATATGCTACTCCTGAAATGGTCGAATGTTGAACAATTCTTTTTGGTACAGTGACTTTGTGTATTCCTTCCATCTTTTGATTCATCATTCAATATTTTGCCCATTTGTTGTTAGGTGCCATTGAGTCAGTTCTGACTCATAGCCACCCTATGAACAACAGAAGGGCACACTGCCCGGCCCTGTGCCATCCTAACAATTATTGTTATGTTTGAACCCATTCTTGCTTCCACTGTGTCAATCTATCTCGTTGAAGGTCTTTTGTTTTTCACTAACCCTCCACTTTACCAAGCATGATGTCCTTTTTCATGGACTGGAAATTTGCCCATGTTGTTGCTGTTATTGCTGTTAAGTGCCATTGACTCAATTCTGACTCATAATGACCCTGTGTAGGATTTCTGAGGAGTGGTTGGTGAGCTTGAACCACCGACCTTGTCGTTCAAACTGACTTTGCAGTCCAGCGCATTAACCCGCAGCTCCATACCACGACTCTGAAGTTTTCTTCAATATAGTAAGTTGAGGCTTGAAAATTTTCTTCAGTTCTGTCAGTTTGAGAAATGCCAACTGACTTTTTTTCCTTTTGCTTTTATAACTCCAGATCTTTGCACACTTCATTATAATATATTACTCTGTCTTTTCAAGTTGCCCTTGGAAATTTTCTGTTCAGCTCCTTTACTTCCTCATTTCTTTCAGTTGCTTTAGCTTCTCCACATTCAAGATCAAGTTTCTGAGGCTCCATCTGACACTCATTTTGGTCTTTTCTTTCTTTCCTGAGTTTTAATGACCTTTTGCTTTTTTCATGCATGATGTTCTTGATGTCATTTTACCACTCACCTGCTCTTCAGTCATTAGTTTTCAATGATTTGAATCTGTTCTTAAGATGTTCTCAAAATTCAGGTGGAATATATTCAAATTTGTATTTTGACTCATGCTAACTTATTTTACAAGAGATGAAAAGAGAGAGAAGCTAGCAGAAAAAGGGAAACCTCAGTACCACCAAGAAAGAGGAGCTGGAAGTAAAGTGCATCTTTGGACACAGGTTCCCTGCCCTAGGAACTTCCGAGAGCCAGGAGAGACACACGGTTGTCTTCCTCTAGAGCTGGCTCTCTGAATTCAGACTTCAAGCCATCTAAGCTTTGAGAGAATAAATTTTTGTTCAAGTCATCCATCTGTGGTAATTCTGTTATAGCAGTACAAGATAGCTGACACGTGATCTAACACTCTATTGGCATTTTCACTTGAGGCATTGGTGGGTCAGTGGTAGAAAATTCATTTTCCATGGGGGAGACCAGGGTTTGATTTCCAGCAATGCATCTCAATGCAGGCACTGTCTGCCAGTGGAGACTTGGTCATTGCTACGATGCTGAGCAGGTTTCATTGGAACATCTAGACTAAGATGAACTTGAAAGAAAGGCTGGTGATCTACTCCTGAAAATCAGCCAATAAAAACCTTTTGTATGAACCCCAATGGTTTGAGCCCCAGTCATGGAAATGGCATTGGATAAGCAGGCTTTTATCCAGTTCTGCAAGGGCTTGACATTAGTCATGGGACAGCCAACAACAATGTAATTTTAATATTCAGAATGTCTTTCATATCATTATCTTATATCCTTAAGACAATACCGTTTTTACAAATGTACAAATAAGGATATAATATCTTCTCTTCATTCTCTTGTTATTATTTACTTTAAAAGTTTTTATCTTGCTCTCTAAATTGCTTCTGTTTCCTCCAATGCCTCAAGAAGAGCTCTTTAGTTTCCTGAATTGGGAACAAATTGGGAGGGGAAAGAAGAGATTAATTGCCTATGTTCTGTTTTTTTTCTTTTTTTGGTGAAAGAAAGCTGTGCAGAATGCAAACACTGATTAAAACTCCTGTGTTCAGTTCAGCTCCATACCCTGATTCTCCACAGTGCCTGTGTCTTTGGTTCCTTTACTCTAAACTGTTCTCTTTAGTCCAATAATGCCTCGGGACTGCTCCTATTCACATATGACCGTCAAACACTAGGAGTAGGGCTAGTCAGAATTGAGGTGAGTTACAAGCATAGATTTTGAAGACAGTATAGAGAAAAAAAAGAGTAAACTATCTCATTAAGAATTAAAAAAATATTTTAGATATATTGAGTTAAATAAATGATATTATTAAAATTTACTTTAACCTTTCTTTTACTTCTTTTAAAATTTGCATACATGGCTTGCATTTGTGGCTCACATTTTACTTCTATTTGGCAGAAACTGTTCCAGGGTTGTCGGGTAGAGGGATTCAGAGACCTCAAAGTTTCTGTTTCAGCCCTGCATCTTTCTGGGAATAGCTTGTGTCTAGTTCCTGATACTCCTGGGACTCTTCAGAACAACCTCACCTGCTTCTCCTTGAGGTTCTGGGTAGGTTTTGGCCTCAATTTCCTCTGTTCTGTTTAGGTCAGTTATCGTTGCCTCCATCTGCTTTCTATCTCCCAAACATTGATTGGCTTATCTTCACTTACATTCTTATTATTTATGTGTTTAATATTTTCTTGTACTGTCATTTTAGTGGATTTTAGAAGGGAATGGAGATAAATGCATGTGACCAATCTGCCATTTAAAAGTTTTAATAGCCCCTTGAATCAAATGGAATTGTCAACTTTGGTTGATGATAATTCTCCATATTGGCTCACGAACTTCTGGTGTGGTGCTGTGGGATCGGCACTGGACTGTGAACCACAAGGTCAGCAGTTCAAAGCCATAAGCTGCTTCTTGGAAACCCTATACAGGGTTGCTATGAGTCAGAACTGACTTGATGGCCCTTAACAACACTTATTGTTAAGTGAAGTCAAGTTGGTGTTGAATCATAAGTATCCTGTATAGGGTTTCTGAGGAGCAGCTGGTGGGTTTGAACAGCCAACTTTGTGATTCACAGTCCAGTGCTGGTCCTTTAGCACCACACATTCTATTGTTTTAATCAATAGCTGTTCCTAATTGTCATCCATACAATGTCTCACTCTTCCCCTACTTGCCACCAGAGTACTCACCTGGAATATGCTTTATCTTTTTCATAGCAAAGCCTTATTCCATTGTCTTTCATATATTGTTTAAAGACTTTCATCTGGAAATCGATAGGAAGATTGAAAAAAATTATCTGGAAAAGTAAAGAACCAAGAATTGCCTATACATTTTTTAAAAAAGAATGAAGTTATTGAACCCAAACTGCTTGACTCCAAGATTTGTTAAAAAAAATTACTGGTCAAGTCAGTGTGGTATTTATGGAAGGCTAGACATATAGATCAACAGAACAGAATAGAGTGCTCAGAGAGAAACCCACAAATATCTGGTGAAATCATTTTTGCTAAAAATGTTAAAATAAGTTAATAAGAAAAGGAAAACCTCTGCAACAAATTCTACAGAAACAATGGAGTATTCGTATTCAAAAAACAAAAAAAGGGAAGTCAAACTCTACCTTATACCAAACATAAAAATCAGTTCAAGATATAGGTAATGTAAAATCTAAATGTAACATCTGAAATAATAAAGCTACTAAAAGACAATCTAGAAGAGAATCTTTCTGGGTTTTGAGCAGACAAGACATGATTAGAGAGGATACAGAAAGCACAAATCGTAAAAGAAAAAGGTCATACATTAGATGTCATTAAAATTTTAAATTTCTGCTTGTAGTAAAATACTACCAAAAATACAACAGTCACAGATGAGGGGGCTTGAAAAAGTTGGTAGAAAAATGGAATTAAAAGATAATGGAATTTTCCCACCAACTTTTTGAAGTCCCCTCATATTTCTGACAAAAGCATATAAAGACCTCCTGAAACTCAATAATGAAAAGACTAACTGTCCATATTTTAAAAAGTCAGAAAAGGATATAAACATACACTTTAACAAAAGAAGATATTTATGTGGTCAATAAACTTATTGTTATGGATTGAATTGTAATTTTCATAAAGGATGTGTGAAAGATCCTAGCACCTGCCTGTGAATGTGACTTTGGGGAAACTGGGTGTTTCTTTGCAGATGTTAATTGTTAAGTTAACAGGGTCATATACAAGGTCATCAGAGGTTGTATAACAGGGTGGGTCCTTATAAAAGGGAAGAAGAAACACAGATGGGGATCACTCATAGGGAGTAGACATCATATGAAGAAGAAACTGGAGAGACAAGGTAGGATCTTCCTTTATAGCAGACAGAGAGCAGGGCTCTGTGGGTACCCTGAACAGGGTACCCTGTTCTTTAAAGTCACCCACTCTGTGGCATTTTGTTATAACAGCACTAGCAAACTAAGATGCACAGGAAAATGGGTTCAACATCACTATCAAGGAAATGCAATTTTCACCCACAATGAGAAATGATTACTACCCGTTAGAATGGCTGAAATGGAAAGAAGCAACAACTTCAAATATTGAAGAGGAGGTGGAGTAATTGGAACTCTCATCCGTTGCTGGTACAACTAATTTGCTAGTTTTTGAAAAAAATTAAATGTATACCTACTCTATATCCCAGAAACTTCACTCATAAATATTCAAGAGAAAGAAATATTTTATAATAAAAATTCTTATAGAAGAATGTTTATAGCAGTTTTAATCATACTAACTCAAAATTAGAAATGACCTAGACAGCCATCAACAGTGATATAGTCACTGGACTGTTCCAAACAATAGACTGTTCCAAAGGTACAAACTATTGATGCATAAATGAATCTAAAAAAAAAAAAAGAAGCTGCAGCGTGAAGGAAAGGAAGCCACACACAAATATGTATACTGTTTGCTTCCAGTACATGAAATTCTAGGATAGGCAAATTTAACCATAGAAATCCTGTTAGTGGCTGCTGCCTGGTTTGCAGGGAGATTTGAGAAGTGGCACCAGGTAACATTTTGAGTGTGATTGAAATGTTCTGTGCTTTGATATGGATTGAGAAAACTGGTTGGTAAGTCTAAGATCTAAACATCTCATTGTATGCCGGTTATGATTTAATTTAAAAAATGAAAATACTTGAAACATGAAATACTCTTTTAAAATTCACTTGTTGTTGTTGTTGTTCTAACCCATAGTAACCCTGTATGGAGTTTCTGAGGAGCAGATGGTGGGTTTGAACCTCCGACCTCCTGGTTCCCAGTGCTGATCCTACAGCATCACACCAGGAGTCCTACAAATTTCTGGCTTCCATTTTATCAGATGGACTTTAAGAAGTTCCTCACTTTAAGAAGTTCATTCATTTATATGCAATTGTAACTGGTGTGTGTTTAAATGGATTTGGGGTGTTTTTATTTTTTTGTTAAATTTACCTATCTGGATAAGATGCTTGACCTCACTGACCTGATGACATTGGACTGAAAACAGGAAGATAAATTTCTCACACTGTCCCAGGAGAGGCTTAGAGTCAGTTGAGCGTTAAGCCACACAGCTCTGCATATGCGCTCCCTTAGGGCTATAATGCCATAGTCTTATTCACAAATTATTATTCCACGGCATTAGACAACAGTACACTTTATCAGAATTTTAAAGGATTCAGATACATAAGCAAAAGTCTTCCTTTAAAATTCTGATAAAGTGTACTGTTGTCTAATGCAATGGTGTTGTCTAATGCAATGAGTATTTTAAGTCCTCTTAACTTTCAGCAAACAAAGTTGTATCACCTGCGTATTGTAGGTTGTTAATGAGACTTCCTCCAATCCTGATGCCATGTTCTTCTTATAATCCATCTTCTTAGATTATTTGTTCTGTATATAGATTGAATAAGAATGGTGAACGAGTACAACCCTGGCACACACGTTTTCTGATTTAAAACAATTCAGTGTCCCTTTGTTGTGTTTGTATGACTGCCTTTTGGTCTATGTAGAGGTTCCTCATAAGCACAATGAAGTGTTCTGGAATACTCATTCTGCACAGTGTTATCCATAGCTTGCCATGATTCACACAGCCAAAGGCCTTTACATAGTCAATAAAACACTAGTAAACATTTTTCTTGTATTCTCTGTTTTCAGCCAAGATCTATCTTATGTCAGCAATGATATCCCTATTCCACGTCCTCATCTGAATCCAGCTTGTACCTCTGGCAGTTCTCTGTCAATGTACTATTGCGGCCATTTTTTTAATTAGGTAGAAATAGAAAAAAAAATGTGTTATGTTATGTAACCAGAATTCTGCAAGTGAGAGAGCGCTAGAGTCCGGTTACATCAGTAACTAAGTGACTGCCTGCCTCAAGGGCTTAGGTTCTTTCCAGCTTTCGTTTCTGCCTTTCTCAGGACATAAGCTTTACTCTCAGATCCTAAGTCTTCATTCTCATGACTACAGCCCAGGATTGGAAGAAGACTGCCGCTGGTTCAGGTATCACATCAAGAATGGAACATCTTCTAGAGGAGGAAGATCAATTTTTCCCCATCTGTCTTTTTCAAGAGCAATAGGATTTAAAAAAAATTGGATACCATATTACCTTTAATGCATATTGCATATCAGTGTATGTACAAGCATTGAGAGGAAGAAGGGAAAAATCGTTAGAGGTGCCATCTCAGTTAAGGTAGTCATCCAGAAAGTGGTTTGAAATGCCCCGGGTGCCTAGGTCAGTCAACATGGCCAAAATCCAAAATCTCCAGACTCAACCGTAAACCAGTCATACTCTTTTTTTTTAGCAGCTTCTGAATATCCATAAAAGTATAGCTGATGAGCATACATATATACCAGACCCAGCAATGTACCAAAAAGTTGATTGAACTACCACCCAGTCATCCAGAACATAACCATAAATAGGGAATAAAACTCCACATAGTTTTGCTGTGAACAGTATACTTTCTCAAACTCTGATGACCCGGTAACTGCTGGAGGTGTGACTTTGTATCTGAATCTTGCCTTTCCAACCTGAAAAACAAAATAACTTTGCAGATAGGCAGAGAGAACAGACAGACAGACAGCAGCCAGCAGGATGGAATTTCCAGCCCTCTTTCACAACAAAGTTCCAGTTCATGCAACCATTTGTGAAAAACTCAACCATTCGTGAAAAGAAGAAAAAAGATAAGTGAAGCATACTTCTAATTTTTAAAATGCTGATCTTCCTTATTAGGTAAACACACATAATAAAAAGAAGAAAAAAAGGATGATTCAAGCAGCCAAGTCCGGGATTTTTCTTAGAAGCTATTCAACATTAGCTGGCCATCTCATTGACCAAACATACAAAGAAAAAGAGAATACCATTATTGAATTAGACCTATCAAGACCCCTCTTTAGGGCTTGTACTTAAGGCAGCCTCCTCTGAAGTCATAGACAAGAATTGGAGGGCTTGTAATTGACTAAAGTCCATAATTGTTGGCAGGCTAGATGTGGCTATCTTGATGCATGTTGGGTGAATAATTAATGGTGTCTGCTAAATATCTTTTTGTTGTTGTTGTTCTGTTTTCCCCACAGACTCAAATTTCAACATAGATAGTGTTACTCTTACTACCTACAGACATTGTGGTTAATGTGAGGGTGTGCTCACACATTAGTACAGTCATAATATTGCTTCATTAATTGATAACCTCAGTCTTATTCCACAAAAGCATTATATTCTACTCAGCAGGTCCTCAGTAAATGTTTCTCTATTTCAAAATGTTATAACTGATCAGATAGAATTAACCATACAACTGAAGTTACACACAAGGTTAAGTTAAAAAGTATTGCTCTTAGGGTTCTACTTTATACATGCATGCATTTATTCCAAATAAAACATGTTTCAACATGTATTTGTGATCAGTGGATGGCTGCAATTAAGTTCTCTCAATAATACATGTGTCTTAGTCTCCTTGCTGGTGGTTATGCGCCGTGGAGTTGATTCTGACTCATAGCAACCCTGTAGAGGGTTTCCAAAGCTATACATCTTTATGGGAGCAGAAAGTCTCATTTTTCTACCCCAGAACCACTGGTAGTTTTGAAGTGCTGACTGTGAGAATTGCAGTCCGACTTGTAGACATTAAGCTACCAGAGCTCCTTAGGGTGATTTCAAATAAAAGATCCAATCAAAACAGTAGCTTCTGAAGCAATCTGCTGGGCCAGTTACATTCAAGGCAGAGAGGCCAGCTCAGAAGGTTATAATGATTAATTTTTGGATTCCAAAGGGATAATCTTGGTAGATTTTCTTGAAGGACAAATAACAATCATGGGAGATTATGATGAAGAAATTTTATGAACGCTGAAAACTACATTGGTGAGAGAAAGGACAGGAAAACTGAGCTGAGGAATTTCCCCCCATATTGACAATGCATCTACTCATTCTTTGAGGTGGTAGCAAGGGCGATTTCATTGGAAAACCTTACGCTATCCACCCTACTTCCCTGAACTTGTTCCTTCAGATATCTTTCTGTTCTCCAAACTCAAAGAACACTTAAAAGAAACATGATTTGAGCATCTCTAGGATGCCAAAACTACACATACACACACACACACACACACACACACACAGAGAAGACAGGGGCCATGTGAGGATGGTCTATAAACCAAATAATGCCAGGGATGCAAGGAAGGCCTGCATCTTCAAGGAAAGAATCAACATAGCTGAGATTCTGATTTGGACTTTAACCTCCAGAGCTGGAGAAAATAAATTTATATTCTTTGAAGTGATTACAAATCGGGCTGCTAGCCTCAGGGTCAGCAGTTCAAAACTACCAGCTGTTCCACGGGAGAAAGAAGAGGCTTTCTGCTCCCGTGAAGATTTACATCCTTGGAAACCCTGTACAGGGTCACTATGAGTTGGAACTGACTCCACAGCACACAACAACAACAATAACAGCTTGTGATAGATGTGTGACAGCAGTACTAGGTAGTTTCAACAGCTTAGTGGACTCAAAAGTTTTCTCAATAACAGTGTCACCAAAAATGGGACAAATGTTTGAACAGAAGCTAGTTCTTTAGAAGAGTGAGGGGAAGGAGAGATCAGTAGGTAGCTTTCAGAGATATCCAGGATATCTGGTATCTTATTTACAAAGTGCTTTTATGAAGGGAGATGGAGAAATAGGGGAGGCAGGGGATTCCAGAGTGGTTCAGTGTCAGCACCCCTGCAAGGGGGGTCTTGTTAGTTGACCTAAGAGATTCCATTCTAACGTGCTGAAGATAGATTTTTGGCCTGGCTTTTGCTGAGGCTAAGAAAGATTCATTGCAAATTTCTGTTTACTTGTCTGGCTTTCGTGGGATAGCCAGTGTTTTCCCTTGTCTTAGGTTATCTTTGGCTGGAGGGCAAGAAAAATAGTCAATGGTGTCTAGGAAGTTTAAGTCTATACTATATGGCTCTTTTAAAAAATATTTGGTTATCCAGCAAGATATTTCTCGTGTTTCTACATCTAAAATTTCTCTGTGGTTTGGCAGCACCAAAGCTTTTCATGGCTGCCAGTCATATCTTAATTGGATCACCTTGTGGAAACTTCAGAGAGCTTTTCCTATAACTTGTTTCCAATTTCTGATGTCTACCCAGCATTAATTATCTAAGAAGATGAGACAGACACACGACAATCTTTTCATTTCCTTTCTCTTTAAAGGGGCTTATTGCATAAACAACAACAACAACAAAAATATCTCCCAAAGAGTGCTCACAGGAAGAAAAAAATCTGCTTTCCTGGCCTGGGAGGTTCTCATTGGCTCAGCTACCTCCCAAATAATAGTGACAAATTTGCAGATATGATGGAGGAATTAGGCACATTTAAAGAACACGGGAAAAAGACTTTTAAAAACTTTCTTTTACTCATTATATGTGATCATATTTGTAGATAAAAAGAATACACTGAAGAATACAGCCCAAACTTTTAATGGTAGCTGTCAGGGGACATTTACAAACCAAACCAGCTGTGGAGTCATTCCTGACTCATGGAGATGCCGTGTGTGTCAGCGTAGATCTGGGCTCTGTGACGTTTCCAACCTACTTTGAAGTGCCTTTGGTGGGCTTGGACTGCCATTCTTGATTAATAGCCCAGTGCTTAACTCTTTGTGCCACCCAGGGATTCTGTATTTGCTTTCTAAGTAATGTATTTTTTTCAATGTTTTAATTTTAATTAAATTAAATCAACTTATTACTCATCCCCGAGCCCATTGTATAAGGGTGAGTTAAAAATTATCTGCACTCTAGCTGTAGGTAGAACTTATTTTAATCAACTTTCAGAAGAGATAAATACGTGATTTTTGACAAAACCTCCTTGCTCTTGGCCCATCCATCCACAAGAGCTCATATTCCCTTATTAAAAAATGTTTTAGGCTGAGCTGCGAGCCACAAATGCACCACCATCTTCACTTTTCCATCAGAGGCGAATCTTCATCCTCTAAGGGCTACTTTCCCCATAGACTTAAACTTCAATATAGAGATTGTTTCTCCTATTTTCCTACAAACATGGTGGTTAGTATAAGTTAGTACACTGTGCTCACACAGTAGTTCATTCGTACTATTGCTTCATTGATTAATAACCTCAATCTTATCAATCAAACCAAACAGGTCTAATGGAGCAAGATCAGTACTATAGGGAGGATGCTTTAACATCTCAAAACAAAGTTTTTGCAGAGTGCTAACAGCATGGCCAGAAGTGTGGAGACATGCATTGTTATGCAAGATCACAATGCCCTTTGATAGCTTTAGCGCTTCCATGAGCATCTCACTGTAAGGAGCGCTATTGATTGTTGAACCTCTTTCCTGATAGTGTTTCAATACTGACCCTTGAAGATCCTAGAAAACTGTAGGCATCAATTTTCCAGCTGGTTGACTTTTGAACTCTGCTGGTTACTTGTAGGCTCATAGTGATGAATCCATGTCTTGTCACCAGTAATTTTTTTTTTTTAAAGTAACTTTTATCTTCCTTGGAATATCAGTCCAAATTTTGTTTACAGATTTCCAGGTTCACACCTGCATAGCAGTGACCTTGAATGGAAACTGCTGATAAGACAGTGCAGCCAACCAGAGTGTGGATAATTTTGACTCACCCTCGTATTTATACTACATATGTGCTTGCCATTTTTTTTTCTTTCAAAATGATAAGCTCTTTGAAGGTAGAAAAGCATTTCTTTTTTGTTCTTTGAACACCAGCCATGTCTGACATGCAGTAGGTGTCTGGGACACACTTGTGAAATAGAGATACTTGAAATATATTCATGGAAACCATATGTGTATTACAAATGTTTCCCAAAATATTTAGTCACATGGGGAAATACAGTTTGAATGAAAAAAAGCAAAGTACAAACTTCACATTTAATAAGATCCAAATTTTGTTATAAATGGATGCTTTTATATTCACTGGACATTTTAAACCAAGACGTTGCTGTATTTATTAAAAATTACAGCACCCATTTTAATTAGTCTGACTATGTGTCAGGCTTTGTGTGGAGTGCTTCTCATGATTCCATCTTGTAATTGCTACTTCATAACTGTGCCCTGTCTGTCTCATGAGCTCTGTTTTATAGACGAGGAAGTGAGTATGGAGAGACTGTTGTTGCTAGTTGCTGCGGCTTTTGCCTTCCACTCATGGTGATCCGTAGTGTTTTCATTTGCTGAGCCTCTGAAGTAGTTTCCCCAGGACATTTTTTCTAGTCCATGTTAGTCTTGAAGTTCTGCTGAAACCCGTTTCAGCATCACTTCGCTGTTGTTAAGCGCTGTCTAGTCAGTTCCGACTCATAGTGACCCTGTAGGGGGTTTCCGAGGCTTTAACTTTTCGGGGTTGCTGAAAGCCTCATCTTTCCTTCACATAGCAGCTGGTAGGCTCAAACTGTGAATCTTGTGGTCCACAGTCCAGTGCTTAAGTGTGGCACCACCACATTCCTATTCAGCATTATAGCGACACACAAACCTCCATTACAGATGGATAGTGGGTGTCTGTCTACGAGACCAACTGAACCGCCACTGCCTTCACAGACAGACATTGCAGAAAAAGGTGTCTGGCTGAGTTCAGAGGAGTCCCAGTGGCACAGTGGTTAAATACCTGCTGCTAACCAAAAGGTCAGTGGTTCAGACCCACTATGACACACTCTTCCATAAAGATTGCTGTTACTGAGAAAGTTCCAATGCATAGTGACTATATGGGGTTTCTGAGGCTGTAAATCTTTACGGAAGCAGAAAACGTCATCTCTCTCTCTCATGTGGAGAGGCTGGTGGGTTTGAACTGCTGACTTTGTGGTGCTGATTCTACAGCACTAATCCAAAAAAGACTAGGGTCTTGGAAACCCTCTGGGGTAGTTCTGTATGATAGTATTGCTATGAGTCAGAATTGATCTGAGGGGAGTTGGTTTGCTTTGATTTTTGTATGTCAAAACCACTCATTATACTCCAGTTCAGATTCTGTGCCCAGTCTCTCTCATGGGTCTTTAGAATCTGCCATCTTCATGCTATTCTCTTATACACAGCTGTATCACCTTTTTGAAATGTTTAGTTCTTTGTAACTTTTGAATGTCTGAAGACTTCTCAGCCGCACTTTTCTGTCAGTGGAAGTTTGTGTGTTGCTAGGATGCTGAACAAATTTCAGCAGAGCTTTCAGGCTAAGACTGAAAAGCATGGCATCTACTGCCCAAAATCGGCCAATGAAAACCATATAGACCACCATGGTTCAATGTGCAGCCCAATAGGAGAGCCCAGGACTAGGCATGCTTCATTACACAGTGCATAGGATCACCAGGAGTCCAGAGCTATTTTGACCACTGCTAACAAGACTAACAAAACACTTAATAATAAACATTGGTAACTGGTACTGTAGGATAAGCACTTGACTGCTAACCTCAAGATCACTTGTTCTCAAGACAGCCACTCCTTGGAAACCCTATACAGGGTCGCTATAAGCCAGAACCGACTCAAGAGCACTTAATGACAACAATAAGAAAGTCTAAATAAATGTTGATAACTGTAATAGTAATAGTAAATGCTATATATATATATATATATATATATATATATATATATAGAGAGAGAGAGAGAGAGAGAGAGAGAGAGAGAGAATAAAACAAATTGAGAAACATAGCCCAAATTTAAATGATGGTTGTCAGGTGACATTTACTTTTTTGGCAGTATATTTTTGTTGTGGTTTGATTTTGTATAATGAACATGTATTATATCTAGTCAAAAAGTACCATGAAAATATGAGAAAAGGTGTGATTCATGGCTTAAAGCAGGATTAGCAAACTTTTTCGGCAAAAGGCCAAACAATTTTGGTTTTGCAGGCTGTCCAGTCTCTAGTGCAGTTATTAAACTTCTGCCACTGTAGCATGGAAGCAGTCATAGACAAAGCAGAAAGGAATGGGCAAAACTGTGTTCCAATAAAACTTTATATACCAAAAAACATGCTGTGGGCCCAATCTGGCTCAAGGAACATGGTTTGCCAACCTCTGTATATCAGTTTCCTGTTGTCACTGTAATAAATTACCACAAATTTAGTGGTGTAAAACAATGCATATTTATTTTCACCATTGTGGAGGTTAGAAGTCAGAAATGAGTCTTATAGGTCTAAATCCAGGTGCCGTCAAGCCAGGTTTTATCTAGAAGCCTCAAGAGGAAAGCTGTTCCTTGTGTTTTCTGGCTTCTAAGGCAGCTTACATTTCTTGTCTGGTGGCCATATCACTCTTATCATTGCCACCACTGTCCCGCTGCCTCTTCCTTTTCTGTAACCAAATCTCCCTGTTATGCTCTCCTAGATAATCCAGAATTCCCTTCCCAATGGGGTACAAATGGTTTGTGCTCAACTGTTAACCTCAAGGTTGATAAAACCAAAGTTTGGCAGTTTGAACCTATCCAGTGGTACCATTTTGAGTTGTGTCCCATCAGTAAATGAAGGTCCCGTGGACTTTTCTCCCACGGGCTTTATTCCATTTGCATCATCACGGTCAACTCTACTTTCAGGAGGCAGCTCTTCCTCAGTTGCATTTTGAGTGCCTTCCAACCTGAGAGGCTCATTTTCCGGCACTATATCTGACAGTGTTTCTCTGCTATTCATAAGGTTTACAGTGCCTAAATATTTGGAAGTAATTAGTCACTCCTTCTTCCTAGTCTGTCTTCGTCTGGAAGCTTATCTGAAACCTGTCCACCATGGGTGACCCAGCTGGTATTTAAAATACTGGTGGCATGGCTTTCAGAATCACAGCAACTCACAAACCACCACAGTATGACAAAATGACAGACAGACAACTCAAAATAAAGAGAAACAGCTGTAAACATCCACTGAAAATTGGATCATGGAATGTACGAAGTATGAATCTGGGAAAATTGGAAGTTGTCAAAAATGAAATGGAATACGTAAACATTGATATCTTAGACATTAGTGTGCTGAAATAGATGGGTATTGGCCACTTTGAATCTGATGACCACATGGTTTACTATGCTAGAAATGACAAATTGAAGAGGAGTGGTGTTGCATTCATTGTCAAAAATAACATATCCAGATCAGTCATGAGGTACAATGCTGTCTATGATAGGATAATATCCATGCGCCTAGAGAAAAGCCCAGTTAATACCACTATTATTCAAATGTATGCACCAACCACTAAAGCCAGTGAAGATGCAATAGAAAAATTCTATTAACGTCTTCAATCTGAAATTGATCAAACATGCAATGTGTATTGATCATTACTGGTGATTAGAAAGCAAAGGTTGGGAGCAAAGAGGAAAGATCAGTAGTTGGAAAATATGGCCTTGTAATAGAAATGATGCTGGAGAACACATGATAGAACTCTGCAAACCCAATGATTTGGTTATTTCAAATATCATCTTTAGACAGCACAACAGATGACTATACACATGGACCTCACCAGGTGGAATACCTAAAAATCAAATTGACTACATCTGCAGAAAGAGACGATGGAAAAGCTCCATATCATCAGTGAAAACAAGGCCAGGGGCAGACTGTGGAACAGACCATCAATTACTGATATGCAAATTCAAATTAAAGCTGAAG